>NC_092078.1:9170256-9536634 GCF_039877785.1 Chaetodon trifascialis
TCATACGGGGC
The DNA here is from genome assembly GCF_039877785.1 of Chaetodon trifascialis. NCBI lineage: Eukaryota > Metazoa > Chordata > Actinopteri > Chaetodontiformes > Chaetodontidae > Chaetodon > Chaetodon trifascialis. Next base: position 9,170,268 of record NC_092078.1, read on the forward strand.
CTGTGGAGTCAAGGATCTCTGATTAGAGGTACAGTGATCCCCTGGGACTTGCTGCAGAAGTGGCCTTAATAAGATCTGATGTTTTTGGCCCGGGGCTCCACACTCTGCTGTGCTCCGCTAAGGCGTTGCCAGGAAACTGCACTGGTAGCCGGCTGTGAAGTACTCAGCTGGCTTGTGATAGGTAGGGACTGCTGTTTTTGATCGAAGCCTGCCTGCTTGTTGGTGTGTGAGCACGCCATAAATGGTCAATGATTCAAAGGCCTATACCAGGGCACTGTGGAAATGTAGGTATGTGACTCAGGAAGAAGCAATAAAATAATGCGTCTATAACCCAATAAAACAGTGGCAGAGGGTTTATCTTAGCTTTTTTACGAATCTGCCTAACCCTGACTTGACCTTCAGTTTAGTTTACTACATCGTGAAACTTTGATGCCTCGCTTTACCTGGTGGCAGCGCGTTTACAGCCCTCTCCGCCTTTTCGTGCTCGTCTCAAAAGCAACATAAATAAAGACTGATACTGTAATCAACAGCAGATGTCTGCAGGAGAGAGAGCTGTTGACACATTTGCCTGTGAATCATCCCGTGTCCTGCATGTGCAGTCAGCACCGGACACACGACGAACCGATCATATATCACAACAGCTGACGTCAGGAAGTCTCAGGAATGAGGTTCGACACGGCCAAGAATGTCCCATTGTTCTGAGTGTGGAGAGGACTCGTGTGTGTTTGTCTTAACTTGTGAGGCACAACCAGCTCTCAAGTGTCTGTTACCCTCATGGCTGAAGATGGGAGCAGAATCAAAGATGGGATCTTTGATAACTTGGCAAAGGAGGGTTGGATGACTAAGCCTTTACGAGCTCCTGTTTAAAATGCTGCATTGTGCATGATCAGCATGTCAAAATACAGCGTATTATTAGTGTAATCCTACGTGACAGTGATTCATTTGTGATTCGCATTAAGTGAAACCGAGACTTAAAAGTGAAACCATCACCTGGACAGAGCGTGTAGTGCAGCGTCCAACATTACATCTTTTGACTGACGTTTTCTTGGCATGTTTTGTGGTCATGTGCAGCTTTAACAAGATGTTCCCAGAAACGGCAAAGAAAGCAAAACCAGTCCCTGATAGAAATTTGATGCCAGCCTGTTGAACTTGCTTGCATACTCCTAAAACACCTTTTTGGATTTTTAGTTGCAGCACCATTTTTACTGCACTCTTAACCACCACACCATTAGTTTTATCAGCCTCAACAGCTGTCAGTGACTGCCCTTGCTCGTGTCTGATTGATACCATCCTGTTCTGACTCTTTGTTCCCATGTAACTCCACATAAGGACGCCCTCTAAAGCAGTTTATTTAAACAGAACTGCCAGAGACAGATCCCAGTGACGGCCCCGCAGGGTTCAGCCCGGCTCAGATAAGATAAGATAAGAGCAAAGGTGAGAAAGTCGGCGAGGTGAGATTTGTTGGCTGGATGGCCGGTTTGGCGCTCTCCAGCTATTGCTCCCCCAGTTGCTAAGCTCCTTTGTTTGTGTGTTGCTCTGCCTTTTGGCATCCGTGGTGCGTATCAGGTTACATGTGGGAATGAGGTGTAGTGTTAGTTCAGCAGTTCTTTTGTCCCCCGAGTTGTGAGTGTACTATCTGATGAATCTGGAGCTTTGAATTGACTCTGTGTAATTGCATACCTATAGCTGTAGCTGTATTCTAAATTCAGCCTTAAATGGAACGGAAGAATATTGAATGAATAATTAAATTACTCACATTGACGTGGGCGTGTACGACGCAGTTTGAAGTCGGGTTTAATACATGCAGTCTATTGTTTGATTTTGATATCTCTCGTGCACTAAAGCAATTATTTTCTTGTAGCAAGCCAACTTCAATTAGGTGATAATTCCAGGTATGAGGTGTGATTAGTGCCAGTCTAGATAATAGCATTTTCAGACAAAAACTTCAATTTACCTATCACTTCATATCTGCCCCAGTTATCTTAGTACTGCTTTATTGGATTTTTCTCATTGTTTCCTGAAGCTCAAGAGAGGTTAAATGCAAAAAAAATAAAGCTTTTGTTTTAGTTGACGACACATGTTGTTGTTTATTGTAAGAAATACCTGCGTTAACAGCTATTTCCCGTGCTGACCCTTTATTAAGGACAGACACAATTACATGGAACAAACAGAATTTCCCTGTTTCATCGCCTCCAAAATGTAACCAGACCTGCATTCATGAGCTGTGACAGGACGTCTCAGCGCCTGCGTCTTGTAGCGCTGCTGCGTCTGTGTTTACTAAATCTTGCAGTTGGTGCTAATGTGTCTGCGTATGTTGAAAGAACTGCTGCCATTCACTCAAGCCTTCTTAGACATGGCAGCCCGGTGCTGATGATTCAGACGTGACACTGTTGGCGTGCAAAAATGGCTCAACCTGTGATGGAGCCTAGTTGTTTCCCCGTTTCCAGTCTTTTGCTAAACTAAGCTAACAGGCTGCAGCTTCACGCTGAATGCACCTCATGTATTCACTTTGTTTTCTCTCTAAAAAATCTGCATTAGCACCTCTTCTGTTCTAATTAGACAGCTCTGATTGACATTTGAGTGGCAGACCTTAAAGATATGTTGCCCAACGGCACTCGACACATTTCAGCGCACAGTAAAGTACACATTTCTCCCATAGTTTCTGAGCAATAGTTCAATAGTTTGTCCCTTTTCTCAGCCCAGAGTTTGTAGGCAACATGTAGTTTAAAATGTTGGCTTCAGATTGAGCAGGAAAGTGAGATTTGCTCACTAAAAATACAGGCGCTAAAGCCTAACTTAAGCCTAAACTTCACCGGCAGTGTCCTACACCGAGAGCGATCACACAGCGTTTGTTTTCCTCTCTATCAGCATAATAACAACAACTACTTTGCCTGAAAGCAAGTCACTCTCATGTTACCCCCCCACCCCCCCCCCACCCCTGTGGTTTTTCACCTTCTGTGACTCCGTGCGGACCGCAACAATTAAATTTTCCTTCAGTCTCTCTCTGCTAACATATACATCGTAATTCCCCAGCAATGCCAGCTCAAGTTGCAAGTTGAAAAGTTCAAATGTAAAACAGAGGCTAGAGCTGCGAGGGAGGATTGCCATAAAACACAGCCGGCTGTAGATTACACGGGAGAGCACAATGCATGTACTGTAGAATAGGTGTGTGTGAGTGTGTTTGCTGAGCTGAAAGACATCCCTATCAGTGTTTGAAAAGTCTATCTTTTAGTGTCAAGCCAGCCCAGGGAACTATTTAACTCATGCTCAGTGTCCTTTTCCTCATAACCTCATCTGTTACTGTCAGGTATGCAAGGTAGCTATTTATAACCAGGGGAGGTTAATGAAAAATACATGATCTCTTTCTTGTCTTCCTCAGGTCCGAACGCTATTTGTCAGTGGGCTACCACTGGATATTAAGCCGCGGGAGCTCTATCTCCTGTTCAGACCATTTAAGGTATGTTTGTATGTTTTAAATGGATGGGCTGCAGCTATTCTTAGCAGCTTTTCTTTCCAGCAGTCAATGGGACCTCCATTAATGGTGATGAAATAAACGGCAATGGAAACTCTCCCGCGAGGTTCAAGTGTCTGTGATCCTAAATCCGAGGTTCAATCACATCTTGATCCACGGCAAGCTTGTGTGTGTGCGCGTGTGTGTGTGTCTCATGGAAAAATGGCTCGGTGCCTGCGATACAAAAACAAAGCTATTTGCTTCACCTCAGAAACTTCACTTTGTCACCAGCACAAACAGTCCTGGAGTTTAGTTCAGGTGAATACATGCAGATGAAGCAAGCTCTCTGAACCATCGCCCCAGAACGATGCACTTTAATGGCGCAGCAAAGTGAACAACAACAACGTGGGACAACTGCTAAGCATCTAATCTCACCCTTAGATAATGCTCATGATATGTGCATGTTTATATCATGAGCAGTGAAGGCAGTAAATCCCATTTCATGAAACAATAGAGCTTAGTCAGTTGTGGCCCTTCAGTACAAAGATGTAACACTTTACCCCTAAAACATGTTGTTTTTTACATCAAATCACAGCTTTTGTCAACGTTAACAGACTCACTTGATGGTTCTGACTTCCTGTCTTTGTTTCAGGGCTATGAAGGCTCCTTGATAAAGCTCACTTCTAAACAGGTATGCTACCACACACACTGCAAAGAGTCTAACGAATGAAGGCATCAGTCAGTCTCTCACCATGCTGTCGCTGTCTGCATTACCCAAGCTCTTGCTCATCAACACCTTTAACTTCTTTGCTCTCTCCTATTTTTCCCTCTTGGGGTTTTCAGCTTGTTGACTATGAAGGATTAACACCCTTTTGTCAGGAAGTACCTGGAATTGGAAAAAAAAAAAAAATTATTGGGGGGGAGGGGAGGGAAACTGTGTTGCACCAACTTGCCTTTGGCAGTCGGATAGTATGCTTGTAGTCACAGACAGTCATCTCCGGTGGGATGTGCGGGGATGGGAAGGAGAATTTTGAGGTGTCAAAGCGAACGTTTTGACAAGAGCAGTACTGACGGTTGAGTTTTGCCTCGAGGGGCGCGGGACTGAAAATGAGCTCAGCTGGCAGGTGTCCACATCCAGAGTTAAGCAATTTAGCTTCATGTCAGTGTACTTTTTACCACATTACACTGTTTCCCATAAAGACATGACACGCTCATTAGAAGGGTTTAGGGCGATTTAGATCGAATGTGCTGAGTCTAATACCTCTAAAACTAAGAACAAAGGAAAGCAGCTTTTTTTTTCAGGTGGTGAAATTTCTTCAGAACAAATAAAATCCCGTTGAATCGTTTGGGATTTTCCCTTTTTTTTTGTTTCATTGTGCTTGCTGTCAAAAAGGCAATTAGCAACTATTCGAAGCTAGCTTTGTTATCAGTAAGGGTTGTTAGGATTCTGATACCGTTAGTTCATTGTTTATTGTTTTATTGTTTTTCTAACCTTGTGTTGTCTAAGGAACAATTCTTTTCTCGATTTGTCGGCTCATTGTGTGGCCCGTGCCAGAAAATAGTGAAACGCCCGTCACAAGCTCCCAATGGCCAAGATGACGTCATCAGATGTCTCGTATTGAAATCCAAATCCCATAATATTGAGTTTACAATGACAGAAAACAGAAAAAGCAGCAAATCCTCACATTGGAGAAGCTGAAAATGGAGCTTGCTTAAAAACTGGCCTGAAGAGTAACCCAACATGCCATAAAAATGTTGTTTTGCTGACCTCCTGTTGGTTTTGAGCTCTCACCCTGCTGCTGTGACATTAATGAGGTCACAGGTTTAAAGCTGTGATGTGCGGTGCTTTTAGTCAGATCAGCCTTTCATTCACTGTTAAATTACGTGCTGATTAATGTTGATCAAATAATCGAGTAATTGACTACACTGGCCTCCTCCAAACCTGCTGGATTCCAGATTTCATCATGAAGAACATGTGGTTTGTGCAGGTTTTGCTCTTTTTGTTGGGCCTGTTTAATGAGTAAGTGAAACACTCAGCCACTCTGTGCACTTTGGCCTCCCTTTGTACCTCCCCACCTCGCCTCATGCTTTCATAATTGCCATCTTCCTCGGGACAAACGTCAAGTGATGTTTATGTTCAGGTCTGGCAAAGTGCTGCGCAGCATTCCTCAGGCTCGCCTTTGTTTTGAGCGACCCTCCTCTCCACTAATGACAATGGCGATGTAAATCAATCGATCTCCCTCCCGGTCCGAGAACACACAGCCATCTCCATATATAGCAAGAGCCAGATCTCAGACCTTTTCTATTTATATTCCTGCTACGCTTCCTCCTTCTGACGTCTTCACATAGTCCCTCTTTCTTTTTTTTTCTCCTCCTCCTCCTCCTCCTCCTCCTCCTCCCCGTCTTTCTCTACTTGTTCAAAATTCCCATAACCCTACACTGCTTTTCCAGATCACACGCAGCAGTGCGACCCCATGGGAGCAACATGTTTAGAGATTTCGCTTTCTCCTCACCCCCACCCGCCTCCTCCCAACGTCCCCGTCCACACACACACACACACACACACACACACACACACACACACACGTACACGCTGCAGAAATTTGTATTCTTTGTTCATATCTGCAACAGCAGTTAGAAATCTGACAACCAAACCTGCATCCCAGTGCTTTCTTTTTTTGCTTTCCCCTCACCTTTACCGTTGCGGGCACAGGCTCTAGAGTGACGTCTCCGGAATATAAAACGAGCGCCGGTGAAATAGATGTGAGCAGGAATTTATTGCATGGTTTTCCACTGACAGGCCTGTTTGAGGAGGTCTTAAAAACTACCTCTCGCTTCACTTTCTTTCATTTTGATCCTCACCTTTAACCTCCAAACCTCTCATTCTTGAGACCCTCCACCCCATTTGTCTTCTCTATCTCCTCTCCTTTTTCAGTTCTCAGCTTTCACCTCTCTGGCTCTCTCACACTCACTCTCACATGCACTTTCTCGCTCTCACATTGCCCGTATTTGGGCATAGGAGAGCTGGATGATGAACTCTCCTTGTACAATGTAAGCGTCCAGCCTCCGTTTCTCGCTCTCCCTCGTTCTCTCTCCGTCGCCACTGTTTTATAAACAGGGCAAGAGAGAGAGGAGGGGGGTTCAGGAGGGGGTTGGGCACGAAAAAAACAAAAAAAAGTAATAAAAAAAAAAGAACAACATGTCTATGTCACTCAGACAGAAATGCCGACTCAGTATTCTGCCTTAAACCATGTTTCTTTCTTTTGTTCTGTCTTCTTGTCTCCCCAGCCAGTGGGGTTTGTCAGCTTTGACAGTCGATCAGAGGCGGAGGCTGCTAAGAATGCCTTGAACGTAAGTGTCATGCCCTCTTCGCGCTCCTCTCAAGCACCAGCTCGGCACTTGTATATCTTGTGATGACTTGGAATCGCATCTCTCTGCCTTCTGTGCATCTGATATCAGTGAAATCCAGACATTCCTACATTTTCTATCGCAGACAGAAAAAGCCAGGGAAAGTGGTGAAGACAAACATATCAGGGCTGCTCTAAATACCATACGTCTCAATGTTGCTTCTTGAGTAAATAAGCCCTTTTCTTAAAGCTTTGCCGTGGATCCTGCAAGGTCAGGAGGAAAATTAGCTCTCCTTCTACATATAAATAGAAGATATTGATCTAGGGTTTAATTTTAATCTCACTTATTTCAGAACGTAGCTCAGTAGAAAGCCTTGATGAGGCAGACTCAAATATGAAACGGAGCCCATCCTCTCAGGGTTTCATTCTACTCTCTTGAAACAAAGTATAGATGGATGGTAATGAACGCCAGCTCTCACACAGCTTTAGTTTCCCATTGTTTTTTTTAACCTCTCTCGATATACACCACCCCTTTTTATTACTTCTTAAGTGTTTGTTGATCCCTTTGTCACAGAAAAGGCTCAGTTTTATCATGCTCCTAAAGTGGGACCGTGACAACGCGAGCAGAGTCTGTCAACTTTCAGATGTTGAGATATTGGTGTGCATCAAAGGCAGAGCAGAGAGTTGAAGAAAGGATAAAAATTATCATCTTATTATGAGCCAACAATAGTCAGACTGTTGCCGTAGAATCACTCAGTTGAGCTGAGAGTTGAACAGTGCTTGTTTTTTCGGGGTAAAGCGGCGTCCCGGGGGTCATATGGAGATAAGCCAGATTTTGCAAACATCTATCTGCATATTGAAATATGGGAAAGGCAGAGAAAACTGAGGGAAGGAGGGGATTTGTTTCCCGTCGTCGTCGTCGTCTTATACTTTCTTCCAAACTGTGAGCGGATGTGTCTTCTGAAAGAACCTGATTCTCGCGCCATTGAGCAATTACAATCATCACCAAAACAACGCATGCACAAGTGCGAAGGATGTGCTAAGGCGCTAAAAAACACACTCCAAGTTAGAGATTCAGCACAGTTCAAACTGAGATGTGCTCAGGCCTCATTATATCCATGTACCTTATTATACCTCTGCAGCCTCGGCTGGCAGAAGCTGCGAGTGCACTGAGCCAAGGCAATCCTAGTTAATTCCCTACCCTTCATGAGAAGAGTCATCCCTCGCTTGTTTCAGCTCAGCTTTGCCTGAGCCTGCAGGGACGAGCCGAGAAAACCATCCATCGCGGCTTCTCGCTCTTTTGCTGCGGAGAACTTTACTCTTGACTGCTTTTCCCCTCCGCTGATTCGACCTTCCGTGTTTTCCTGCGTCTTTTTCGCACACAATCGAGTGAGGTTAATTAGAGGCCGCTCATAGTTGCCGGTGAGATTCTTCCCGGCCTCGTTGCTTCCACGGCAGGCAAACAAATAGCTGCTTTGTTTTTGGATGAGGAAGACCTTTGTTGATGTCACATTCCTTATTTTTCCTCAGGCGAAAGTAATTGAGAAGAAAATGATTCGGACCGCTGCACATGTGCCGGTTTTTGATGTAGATCAAACTGTGAGAGGGATAAAACAGCCTTTCACTCGGCCTGTCATGAGCACTGGCGTAGCAGAAAGCTTTTAACATCGGCATCTGAAGAATTCGCCAGAATTTTTGGCTCCCTTTAAGTGGTGATGCTTGCAGTATGTCATGGTGAATGGCGAATTTGATTCACAGAGTTCACAGGGAGCAGCGCGACGGCCTCGTGGCATCTCTGCCTGTGGTGTAAATGACATCATGTGCTCGCCAGGTTTGTGTCATCAGGTTCTGATTTTCAGTTGCGGGTGTTGCTCGTCATCACTTGAGTTGAACCAGCATAACACTCGAATCCACGGTGAGCCGTTTACCGCAGGCTTCGAAGTCTAAGCACCTGAAAATGAACTCTCACCGCCAAGAATCTGGCAGTAAATTAAATCAGAAAACGCTGAAAGATGAAAACTATACGAAGTGACAATTCCAGATCTCAGCCAGGTCCCATTGGACATTTAAACAATACACACAGCTGAGAATGTGGAAGTGGATGCATGATAACTAACTCCTCAGTGGTCTAAATTAGTCTGCGTCATCACCACTTCAAGGCGCAAGACAGCCAGTCAAGTCAGTTTATAGCATCACCACCTCCTCTGAGAACAAACTCCTTTTGTCAGGTTGTTTCAGGCACGGTTGTGAAAGCAAAGTATCGCTGCTCTAATGTGTGACATCATTAAGAGTCATCATGTGGTGAACCCTAATCTTGCACACGAAGACGCCTCCCAAGGTGCTGACTTTGAGCAACCGTCCAGGGAAACAAAGACCTCCAAGAACCCCACACAACCTGGCCGCACGTCATATTTTGGCTAGGAAGTAATACCTTTTAGTGGTTTCCCACAACTCTGACTCATGCCTTTGACTGGTTTCCTCTTCCTAGCCACTTCAGCCGAGGATTGTGGGTATCGTAGTATTGAGAAACATCGACCACACAAAGTTGATAGGAGTCAGGAGGCTGAAATCATTACGATGACACCCACCTTTACAATACCACCAAGATTTTGATTCCATTTTACATCCAAAATATCTGATATTTACCTTCCATCCTTTTGTCAAGTTAACAATAATCAGTGATACCAAACCATCAATACAATGAGCAAGCCAAACTTGAGCTTGATCAATTAGTCCAAATATTACAGTTGCATAAAAGCTTTCAAGGAAACAAACTTTTTGCTGACATATTTTTCTGTTTGATCTCAGGGGGTCCGGTTTGATCCGGAGATCCCCCAGACCCTGCGGCTGGAGTTCGCCAAGGCCAACACCAAGATGGCCAAGAACAAGCTGGTTGGAACCCCCAACCCCCCTCCCTCCCAGCAGAGCCCCGGGCCACAGTTCATTGGCAGAGACCCATGTGAGTACCTCGACCAATCGCCTGTCCGTCCCTGAGCTCGTCTTAGTTTTCGTCTGTGCTGCGACTTCCTGTGGCCATTAGTTACTCTTGTTTGAGGTTACTGGACAGCTGTTTCCCTTTAGGATTTGTTGTCATTAGCGGAGGAGTGTTTGTGCTTCAGCTGTGACTATGCATGAAAAATGGACACTGACTTGGCTGCTTGTCGCTGAAAAGTAGATTTTTCTGTTAATGGTGTTGTGTTTGCTCCTCATTGAAACACTGTCACCCCGTGGAAAGCGGCTAATGTCATTTCTCTCATTAATCAGTTACCAGAAAAAGTGTGTCTTTGAAATCAGATTCTTTGCACTTCTGCCATCATGGGTTAACTTCATTATAGTTCTCCCCCCAAATGTCAGGCCCCCTGTTAGATTAATGATTCATAAACAGTACGTGTTCACCATTAGCCATTGCGCTCATTATTTGGACTCAAGACCTTTGAGTGTCGTGTGTGTGTGGAATCTGCTAGTTCAGCTCCGTGCTCTTTTTTATCCATTTGGTTAAACATTTTTCTAAGGAGTTAAGGATTCTGCGAGAATCAGCCATTGATAGTTGAACATAGGCCAGCTGTGGTCATACATTCCTCCCAAATGACCAAACTGCTCTTATCTTGGATGTTTTTTTTTATTTTTTTTTTTGCCAGAAAAAGGGTGTGGTACTTGGGGCCCCGGTGGAAAATGGAAGGAAACGATCAGTGAATGAAACCATGACGTAATCACCAGGAGAGAAATTGCTGTCATTTCCTGATAAGAGATGTTTAAATCAGCCATTTTTCTGATCATGCTGTGATAAACATTTAGCGGGAGACACAGAGAGCAAAGGGAAAACGCTCCTTAAAGCTGTGGGGCTATCTGGTGGTTCTGTCTCTGTACACTTACTCTGTACCACTCTGCACTGTCACCTATCTCTTCACTCATGCACCGTGCTCTTTTTGTTATTTTTGCCTTTTTGTCACTTTATACTCCACTCAGTGAGTAAATCATCATATCTGAGGTGGTTTCCTCTCAGTTCATCCCTAATTAAGTCTGCTGTACCCATTTCAGGGGGGATATTTGACTGTTTGCTCAACACTGCCCCCTCTGTGAGTGCTGCTACGCCTGTTAAGCTTGCCAGTCTCACATGGGGCATAATATGCAGTTAATAAAGATAATGGGGACAGATTTGCCACTTGATATACTATTTTCGACAAAAATTTGGCCTTTGTAGCCAATGTCCATCAATTTTGCCGGCTGGAATGACAGCTGTCACAGCTTCGGCTAACTAGCTAATCAAGCTAATGTTAGTCTCATGATAAATGTCAAAAAGTCAGCATCCTGATCAGTTTGTGTGCCATTTAGAGGACATTTAGTTTAAATAAATGTAATAAATTTACGAATAAATTTAGTTTAATTTTATGTTTGTGTTTTAGCTATGAAAATAAGATAATGTAATGTCAGAGTGTTTTGTTTTAACATAATCCTGTTTGGCTAGTTAGCTTACTCAGGCTACTTGTTTGTGTTTGAAAGTGTATGTTTTCACTTACAACAACAGGAAAGGCTTTTAGGATGTGGATTAAGCAACACGTTTGGCAGATGTGAGGTCGTCACAGTGGGGCAATGCTGCACAGTGGATGTGGTCGTCGGAAACAGGGCTTTTTTGTTCCTTTAACGTATCTTGTAACCCACACATTAATGCAGTTAGTTAATTATGTGCTTCTTGGCATTGGGAGTAAGGCTCTGTTACTACTGTAGGTAATAAACTAGCAGATGGACATGCTAACGATTGTAGCTTACGTTAGCTTGAAATGCTAATGCTGCTAGTCGCTGTTGGAGGAATGGGTTTAGTGAACAGTTGGTCTAAAGGAATGAAATGAGAGGAAGCTACGTCAGATAACTCCTACTCACCTGCAGTGCACCTCCACGACCACCTATACGACCTCCACCTCCACCCTGTCTCTCTAGCCACTCACCTATCCACTGGCCACCCTCCTCACTCCACTCCTCCTCTTCTTCTTTCCACAGATGAGCTCACAGTGCCTGCTCTATATCCCAGCAGCCCAGACGTGTGGGCGTCATACCCGCTGTACCCGGCGGAGCTGTCGCCGGCCCTCCCACCCGCTTTCACCTACCCCTCCTCGCTCCACGCTCAGGTAACCTGCAAAACCCATCCCCTCCTCCTCCCCCAGCACCAGCTCGACCACTGCCCCTGTCACCTCTTCCCGAGCCCACCGCACAAACGGCTGCTGCCGTCAGCCCTGAAATCACTTTCCGCTCCATCCCACAGCACACACCACCCAGTCATCTGCAGATTTACAGATCTGATGACTAAATCTCATCCAGTTGTTTTGAAATCAAGGGGGTAGTTTGTAGTTTCCTATTTTTCATACAGTTAGGCAAAGCCAGTCCGAAGTGTATGGGATCAGGAAGCAGCTCTTTAAAAAAGCCCCTGAATACATTTTCTCATGCTCGAGGTCTTTTTTTTTTTTTTTTTTTTAACTTTATATTCGTTAACCAGTTTCAACAATTACACACAAAATATCAGCAATCATAGCTTGTAACTGCCACTTCTGAAAAACTGATCGGTCATGATCATCTACTTTAAAAGAGCTCCATAAAAGCAGGATGTGGATCAGGAATTTGATATATCGAATTTGTTTATTGATAGTGAAATTAGTGACTTTATAAATATTTAATTTACAGGGTGTAGTCCATTTTTGCAGACGTGTAATGCTGTTTTACCCTCCTCTTGAGAGGAACTGCTACCTGATCCCATTAACTTCCAGGAATCGAACTAAACTAAACTAATCTCACAGCTCACCATACCCTCATAGTGCAAGCAGAGACACAAGAAAGGGTTTGACTGACTTTTAAGTGCACTAAGTAAGAAAATAGTAATGGTGGCTGAGTGAGGAGCTATTCCCTCATTTCAAAATGGCACATTTAAAATTTTCCCCAAAACTGATCTATTTATTTAAGCATACAGAGTTCCTGCTTCAGTCTTTTAATCCTTAAACATAATCTGAACTTTAAGAAGCCTGAGTGAACGCAACCAATTGACTTCAACATATTTTTAGAAAATTAAGAATTCAACATCAAGAAAAGGTTGAAAATGTGGAAATCTGTCTAACATCACTGAGAACAGTTTGCAGTTTGAACCATTAACAACTCACATCATGTTACTTTATTTATCTTAATTAGTGGCATCATCCATAGGGCTGCAAGCCTGAGTGGTTTGAAAGGTTTGCATCATCATTTGACCATCACCTCCTCCATTAATTAAATCCCTACTTCTCAACCAACCGTGATCCAGTTTATTGAGGTCTTCTAATCTGCGCAGCTCCACTGTGGGTTCACACCGTTCACATAAGAGTTCATTATTGATCTCTTGAAATTCTTCTCATGGAGCCCATTTGGTGCTGGCTGACCCTAATAAGATCATCCGTATTAGACATGCTGTTTCTGAATTTTTTGTTTGTTGATTGGTTTTGAGGCTTGCACGGAGTACTTTGCTGTATTTCAAGCTCAAATTGTCTTTTATCTCTGGTGTGTAGAGCATATTTCCATGTATAATGCAGATACTGAGGTTGTTAAATATAAAGGCCCGTAGCAAAGACGCTAAAACTGAAGCTCAGATGATGTCAGAATTTGAAATGAGTGCAAGATGAATCTGCCGAGCTGGCATTTTTCCATACACGTCAGATATGTGAGCATACACTGACACACACACACACACACACACACACACACACACACACACACACACACACACACACACACACACACACACACACACAGAATCTGCCTTTGTGATTTCAGGAGGGGGTTGGGGCTTATGTTTGCATCTCACTGTCCCTTCTGACCTAGAGTAGATGCTGAGGTGAGACATAAAAATATGTCACACACACGCAAGACTACATTTTCAGTATATGCTAACATGAGCTCGGCTTTCTGGCTGTCTGGCTAATCAGCTGCTCTCTTCTAGTTACACTACAGTAATGTTATTGGATTGCTAGTGAATGTTAATTTCTGGCTGTTTTCAAGGTAATTGATCTCAGAAAAACAATACCCCTTTCTTTTGTATTGCATTATGTGAATTTCATTTAAATACAGGAGGATGACTGTGTTATGTAGAAATATATAAGGTGTTTGATAATTATGCAGCTACAGCCATCAGCCGTTAGCTTAGCTTGTTTTCGCCTTTTTTAAAATTTGATTTATTTATTTGCAAGGATTTAACAGATGAAGTACATAATTTTAATTAGTGATTTTCAGAAGTGCTTAGCTTAGCTTATTGCTAAGCTAAGCTAACCGCCGCTTGCTAACAGATATGAGACGTATCATTTTCCATCTTATTTCAACTCCCAGCACGACAGCAAATCATTTTTCATGATGTGAAACTGTTCCGTTAAATGACACCCAAAGTACTCAGATATTCATTTATATGAAAAAATCCTGCACTCCAGCTTTAAAGTAGGTATAAATCGTACTTGGCAGTAAAGTTTTTTCTGATTCTGATTCTGATCTGATTCTCTAAATATAAATGGTATGCAGAAGGGGCATTTGTATGAACGTACATGTGCAAGTATGTTGACGTATGTATGGTTGTGTATGTTTAGATTCGCTGGCTCCCACCTGCAGATGGAACTCCTCAGGGATGGAAGTCCAGGCAGTTCTGCTGAAGTATGTGTGAGTAACAACACACACACACACACACACACACACACACACACACACACACACACACACACACACACACACACACACACACACACTGTCCTGCAATGACACAAGTGTACGTTAAACCTTATGGTGAAAATACTTAAGTAAATGTTATGACACTTTGTTTAAACGGGCACGGCGATACTCCCAAACACATGTCAGGAATATCACAGGGTGTTACGTCAGGTGAACGCCCCCTTCTCGCCCTCAAACCTCACATGGAAAAACGTCCATCCAGCTAACTGCCAGACATACAACACACTAATGCAAAACAAATTAGCCTTTTAGAAGTAAATGTGGGAGTGTAAAACCCAGTGGGTCAATGAAACAGCAGCCACTGCTTGTACATCATCATAAGAGATGAAAGATGCGATTTAAAGGGGAACGGCATTATTTTCCCCACTCAGGTCGCAGGGTACGGAAGGTCGACTCCCATTGATGTGATGCTTGATCTCAGGCTTCAAAGGCAGCGCGTCAAACAGAATATACAACGAGCTCCGATGCCAACGTTTTAATAAAACAGAGCGGGTAGATCTCAGCAAATATGACTAAAATGCTAATATCAGCTGCTTTGATAGGTAATGTTATCACAGCCAGTGGTGAAAGTCACTCAGTGTATTCAGTCAAGTGCTGTTTTGAGATGCGTGTACTTGATTATATTCTATGTTGTATGTTGTACGAACATGAGCTTCAGGCAAACTGACCAACATTCATGCTCCCTTTAGCTCTGTTTTAGTCTCGGCTGACTCTTGAATGAAATATCTTGCTGTTTAGCTGCTAATAGTTAGCTCGTTGCTAACTTTGTGCCTTTCTGCTATTTGACACTTTGCAGGCATCGTATTTCTGAAAAGTAGCATACAGTGGGCTCATCAAAACTGATAACAGTCATTTGCAATGATTGGAAACAGCGATAAACAATAAATTTGCAGGCTAGAAAACCAAAATAATCAACTGGAAGAGGCTAAAATGCTCTGTGGAGCTAATGAAACTGCAGGGTCGGGTGATAATTCTCTGTGGGTTCATCACTACAAGCAACTTCTTTCACAGTGTACATAATCATTTCATCCTTTGTCAATATAAAAATCTTGTCTAGTGCAGCTTTAAGTTAAATGATCTGAATACTGCTTCCCTGTTCACCTTTTTACACAGAAAAGGTTATTCATTAAGATGGTGCACACTAAGTAGTTTTTGTGGAGGACCACAGGGAACTTATTGGTTCCACTATTGGAAGGACGCCTGATATTTATTGTACTTGTGCGTGAGGGGAAAGTTTATTACTGTGCTCTCACTCTTTGCAATAATAAACACTGAATATTGTCCTATAATAATGTTGGTGCTGTACTGCAGATATTAGGGTATATTTGTCATTTTGTCAGACCTTGGCAGGATAAAATACAGTTTTTAATTTCAAAGACGTTTTTGGCATTTCCGCATTATGACAGAGAGCACAGTGGAGAATTATAAAGAAGATGAGGCAGAAACTGACGCAGGATGTGAAGCTCCAAAAGGTCGTAAATGTGGAATATGCGCCATGACCTGCTGAGGTACCTGGGTACCGCCGGAAGGGCTGTGTTTATGAATCTTTATTAAAAAATGATTAGCATGGGGCTTTATTTCAAATAAATTACAGATTAATTTGTTTTAGTGGAGCAGTGCACAGTACATAGTAGCTTCTAATAAGTGCCTTCATAAGTACGTGAGTGAATTATAACCATGCGTGAGCCACACAGCGCATGTGCCTCGCTCTCTGGTTCAGACAAACTAAACGCTGTTGTGCTTGCAGGAAAACAAAACCACAAAGCACAACAAATCCCTTGATAGTCTGTGTATCTGTGTTTGCTGTGTGTGTGAGTGTGTGTGTGTATGTGTGCGCACTTGGCGCCAGTCACACTGTCACCAGTACCCTCCCTTCAACGTCTCGGGACAGGAAGAAACATGTTCTCTCGACCCCTTGGGGAGTCGATGGGGAGTGGGTGGGTGGGTGGTGATGGTAGCATGGAGGCTAACATTCATCAAGCTCTTGATTGGTGCTAGTCCTGTCCTGTCTCTTTGTAACCCTGCATCATGGCTCACTTTTCTATTCCCAGAGACCGAAACATACTGAGTGAAATAAAAAAGCTGTTGGGAGTAATTCGGTGTTTTGGGGATTTTGTCGCTGTCAGGGGGGTAAAAGAGGAAGGGAGAGGAGGAGGGAGGGACTTTGAGGAAATAATTACTCCTGTATCAAACCAGGAGGAAGTCATTTGGCCGGTCAGGCTGCCCCAGTGGATATTAGCCTCTCAGTGAAACGACAACACCCCCACATCCGGCTCGCAGTGGAGGGTGAAGCGAAGCTGAGACATCCAGTTAGAATATTGTGATAATTACAGGCCGCTGCAGCAGATATACACATATGCAACACACTCAAATTATGTAGTGTGCAGCGTACATGCCCAGTCATACAGTGAGGCCTCTCACAGCGTGCACTCAAACAAAAAGGTTCAGCGCATCCAAACTACACAAACGTGTTTTTATTTTACTCACTTGTACTTTTCAGTTGTGTTTTTGTTGTCCTGGTTTTGATGTCTGATACCACTGAGGTGAAACAAATTTTGTCAGCAGCTTCATCTCCTTCCAGAAACAGCGACCTTGTAACTCAGGAAAACCGCAGACCTCACCGTGAGCGGTTTTCTTTGGAACTCCTTCTTTCTAAGAAAAAGCCCCTAACCGCTCGCAGTGACGTCTGAGGATTGTCCAGAATAACGGGGGACACTGTTTCTGGACAGAGACGGAAAGAGCGCCACAAACTGACTCCATTCATCTCCGCTGAATTGTGGTGGAGGCGGAAATACCAGAGATAGATTGAGAGAGATATCGGAAAACCTGAACGAAACTAGACAGAGGTAAGTGAGGAAACATTTTTTAGGAGGCAACACGAGACGGCAACGCTGGCAATGCATATTAAGTCAGAAGACACACACATCCACACATTTTTCTGCCACTTCTGACCAAATTTCATCATTTTCTGCCTTTGGCCCGTGTTTTCTGGCTGCCTGTTGCTCTGAATAAATGATATCAAACCGCTGAAGTAACCACTGTCTTTGGGATAACATACAGTATGAGGACATATGAATAATAGAATATTACATACACCAGTGTACACTACTTTCCAAAAACATGGAGACCGCGTGATGACATGACTCAATAAAAGGAGATGCATCAGGTTTTTTTTTTTTTCTGGGAACAAAAAAATCACATGTAATTTAGGTTTACTGACCCTTAAAAGCAAGATGACCCTGGCCCCATAATTTAAAAAGAATCCTCCACAGCAGACTGTTTCACTTCCTGTGTCCGTCAACATGGTTATTTCATGTAAATTACATTGCACAAGAGCATGGCCTAAAAGGCTGCAACGCAATGGACTGAGCCTGATCACACTGCGAAACATATCTCCAAAGTATGTTTAAGTAGTAAAATCTAATGATACTCTTGCATCTGTTATCAAAACAGAAACGCTGGTCACCTCCCGCAGTAAACTGTCAGTGCTGAGTTAGCCTCGCCGCTTTGTTTGTCCCTGACATTTTGCAGCTCTGCAAACAAACATTTCAGCTGTACGAGACCCTGTGTTTTTTGGCCCTCCTCGGCTGTTCAGTGGATACAGTCAAGCATCCAAGACGTCTTGATGTGGGCTGCGAGGAGGGTGTTACTTATTTGTGCAATGCAGTCTGCAAGGCATAGCGCTTGTGAAACACTTTTAGCGGCAAGGCAACAAGAATAAACTTGAGCTGAGGTTACAGACTGAAGCTGGAGTCTATTGTACAAGCTGTCTGCTGCTGATGGGTCATGTGCATTCAGAGAGAGGCAGCGTCAGTGAATTGTTACTCATGCTGAAGGCGTCTGGTGACAGTAAAGCTTCACAATGGGAATTCAGAGACGCTTACAGCTCCACGGTCCTGAGAGGCTTGTGGTCGGGCGGCGGGTGTCTCGGCATCTGACCACTCACGGTCAGAGTATTTGCACGATGAAGTGTAACCGTGGGAGACTTGAATGTGTGTGTAGGAGAAGCTGAAAGTGAGGTCATGTTCAGAGGTCTTTAGTCCTAATCACCTGGCATCCTGCCTGTCAAGTGCCGTTCTTAAAACTCTATTTACAGCCCCGCAGCTTCATGTGGGTTGAAACAGGTAGCTTACCCAGGGTTGACTTTTTAAAGCCACATTGTAAGTTTTTGTTATTTTCATGCCCGGGAAGCTTCAGCTAGTCATTCATCTGAACGTCTGTGAGGCTGAATGAGAGTTGACATTCATGCTCCGGCGCAGAGCTGCATCCAAAGACAACCTAATAGTGGACATTAATGCTTAGTGAACTGGGGGGAAAGGTAATCCGGATTTTCCATCTGACAAGACATGGCGGGGGAGTGCAGTGTGTGTGTACCCCTATCATGCATGCTAGTGTGTGAGCAGAATATGTGTGTGTGTAGTCTGGCTGCCTGCCCCGAGGAGCTTTTTGGCCAATAGCCCGACAAAAACCAATGGTTCCTGTGCGATGTTGGACTAACTCCCACTGGAGAGCTGAGGGCCAGCTGGGGCCCCTTCTAATAAGGAAGTGGGACTTTATTCCTTCACCCCCCACTGACACACACACACACACACACACACGGGCATACAGTGCAGCTACGCTGTGGCCTCGTCCCTGCGCCGGGTCTCAGGAGCTAGATACATGTCAGCAGCTGTGTTCATCACCACCCAGCTCCAGCAGCTATTGCTGGTATGTGAGAAACACAGCCAGGGCCTAAAGGCTTTTCTCCACATTAAAGGGGCTTCAGACGGGGCTCTTTTTCATGGCCGTGCTGCACAGGTAGAAATCTTAAAGGAAGGTTTTAGCTCCTGATTTACAAACTGAGTCCATTATTTCTATTATCATTGCATGGCAGCTTGATTTGATTTGGGTAGCTACTGAGTCACTGACGTAACGTCTTTCGATTGATTCCACCATATGACTACTTGCTTCTCCAAAACGGACTGATCTGCACAAAAATTAGCGACCTGCGCATCATTTAGCAGTGGAATACTGATATTTATAATAGAATTGTGACCGATTAGAAAACACACCATTTAAAGAGGTTTTACATAACCTGGCAATCGAAAATTTGCTGTCATTAATGGCTCATAATTAATTGAATTACACAGCTCAGGAGTCTGCAAATTGATGTTCACATCACACAGAAATTAATGGAAGTCAATGATGCCCCGAATGGAAGCAAACGTCAGTCAACTTTCTTAAAACATAGCAGAATGGATGGCGGCGAGCTACAGCGAAGCGCCGTCAAATGCCGGGCGTAAATTTGAACAAGCCTTCTCTTCATTTGCAGCACGAGATCAATGATCACTGATAAGACACACGGGAACATTTGCTATCTGAAAATGAGAAAAAAGGAAAGAGTGCACGCATTCACCAGAAGCAGACTCGCATCCCACATTCTCAAACACTGCTTGTTTACCTATCTCACATTATGTGCCTGGGCCGAGTTATTGGATGTAGCACATTAAGCCCGCAAATCACTAAACCTTTTCCTAATCTGTGCAGACATGTTCAATGATCAACCCAATGTTTAACCTTGGTGTTTCAGCCAGAACAAATAGGGTGGTCTGGAAGTATGCGTCGCATCAGCTTAGCCAAGCGGCTGGATAACGCATCGATTCCCTCATCCTTGATTGAACGCGCAACAGGGCATTAGCTAGGCCAGCCGTGCCCCTGTTCTCAGAATGGGGAACGGTTCCCAACCCGTCCCCCTTCTTTGCCTGCGACTGTCTCTCTCTTCCTGTCTGTTCAGGCCATGTTTGGCTTGCTAATTGTTTATTGTTCCAAAGAGTTTCCCCCCGCCCCGAACCCGACTTACCACGACCTCCAAGAGATGTCTATTTTTGGTGATACATCTGGGGCTGGGTGAGGGGGGTCGGCGGGTTTGACATTTGTCTTCGGTCTGCTGGTGGTGGTGCGGGGGAGGGTGGCGGAGCTGAGGTGGGGAGGGATCGTGGGAGATACTGTTGTTAGGCAGAAGTTCAATGCCAGTATAAGACTATTGTCAGCTGACATCCTGCTTTTCACAGCAAAAGATGGCAAAAGTGTTTTTAATTGGGTAGTCAGCTGATTTTACTCATCGGCATCAGTTTACTCATCAGCGGGTGTGTCGCACATCCCGAGAAAGCATTTGTATAAAGTCTTCTGTGGCACTGGAGGAGCTTTGTGTACCAGGCAGAGAGCATCTAATGAAGGCTCCAGCTGCATTATGGGCAGTGTAGGATCCAGTGAATTTTAAAAAAAAAATCATGACGTCGCTGCTTCCACTCCTTTGATTTTGGCCATTTCTTCTCTCCTCTCTTGTGTGTCCCCCAAGACGTGCAGTAAGCTATACTCAGCTCAGCTCCACACACAGCTGCTTTTTACCATAACAGTAATGAAGGCTGGAAATCATAAGGTCTCGTCTGGTCTGAGTGTGGTTCCTGAGCTTGAAGGATTTAGCAAAAGCTGGCAAAAGTGGCAGTGTACTCCTGTCTGTTTTTAGGTATTTAATCCTTGAAAATGACACCACGCAACACTCAGAATCATGCACTAACAGAAATGTTATCTAATCCAGTACAACAGAAGCACAGCGCGGCCATGAAGTAGAATCAGCACCAACAACACTCGTTCGCTCCAGTGAAACTCTCGTCTCTTTGTGTCCTCAGGTTCCTGATGTGTGATGGTGGCCGTGGCCGGCTGTGACGGGCGTTGCTGATTGCCTCTCATGTCCAATTGGAAACCAGGAGGACAGACCTGTCCCCAGCTCTCGGAGCAGCGTACCGTCGGTGAGTTTCCGGCTCGGACTTCACGGCCATTGATCCCAACAGGCGAGGACAAAAGGTGTAAATCTCACCTCGCCACCAAAGTGCCGCGCCTCTCCCTTCTGGCACAGTGTCTGATTTGAAAGTGTAGATTTGTGGAAAAAGCTGTGAAAGCCCAGGGTTTCTGAGACGGCACTGCACTGCCAAAGACGTCTGCTGGAATGAACATAGCCGCATCAAACCGCAGCGACAGCGTGTCAACTTTCACCTGTGTGTATTTCAGCTTTCGCTCACCAGAAGATGTTTTGAAAACAAACCCAGAATCGCTGTATTAGGTGTTTGTTGGATAAAGATGTGTGTGTGGTCTTGGCATCGTAAAGGCACGTGAGAGAAAGTGAGGAAGAAAACAAGAAACGTGTTTTGTGTGTGCGTTTCTACCTTTGTGTGTGTGTGTGTGTGGTTTTCTGTTTGTGTTAGTGTCGGGCAACAGTTCCACTCCATCCCCCGAGTTTTAATTTGTGTACAAGGTTGGTGTATGCGTGACCAAGGCAACCTCAATCCCTCTCTCTCTCTCTCTCTCTTAGGCAGCAGCAGCCTCATGGGCCTCAGGACATACTAGACCCCAGCCTCCATCACACATCGAGCACCCCCACCCTCCCCAAAGTCCCTCCAATTCTTTTTTTATACTGTTACATACTCGAGATTTACCGGCAGTGCTTTGGCTACACCTCCTCTGACACCTCCGTGAAAGGTACTGGGCGTGCGTGACAAAGGCGCACACACCCTTTGTTTACCGGCTGACTGCATCGCCTGTCTAACATTAGCAGGTCTCTTGCTGTGCGTTCTGTATATGCAAGTACAGTACGCAAGTACAAACACAGTTTTATGCAAGATCTTTGCAAGGCCAGATGTCTGGAAGTGTGGCCAAAGAGCTGCCGGGTAATGTTATTATATGACTATAATTATTACTATTCTGTATATCATTCATATTAATGTTATTATGATCATTAAATACATGTTGAAGCATGACTTTGCAAAAAAAAGGAAAAAAAACAATGCTGTACATTTTTAGATATTTTAAAGAAATACAAAAAAGTATTTTTGTAATCAAGACAATGTTTGAAATGGTTCTGTTTGATTGGTTCATGTTGTACTAAAGTGTGTGAGGAGCTTTCATACTTTTTGCCCTTCCTGTTTTGTACCATTATAAAGTGGTAAATGGCCCTGCTATGCCAAAGCAGTCCTGTCGGTTTGCTCTTGTCTTTTCTGCATACTGTGTGGATTTAGGTTTGCTCGTGTGTGTCTTTATGTGGCGTCTTTACCCGATGAAGCAAACATATTAGTCTTTTGTCTGATGTGCTTCGGTTCAGCTAGGCAGTCGGGGTGAGTGAGACGAACGCACCTGATCCAGCCCGTGATATTGCAGTTTGAGGTAATCAGATGTGTTGAAAGAGGCATTGACAGGAATAAGCCATCAGTGGTGACGGTAGAGTTGACCCTGGAGACTGCAAAACATGGCAAACTGAGCCCAGCTATAATAAGGAATTTGCTCCTTCATTGTGTAGCAGGAGGACAGCAGCACAGTATAGAGAAACAAAAGACCAAAGGCATTTTTTTTTTTACACTGGAGAGCTATCTAGGCTAGTGGAATTATTCCATTTTTGACTGCTTTGTAGTCCTCAATCTGATTTCTTATGAAGTATGACATTATTTTTGCTGCATGTCTCTTTTGGTGTCACTCCAAAGAGCCACTCTGCATCTGAAAGGACATTCACTTTAAGCAATTTGTCTCTTTTGTCTATTTTTAGGGAGCCAACGTGATTCAACCTGCTTTTGTAAATTTTTGAATTTACATAGTAATGATTGGAGTGTAAAAAATAATCTTTTGTAATCTTGTGTATTCTGGGCCTGCAATAACTTCTTTGCTGTTTGGGCATATCATCGAGTGATCATATTTCTGTGACATTTTGACGCCAGGATTCTCATTCATGTCACGTTCTTACAAAACAAACAGTGATTCTTGTACTTTTCTGATGAGGCTAAGTCACATTTCACAGTGATGTGACAATCAAAAACTGAAATACTGTAAGAAAAACAATCTTCCCTGTAATGTTTAGCCCAGGTGTGTACAATCATATCGGAGTGGTTGAATCATGTAGTCAGTGTTTGTAATGAATAATAATAATATGCACATAATGACTGATTTTCTGAAGCAGTTTTTGCTTTTACATACATTTTTTAAGCCAAGTCTGGCAACAAATTTATTAGAACAAGTATTTATAAGGTGTGTGTGTGTGTGTGTGCGTGTGTGTTTTTATGGGTGTGTTTTTAAAGTTCGTAGAAGATGCCCATCATATAATTCATTGTAAGTATTATTGTAAGTTTAATTGTATATTCATTTGGTAATTTTCTAGAGCTTCTTTTTGTGTTTGTATCTGATATATGAATACTGTTTTACCTACATAATTCACTGTGAAATCCAGAGAAAAACATGCTCTTTGAACGAATGGATCTTTTTGTGTTTTGCCAGCATTACGGTACAGAAGTTCCTGGAAATTAATATGATGATCCCTCCCTTTGTCGATGACAGATATTCCTCTCTTGTTTCAGTATACCATGTGTGTACCTGTGTGTTCTGTGCATGTTCATGGCATGTGTGTGCTCTTCTTTTCTTTTCCCTAATGCATACAGTACTGTTGATATTTATGTACTTCGGCCGCTGTAAGGAGAAACTGTATTTCAGTGAATTGCAGAGGTTTGTTTGTTTGAAAACCAAAAAAAAAAAAAAGAAAAAAGAAAAAAAAGGTGATCAAAATGAGAAGTTTTTATGAAAATGTTAAATGAAGACATTCAGGCCATCTGCCATTAAAGATTGACATCATCGCTGCTGTCGTGGTTATGTTTTTTTCTCCTTTCTGAATACTATTGTGGTAGTGCTTTATGAAACATGCTTTAATTTTATGTATTTCTACTTCAAACCGAGCACATTTGTGGTAGAGAGATGCACCGTGTTCAACATGTTTAGTAATCAGTGTTTTTAGTTAAGCCAGCTAGCCTTTACACACAAATACACACAAGTTGGACCAACTCTTGTCCAGGACAAACATGGACTCACCCAACTCATTGTCTTAGAAGCATAAGAAAAAGATAAATTTTATCAACTGAATGGTACTTCTAGTCAGTTTTAGGCCTCCACATTCAGTTTGACTGCACTCCAGAGTTGCTTTTTACCCACAAAGAAATCCACCAGCGCAGAGCTCAACTGCCTCTTCCTCTCTCACACTTGTCATTGGATAACACCTCCCCCACAATCCCAGGAGGCCATCAAAACATGATGTTGGATCCTATAAAGTGGTTTGTGTACCAGGGGAGCTGGAGACCTCTCCCTGCCCTCTATAAGAATAGCCCACCTAACCCAGGGGCTGGCTACTCCTGAGACAGAGGCCACAGCCAATTTAGTTTCTCTCCTCGCTGTCTCCGCTCACTTCTGTCTGCTCAGTCACACCAGGTGGCACGCACCAGCCTCTCACATGACACGCACTCGTCCATGCCTGGAGGGGACACACGCTGGGTGTCAGAGTGGAGTAAAGAGGGGGATAAAAGTGCTTGTGTGTGCCTGCGTGGGGGGCAAGGGGACATAATCATCTAGGTGCATGCATGCATACGCCCAACTGGCAACACTTTGTAATAGTGTTACTCCACTTGACAAGGCCATTAAAAAGGTGTTTCCGTCCCCTTTCACTCATCCTCGTCCAGCTGCAGCATGCCAAAGCTCCTTGCTGAAATGTGTCTCTCTACAATGAACGGTCAAAGCAGTTCAATAGAAATCTCATACGTCTCCACGTTGGATTTATCCATTGCTCGGACGTCAGGGCCTGTCTTTTGTTTTCATCTCCCTACAAACTGTGTTGCTTGGCTCACAGCAGTAAAACATTGACCACTGCTTACTGTAATATGCAACCATGGCATGCTATCATACACCGTTGTCATAAACAGAGCCTGAGGAGTCTGTGGATTCAGTGTGTCCATGATCCATTTTACAGTCCGGTTCCCAAAGCCTTTGACTTTTAGCCCCTTAAAATGAAGCAATGTCCACTTGTGACCCATTGTCAGAGATTTATAGAATATTTTTCATTCAGTTCAACCATTGGTTGATTTCCCCTGTTTGACCTGTTTCATTGCATCATTTTTAGAGGCCTGAAGGGGGTGAAAACCTCCTAACCAACCTAGAGAATAACCAGAAAACAAGATGTCTACAGCCATTCCTTGATGCTGTATTGAATTACAGTGGTACTTTAAGCTAAATGCTAATGTTAGCAATAAAAAACAGGTGCTGTCCATCTAACAGAGGTTGGATAAGCATTGAACTGCTGGTGGCACAAGGTGATGGGGATCACAGTCATTAGGATTTATCCTCTGGGGACCATGGGTGTCTGTAAAATTTCATGGCAATCCATCCAATAGTTATTGAGATATTTGACGCTGCTGAGCATAGTTAGGCCTATTTGAGGCTATTTACTAGTTGCTAGGTTAGCCAAAACAAAGTATAATTTTACACAGAAGAAATATGTTGGGGTCTCCTGATGGCTTAGGGTTGGCTCTGCTCTATCCTTTTTAATAAAGGCCAAAAAAAGACCAAAGAGACCAAAAATACATCAGAAATAAAAAACACATTTATTCTCTCCTCTCCTGTCAATCACTTTGTGACCCTAAGATTATATTATGCCACCCCTGTGGGGGGGTCCTCAGGCTGGGATTCTCTAGAGTATTTCATAAGAGCTTTTGACTTGTTCAGAAGCATTTTACCTCCAATGCTCTGTCAACATTTGCACATCTAGATTATATAATACTATCCACCTTTTTAGTGTTGCAGAAGAGGAAGTGACCTTAGCGAACATCTGCTCTGCATAGCTGTGAAATCATCAGCGTCACCATGCTTTGCAGTCATGACAGCAATTTCTAATTCACAAAGCTGTTGAACGTCACAGCTGAGCATGTACAGTGACATGGATCTGGAGGCATTTGAGAAGCTTCAACTGGTGACTCATCATTCAGCAGCCTGCATGTGTCTCTGCAAAGGTCTGCACAGTCATTGTCTAAGCAGTGATTGGCCAAAAGGGGGCCGTGTCTTCTTAGAAAGATTGCCCAAGCAAAAGCCCTGACACTCCCTACCGTGCCGCCGTTGTCTTTTGTGATCGTTACTCTTTCAGATAAGCTGACGACTACAGAGTGAGTCAGTGAATTTGATTTCACAGCGGGGGGCGGGGGGGAAGA
Organism: Chaetodon trifascialis; assembly: GCF_039877785.1. NCBI lineage: Eukaryota > Metazoa > Chordata > Actinopteri > Chaetodontiformes > Chaetodontidae > Chaetodon > Chaetodon trifascialis. The sequence goes on from NC_092078.1 coordinate 9,196,832, forward strand.
GGAGGGCGAGGAGTGTTTTCCCTTCCTGCACTGTCCTCACTCTCTGTCTCTTCTCTGTCCACCTCTCACTGTTTTTCCTCCTCCTCCTCTCATCCACAGCTTCCATTCTCCCTTGGGTGGGCCCCCACTCCCTCAGGCTCACAGCAATCAAAACACCGAAGGCTAACTCTCCCACCACTTTCCTGTTCCTCACTCATTTCATGTTGCTACAGTCCACTCTCTGATTCCAGATGTGTACACAGAGATATCATTTTAATATTTTGAGATGAGATCCAATAATTATGTAGGTGTGTGTCTGTTTGCACAAATAGGGTGTGTGTCATATGATAACTTCACTGAGGATGACATCATAGAAAGAGCAAGGCCCTGATTCTCAGAAAATAAAGAGTTCCACAGCGCTACCCAGTGGCTTTGAAAATACACTACAGCATTCATACACAGCACATGATACTGCTCCCATTGTCAGTGCTGGGGTGAGTATTCAGATCCTGGAGAACTTCAATAAAAAGATTTAAGATTAGATTAAGATTCAGTGGGTTTATACCTCCATGAGAGAAGGTGCCACTCTGGGGGCAAAAAAAATGTCTTTTTTTTGATGCTAATGGTTTTGTCTAAGGGCTGCACGGTGGCGCAGCAGGTAGTGCGGGTGCCTCACAGCAAGAAGGTTGCCGGTTCGATCCCCGGGTCAGGCGGGTCCTTTCTGTGTGAAGTTTGCATGTTCTTCCCGTGCATGCGTGGGTTCTCTCCGGGTACTCCGGCTTCCTCCCACAGACCAAAAACATGCTCATTAGGTTAATTGATGACTCTAAATTGTCCGTAGGTGTGAGTGTGAATGTTTGTCTGTCTTTGAATGTGGCCCTGCAATCGGCTGGCGACCGGTTCAGGGTGTACCCCGCCTCTCGCCCATTGTAGCTGGGATAGGCTCCAGCCCCCCCGCAACCCCGAAAGGGATAGGTGGTATAGATAATGGATGGATGGATGGTTTTGTCTAATGGGATTAGCTCCATACTGGCCATCTGTAGAACAGATTTCATACAGCACATCATAAACAGTAACTGGTTCAAATGTAAAACTAAAGAGGAGTATCCCAAGATGTAACCAAGTCTCTCCATTAAAGCAGTATCTAAACTTCTTGGTGCTAATCCAAAAGTACATGTTAATCATTATATGAGGATTCCAGCTTTCATACTTGCTCTGAAGTGTTATGTGAGTCTAAAAGTTGGCACAGGTCGCCCTCTTGTGGTCAGAGAGCCTCAGTGCATACACACTTCATTATTTCCCATTTTCACACTGAATGAAAGTCCTTATCCACGGCATCTCAACAGCCCCATCATGTGAGAAAACCTCATTTCCCCTGTGTGCTTTTCTGCCCAGCTGTTCAGGCCTACTAATGAGGACAGCACCCAAAGGCCAGCGCATGACAGCACAAGACCCTGCCGTCATCGCGAGATCAGACTGCAGCCATGCTGTGTAGGAGAGACTTTAAAGCAGGGTCTAAAACACTGTAGTCATGTGACATTTCAGCAGAATCCTTCTGCTTAATTAAGATTTTGAATTTATGATGCTCATAAAATATTATGGTCAAGATATGAGCTTTGTACTCAATCGTGATAATCAAGTATAAGTGACCTTGAGGACTTTTAGCACAACTGTAAGGTTTTCAGAACAAATTCATCATACCGTATGCACCTTTAACACAATGCATCGTGAACTCAAATGTGCTAAAAATAACACTAATATCAGACTGGAGTGACACACAAAAATTGCTTTATTGTTGCAGGTAATATACAAGAACCATCAGTGCAAAGAGACTTATTTCCCATTTGTTTTAAGAGAGCATCAAATATGTTTCATGTTGTTTGTGCTGCTTTAAGCTGGTTTCCAGCACAATGATGAAGTCGAGTGCTGGATGAAGTTGTTTTGAAGCAGTTAACAGTACAGTGAAGTCAAGTTTAGCGAAACACTATCTCACGTATATCTAATTATATCTCATCATGCTGATATTTTTGGTATTTTTGGCCCAGATTTTGAGATATTCATCTCTAAGACTTCCACCCCAACAGGTTGTTTGCAGTCACGTTAAATTCAGATGGACGGATGGACGAGATGGAGCAAAGATCTTAATGGGCTACTTTAGATAAAATTATGAGAGAAAGGTATGAACAGAAAACCAGAACATATGCTGGATGTGACCCTCACGTTGTGAAGAAGAGCCATTTTTCAACTGAACTGAAAGATTTGAGTGACGTGAGGTCACCTGCAAACAACCTGTACAACAGCGGTGGAAGAATTTCCATTGGTGTTAGATTGAAAATGACATTTAAGAAATTCAACAGTGGTGCATTACCTTGTATAATCCAGAAATAAGTGAACAGTTTTGATTGGTCGTCCCTCTGAAGAAAGACAAGCTGCTGTTGAAGTTTTTGTATTAGAGACATTTATCCACTGATAATTCGACTACAATACTGTGGTCACCTATTTTTCTTTCCTTATGTTTCTTTTCTTTTTTTGAGGTATATGAAGCAGAATCCCATAACAATACAATTGTCTTAGCCTTGTCTTGATAGAAAAAAGAAAACCATAAAACTCTATTGGGTCATCCATATAAAAACAGGAACTTGAGACTTGAGGTTATTGCTTCTTGAAAATCCTCTGAGCGTCCACTCCCTCATAGCTGTAACTCTGCAGGGAAAGAGAGAGGTGTGTTGGGTTATGGAGACGTTGATTGAAATCAAACAAATGAACATAGTGCACATTATTGTTGAAATGCATCTGGACTTGCACTGACCTGCACAAGCTCTCCTCCCACCAGACCTTTAGTGACTGCCAGGTTCTTGTTGTTGTCCTTCCTGGTGAATTTACCTTTCAGCATCTCACCGTCCGCCTCCCACGAACCCTGGTTGGAAATATACAATTTTTGATAGAAGCTCTTCTCACATTTGTGTATATTTGCCAGGTTTCAATGGCAGTACGGGTTTTTCCATGTTCATTTGACCATCATTCCTGCAGCTACAGCACAGATCCACAGTAAATTAATATTCACTGGAGCTTTCCATTGCTTTCAGCATTGGCTTTAGTTGGCTTGGCTTGGTTTGGTTGGAGGAATCCATCAGTCTTAAAACTAAGCCATATTTTCCTAAAGCAAACCATTTCCTGCTGCATTGAACTCATGAAGCAGCACCTGTACCAGCTGCTGTTGGTTTAATAAGCCACTTCAGCGCACTCACTGAGAGTTCAGTGCCATCAGCCAGGGTGTAGTCGAACACGATGCCCAGGGTGAAGTCAATCTCTATGCTGCGGAAGTTGCTGGACTCTTTGATATGAAACTTGTTGCCGTTCTGCTCGATGGTGATCTTCAGGTTGTCGTGCTCGCCCAGCTTGCGTTTCAGGATATTGACGCCTTGATTGTGGAGCAGAAAAAATCAAAACTTTCAGCTGTATTGTTGCTGAGATGGGATGAAATAAAGATTATTTAGTGAAAGTTAACTTGATATCAGCTCTGCTTTTCACGAGTCTGCTTTCCAAGTATTTCCACAGAAAGATCTTATCTTAGCTGTTACTATTTGTATGTTTGGTACCATAAACACCTCAACGTTGCCAACACCTCACTGCAGTATGTAGTACACATGCAGCAAAGTCAAACTATCAGGAAGGACCTGACACACATTGCCCTCATAAACTTGATTATAAGGCCAGACGTGGTGCAAAAAAAATGTTGTAACAGTGTTCAGCGTGATGCACACTCACCCATTTCTTCCATGAACTTGTCATAGTTGACGTTGCGGTCGACCTTCCAGGTTCCGTTGAATGTCATGGCTGCAGGCTCGCTGGGCAGAAGGCAGCTGGTGATGAAGCATAAGCAGAATGTGGGATTGTAAATGCCCATTAGCATCCATTTATATACATCCCTCCTTCCTCTCTGCCAACCCCTGCACTGCCACCCTACACTCCCTGACCTGGCATGGAGGCTGCTCTTTATCTCACTAACTACCTGCCTGCTGATTTTGCCGTTTCAATGCTGTGTCAAATGTCAGGCACTTGCTGCAGAGGATTCACTCCTAAATAATTCTTGTGATTGTTGATTTTAATACCATTGCAACCTGAGCTCTGCTTACAAGCTTTTTCTGGAGCTTTCATCCATATCACATGGTCTTCACCAGTGGAAAGAGTTTGCCCATTTGTCATGGAGATGGATCTGTTGACTGACAAGCTCAGAAGCTATTACAGTTTCATCCATAGCATCATTTGACATCTTTTAAGGACGAAAATGTGAAGCTGAAGACAGCAACTGTATAGCCTAGCTTAGCATGAAGGCTAGAAACAGGGAGAAACATTAGCCTGGCTCTGTCCAAATCCAATCAAATCCACAAGAAAGCTAACTCATTATATTGTGTTTGTTTATCTCATACAATAAGATCAAGTTTAAAAATGTCAGTTAGCCATTTGACAGGGGTTATTTGCTGGACTCTTCCTTCCTTTTGTGACATTTCAAAAGAGCCGTGCCAGCAATTCCACCTGTTTCCAGAATTTCAGCTAAGCTAAGATAAGATAACAAGAAATATAATAAATGATAATAAAACCATAATAAAATGGAATAAAGGATGTAAAAACAAAACAGAGCTGTTGTCATTCAGGTTGTGTCCTTGGACAACAGGCCGCTGTAGCTGCTTTCTCGAGGGAAAAAGCTGCATACTCATTGCTGTTTATTGCTCATCCCACAACTCCTTTTACTGCTGTCAATAAAGACAGTTTGCACTTTGATTCTTACCTTAGCTCACCAGGTATACTTTACACTATATGAGATAAGACATATTGAATGATTGTTTTAATATCTGGTTTTATCATCAGAATAGCCTCTCACCTTCACCCGGTTGTTTATGATGGTGTTGCAGCCTGTCGAGATTCTCTCTCTGTCTCTCTGGGCCTGATGTTACTCTTAGATTTCGCACACTGATGTAACTTTTTATAATGTCACCAATGACTCTGTTAAAAACATACAATTAGTTCATTTGCTCCATATTGCTGTGTCCCTGTGGTCTCAGTTACTCTTTATTATTAATTAGTGGTCTCACTATTAAGGTGTTTTAGACACTAATGAGGAGGAGTTAGGTAAAAGATGTGAACTGTGCAATAAAGGGCTGAATGGGTGCAGACCAGAACACATCTGTCACTCACTGTATATGAGTCACAGCTACAGTCTTATTAGATGGATTGCTAATTTAAAGATGGAAAGCATAAAAGTCACTCTGGATTGCACATCCACAGGACAAGAAAAGAGGCCCACTAACCCATTTTTGCACTAAAATCTGCAGGCTCACAATCCTCCAGCCCCACACCATCTGAGGGGTCTCAGAGGACTATGCTCCCAATGGTGGGTTCAGGGGAAAACCGGTGTTCAAAGCAGCCCTGCCTCTGCCCGATTAGCCTTGTGAGCAGTGGGTTTATACCTCCATGAAAGGAGGTGCCACTCAGGGCTCAGTGGGGGGGCTGCGATTGATTGATACTAGTGCAGTAGAAACAGTACTGGTTCAAATGTAAAACTAAAGAGGAGAAAGTGCTCAGTGAGGATAGATGAGAGCAGGTAGGTATCCCAAGATTTAACCAAGTCTCTCCATTAAAGCAGTATCATTACATTTTTTGTGCTAAACATCTGGGGACTAATCCAAAAGTACATGTTAATCATTATATGAGGATTCCAGCGTTCATACTTGCTCTGAAGTGTCTAAAAGTTGGCACAGATCGCCCTCTTGTGGTCAGAGAGCCTCAGTGCATACACAAATCATTTCTTCCCATTTTCACACTGAATCAAAGTCCTTATCCACGGCATCTCAACAGCCCCATCATGTGAGAAAACCTCATTTCCCCTGTGTGCTTTTCTGCCCAGCTGTTCAGGCCTACTAATGAGGACAGCACCCAAAGGCCAGCGCATGACAGCACAAGACCCTGCCGTCATCGCGAGATCAGACTGCAGCCATGCTGTGTAGGAGAGACTTTAAAGCAGGGTCTAAAACACTGTAGTCATGTGACATTTCAGCAGAATCCTTCTGCTTAATTAAGATTTTGAATTTATGATGCTCAGAAAATATTATGGTCAAGATATGAGCTTTGTACTCAATCGTGATAATCAAGTATAAGTGACCTTGAGGACTTTTAGCACAACTGTAAGGTTTTCAGAACGGATTCATCAAACTATATGCACCTTTAACACAATGCATCTTGAACTCAAATGTGTTAAAAATAACACCAATATCAGACTGGAGTGACACACAAAAATTGCTTTATTGTTGCAGGTAATATACAAGAACCATCAGTGCAAAGAGACTTATTTCCCATCTGCTTAAACAGATATGTTTCATGATGTTTGGGAGCTTTATTGCTGCTTTAAGCTGCCTTCCAGTTCTTGTTTTGAGGAGGTTAACAATACAGTGTAGTCAGGTTTAACAAAACAGCATCTCACTCATCTCAAGTTAAATCTAATCATGCTGATAATTTTGGTATTTTTTGCCCAGCTGTTGAGATATAAGTTTTCCACCCCAATACAACAGCGGTGGAAGAATTTCCATTGGTGTTATATTGAAAATATAGATACTCAACAGTAGTCCATTACCTTGTATAATCCATAAACAAGCAAACAGTTTTGATTGGTTGTCCTGATGAAGGAGTCCCTCTGAAGACTGCTGACAACTTGTTCTGTGGAGTATCATGAGTAACTGGGACATTGGTTCTGGAGAGACGAGCTGCTGTTGAAGTTTTTTATTGCACAATGACATTTTTCAATGCACGGAGGAACACAAACACAAAATTCCATCCTCCTCTTTTGTATTAGAGTGGGAATATAAATCTCAGAGACAAACATGTAAAAAATCTGGGCAGGAAAAAGCCCAAACCAACCGCACGGCGGGATATCACCAGAGTCTTTGGCCTCTTCTGGGATACACTTGGTGTTGAGGTAAGACACATTAGACTGACATGGTGACGCATGTTCTCCTTCAGTTTGCTTGTGCTTTATATGTCATGTTATCCTGAGTTGTTTTCCTGCAAAGCTGTACTTTTCTGTCCTTTGTCAGCTTCTCTCATGCTAAGTGTTTTAGCTGATTACCTGATTTTGTTCACCTGCCTGCCCAGCTGCATAGTGGTCAGCTATTTTTTTCATAAAATATAAACATTTTGAGGTATATGAAGCAGAATCCCATAACAATACAATCATCTTAGCCTTGTCTTGTTAGAAAAAAGAAAACTACAAATCTATATCGTGTCATCCTTATAAAAATAAAAAAGGAACTTGAGACTGAAGGTCACTACTTCTTGAAAATCCTCTGAGCGTCCACTCCCTCATAGTTGTAACTCTGCAGGGGAAAAGAGAGGTGTGTTGGTTTATGGAGACATTTATTGAAACCAAACAAATGAATATTGAACATTATTGCTGAAATGCATCTGGACCTGCACTGACCTGCACAAGCTCTCCTCCCACCAGAACTCTGGTGGTGGTCAGGACCTTGTTGTTGTCTTTCCTGGTGAATTTACCTTTCAGCATCTCACCCTCCAACTCCCACGAACCCTGGTTGAAAACATAAAACTTGTGATAGAAGCTCTTCCTTTGTTGTGTTACATTTGTGTATATCATATATCATGTTTCACTGACAGTATGTGTTTGGTTTTAATGGGTTTTTCAATGTTCAGTTGACCCTCATTCAGCAACCACAGCACAGATCCAGGGTAGAGTAGAGCTTTCCATTGCTTTCAGCAGCATTGGCTTTGGTTGGCTTGCACTTGCCCCATTAGCAAGGAATCCATCAGTCTTAAAAATAAACCATATTTTCCTAAAGCAAACCATTTCCTCCTGCATTGAACTCATGAAGCAGCACCTGTACCAGCTGCTGTTGGTTTAATAAGCCACTTCAGCGCACTCACTGAGACTTCAGTGCCATCAGCCAGGGTGTATTCGAATGGGATGCCCAGGGTGAAGTCATTCTCTTTGGTGCGGAAGGTGCTGGACTCTATGATGTGAAACTTGTCCCCGTTCTGCTCGATGGTGATCTTCAGGTTGTCATGCTCGGCCAGCTTGCGTTTCACGATGTTGACGCCTTAATTGTGGAGCAGAAAAAATCAAAACTTGTCACTGTATTATTGCTGTGACGTGATGAAATGCAACTCAAGAGTCTGCTTCCCAAGTATGTACATTGAAAGATCTGCTGATATTTTTATATTTGATACCATAAAGTTACCAACACCTCAGTGCAATGTGTAATACTCATACAACAAAGTCAAAATGTAATACAGCATTCAGTGTGATCGACACACAGGCCCTCACACACTCACCCATTGCTTCCATGAACTTGTCATAGTTGACGTTGCGGTCGACCTTCCAGACTCCACTGAATGCCATGGCTGCAGGCTCGCTGGGCAGAAGGCAGCTGGTGATGAAGCACAAGCAAATCGTGGGACTGTGACTGCTTATTGACCTCCATTTATATACAGCCCTCTCTTCTCTGTGCCACCCTACGCTCGCTGACCTGACATGGACGCTGCTCTTCTTTATCTCACTGATTATCCGTCTGCTGATGTGGCCGTTCTCTTACTGGGTCAAACGTAAGGCACTCGCTGCAGAGGATATATTTGTAAATAATTGAAGAGGAACTTCTCCTGGTGAATCTGGAGCTGGGTTAAATACTGCTGCATTGTTCTGCAAGGAAGGAACGGCCGGCTGTTTGTTTGTCACTCAGCTGAGCCCATTTCTGTCGCCCTGGCATGAAAACAAGTTGTAAAGCACCATTTCACAGTGACAACTTGAGCTGGCATGCTTACAAAGATCAGAGGAAAAAATGGCGCCCTTCATGTCATATATGAAATGTTTGACACTTGTTGAAAAGGTGTACAGTTGATGGACTATTTCTACAACTCTAGGCAGCCAGTGGATTTCATTCATCAATCCATTCATCATTGAACCTCAAGCCTGCATTAATTTTTGTTTAAGTTATCTTATCGGGGCACGAAAATGTAGTTTAATCATAAAGTGATTTTAAAACTATTCCAACTTGAGCTCTGCTTGCAAGCTTTTTCTGGAGCTTTCATCCAAACCGTGTGCTCTTCACCAGTGGAAAGAGTTTGCCCATTTGTCACGGAGATCGATCTGTAGCTCAGAAGCTGGTACAATTTCATCCATAGCACCATTGACACCTTTCAAGGACTAAAGATGAGACAGCAGCTGAATAACTGTGAACTCAGAGCTGGACTGCTGGATTATGGCCACTGAGAGAATCCTGAATACTGTCACCACTAGATTCCACTTCCATTCAATATGACAGCATTAGCACAGCAGGGATGTGATGCTATGTAAATAGGATATGTTAAAGACAGAGAAAGATGCCTATAGTGTAGATGATGATAGCATACGTCCTGTTTGAGCTGCATGGTTATTATAGTTCACCACTGCTGCCCTTTGGTTAAAAATACATTTGGGATAAAGATGAATGAGTGCAGTTTGTCTCACGTAGCATGACGGATATTGTTGCTTATAAAAGATGGTTGGAGGATAAATCTGTGGGGGAAACCTAATTCCTGTGCTCAGTTAATGTGATCAATGAGCTCTCAATGCTCAGTAACACAGACATACTGTAGAAATATTAGCTGTGATGTTTTCACTGTCACTGCAATACAGATGGCACAACTCCTTTTACTGCTGTCAATAAAGACAGTTTGCACTTTGACTCTTTGCTGAGCTCATCAGGTATACTTTGCACTGTATGAGATTAAGACATATTAAATGATCAGAACAGCCGCACTGTGACCTCTCAAATCCACTCGGATGTTTATGATGGTGTGCAGCCTTTAAAGATTTCTCTCTCTGTGTCTCTGGGTCTGATATTACTCTTAGATATCACACACTGTATGTTATATTACTGGATTCTCATATATGTATCACTTTAACGCTTGAGTGGGTAAAGGTGGCGCTAATTTGAACTGCTTTATGTACTGCTGTGTAGCTTAATTGTAAAAAACATACATGATATAGACAGAGAATATTAAAAATAAAATTAATCTCTGATGCTGACAGGAAATAATGTGCTCAGAATTCATCCAAATGGCTCGTTCTCCATAAACGTCCTGCAGTTATCGTGTTCACTATCTGGATCAACTACACAGTTCATCAGTTGTTCTGTACTATTATTGGTATATATTGAATGTAATATGAAATATCCATGAAATATGTCACTTGGTCAGGGGTTGTCAGCTTGGTTGGGAACCACTGGTTTAGTTAACTGAAGTAGATCTGAAATCAAGCTGTGACAGAATATCTTATGTTTATGTTGGAACCTGTCGCTCGCAGAGAGAAGCTGATTGAGAAAAAAGGTTTTCAGGACCTTTATGCAAATCTGCAAACAAAAACAAAACACAGTAAATGGTTTCAGCTTCTCAGGAGCTCCTGCTTTTGTCTGCACTGAATATTTTTATTGGAGTATTGGTCAGACAATACAAGTAATTCATAGACGTCCCTTTGGGCTCTGGGAAACAATAATATTTAAAAACATAGTGGGAGATAAATCAAGGATGAAAATAATAGTCTAAACTGAAGTTTCCAATACACCAATATCTCCCTGCAGTTTAAATTCAGCCAATTAACCTTAAAATCCACATTGATCAGTCGAATCTCTTCCTCCTGACAAAATTTTTTGTGAATGAATGGCACAAGCATATATTTATTTATACAACTGACAGATAAATGAAAAAAGGATTGTATTCATCTTCACTCACACTGTCTGAATTTAGCACCTTTGTGCTCTGATATTGCCATTAATAATCAAACCTTTTATGATCTCCTGTATCTCCCCCACGATTTAGAAACAGTCTTTGGTGATGTAGCACTCCATCTAGTGGACCACTGATGCAGCTGCAGCGTGCACTCCTCTTCCTCTCTTTGCAAACTGGTGGAAATGATATTGATACTGCAGAAAAAAATGCTCCAAAATTGGGGTTTTTGGGACTAAATTTGCATTGAGAAAAGTTCCACAAACCACACTGAGTCTCAGTCTCGAAAGGGTTTATTATCTAATTACAACAACAACAACAACAACATAAATCTTAGATTTGTATCAGGTTTGTCTGGAATTTGATAGTGATTTCCACTACCTTCAAGCCAGACAAGACTTTGCATACCCTGCAGCATTTGATCACAGTCCAGAAAAGTCCCAGACGTTGCAAGACGCACTTTAAGAAAAAACACAATCCAGTCCTAAATATATCCCTGGTGCCTCTGGAGAGTAAGTGAAAGTCAATATTATTGAGGCTCAGCAATGAGGCAATATTTGAATTTCAAATGAGGCTCAGACAGTGGAGAAAGCTCGCATTCAGTCACCCTGACAGAGAGGGAGCACTAATAGTGAAGAGGCGAGCACATGACACAGCGCTGACAAATAGCCGCTACATTATGCTGAATGAGAAACACTGTTTCAAAGAGGGGAAATGGGATGATTGATCCAAATTAGGAAAGAGTGACCTAAAGCACTTTGCGAGTGGCAGCGTAAGGCAGAACGTGAGTGCTGTTAATCCATCTTCTCAAATGAAGTAGGGACTTACAATCCTGCGTGTGTGAATGCGATGTTGTATGCAGTCAAATGAAGGATTTTGTGCAGGTCCATTTGGTGGAGAGCTTTGGAAGAACGCCACAAGAGCAAGAAATGATTAAATTCAGCACTTCAGTGAAACACCTTACACTTGGTCTTTTCTGCAGAGTTGCATGGTTTGAATGTTTTACAGCAAACTGACAGCACTCCGTATCGAAATTCTCAAAATGGTGACACTGTAAAAACAAATCCTGGTCTTAATTGTTGGCTCTCTGCTTGGTAATAGCTTCTCCCCTATCTCCCTCATTCAGCGGTTCACCCTTCCATATTTATTTTCCTGCATCGACGGTGCGTTCCAACTCAGAGAGAGGGATTACACGCCTGGCTTGGTCTGCATCCTACAGCCTCTGCTGGGGCTGCTGCTGCTGCCACCCACCACAGGCTGCTCCGGGGGTACCAGCATGGCTCGGGTGTGGGTTTATAAATGATCCGGGACCAGGCGCCATGCAGTGCCACCCCCCGGGAAGAACCCCGAAACAACCCTGGCCTATGTGCATGTACTCGCAGAATGAAATGACAATGTTACACCACATCTTGTTAAAATGTCTCAATTTGCGAGCCATGTTGCAAAATGTAATAATACCATAAAAAAAAAAAAACCTGACTGCAGAAATAAGTTCATCCATTGGGGAATATGAATTAGATTTTGATGTTTAATTGCCCACATAATGGTCTGATGGTGGTGGTAGAGGAGAGGCCAGAGGATCACCAAAAAATGTATGTATGCATTATAATAACACTAAAAAAATGACTAAAATAATGTGACAAGAAAATGAAAAGCTATGCACTAACAGTAAAAGCAATCTCCATTTCTGCTACAGTGTGCCTGAAGCATCATCTAATTATTAGAGTGAGTCCAGAGTCTCAGAGCAGCAGAAATGAGATGAGCCTATAATATGGCCATTTTCCAACATGAGCTTTGTAGATAAATAAAGATCAGTGGTTATTACGTCTCTCAGTTGGAGACCAACTGACCTTATCATATAAGATGCAGTGGTGAGTTTTGTAATTATCCGCAGTGATGAAGCCGAGAGAATCTGTGGGTCTAAGTATGGAGGCAGCGGTGTGCCTATAAATGACATCCCTATAATTCAGAACTGGGAAGAAAACCGCTCCAGCAGATCAGACGGACGCTGCATCTGTGTCGGTACAAAATGCAGAACGTTGGTTGCAGGTTAACAACAGGGGTTCTCTACAGGATATCTGAAATAACAAGTAAAGAAACTGGGCTGCTGTGTATGAGATCACAAACCTCCACAGAGGCGGCACAATGCTGCACAATGTGTTATTTAATCATTAGAGAATATCTAGAAATTGTGTTTAGCATCTGGATCTTCTTATTCTGAGAACGCTAAGGTTCATATTCTCATTCAAATTAATTAAAAAAAAAAGAAGCAAAATCTTGAAATGCAAAGACTTTTTTAAAGTCTTAAAATCTGCAGCTGAATCCAGGTCAGCATGCAAACTAATCACTGGTTTCTTAGTCTGTAACATATTTGCATCTGGACATATTGCAGTTGTTGCATTTTTAAAGTATTCGCAATGTTATTTTCCATATATCCAGTTTTTATCATATATCTGAGAGTATGTTAGCACCGAACTAGCTACAGAAATTATTGTTGTTCTGATTAAAAAGTGTGCACAAACTTGTTGAGTTTTCCCTAAAGGTCCACACACGTGTCTGCATTTCTGTACATAAACAGCCCTTTAAATGGCACAAGTCATATTGTGCCACCTGAGAAGGTCCCCGGAGTCGAGCAATAAATGTAAAACATCAAGCTATAATTCTCACACTCCATCTTGATTGAAGAGATGTTAATTACAATCATCTCGTCTCCCTTTGCTGATTTTAATTTGCACTCGCTGCATTTGACCCAATTTTGTTTTAATGAAGTTGGCATTTTCAGTAAAGTTCAGATGACTGCACTGTGTGAGCAGTGGCAACTTTCTGGTTTGCATCCCGAGGCCAACACTTCTCTCTCTGTATCGTTTGACTGTACGCTACATGGATTGGCAGCATTTTTTGGTGCTTCTCATGACCACTTAACACCTCCTCTTCCTCAGCAGATGCCCACATATTAATTGCTCTATCCAACATATGGGCAAACAAACAGAGGCTTGTTCATGATTTGTGTGACCGCGGTGCAAACCTCCAACCCAAGTCGTTAAAGTGCTTAATTGTCATCAATAGCCGCTAATTATCAAATCCTCCACAATTACTCTTCCACAGGGTATAAGGTGTCAGTCCCCCAGCATCCTGTAAATAATATTCTGTGACAAATGTTTTTCTAACACCCTCGTAGTGCTTCCCACCTAATCTCGACGTTTCCTCTGCTCCCCTCGGCCGCTGAGGGTTTTGTGCTGAGAGGACGAACTCTAAGCTCTTAATTGCAGGTGGTGTGTGTGTACGCTTTTCCCAATCCCATCCCCTTTTGTTCGCAGCGCTGTGGGAGAAACAAAGGTTCCTTCTTTTTTTTTTTACTCCCTGCCTTGACTCTCAGAAGCAGTGTGGGCACGAAGAAAGGATTAAGTCAACATTTCTCATGACCTCTGAGGCCTGGGGTTGGAGGGAAGCTTGCGTGGTGCTTACAATAGGCAACCTGGCAGAGGTGTGTGTGTGTGTGTGTGTGTATCGCATATGGAGGAGAATTCAGCAAAAAATTCTTTTTACTACAGCATAGTGACTGAAAATACTTCGCAAACACGCCCGTTCAATATCATTTTATCATTCAAAACCTGCAAGTGAGCCGAATATTCAGACCTTCCCTCAAAGCAGTAATCAAGTGCTAATATAATTCTGAACGGTGCTGCTCCAAAAATCTCTCCTGCTGAGGCTGAATGAGCCATGAAGCATGGAGCAGGCTGTTACAGTTAACTGTTGTTGTTCATTTGTTTCCCATTACAGAAGCTCCATTTTAGCTAATTAGTCTTGACAGTAACTTTTCCCTGTGGTGTTGATTAGATCTAATTAATGACTGCAGGCAAGATGGAGGACTGGTGCCCTGAAGGAGCCATTTTCATACATCCCTGGGTAATTCAAGCTTTTTTTTTAATTGCCACAAAGACAAAGCACAAAACTATTCTCCTGTTTATTATTGTGGTTTTTACTCATGTCAAACTTTTCATCAATATTCTATCAATAATCCCCTGGTATCGTTGCATAATTCTGAGCGTTTTATGATATCGGCGGAGGTCTATTGATTTTACGTGATGTCATGTCCTTGTAGTCGAGTCGTGCCTTTGAGCAAAGCGCTGATTCCCTAACTTCAATGCATGAATATGAAGCAGGCTGCGCTGGCAAAAAAAAGTAAACACAAGCAAACTTTCTCTGCATTAATCAAGTTTAAATGGAAATGGAAAATGGAAATCGACTACAAGGTTACAACGTTGTGATGTGACTTTGTGAAACAACGGGAAGTTTCTTTGGACATTTTCCCTGCGAGTTCCCCTGACCCTGTTCTTTCCTCCAGCGTTGCATCATACAGTCATAATCTTTCCGTAGTAACTCATCCACGGCTGCCTGCCACCTCCCATCAGTCCAGTGGAGTGGAGAGCTTGAGGGGATTAGATCTGAGGTGAATGTCTCACAGGAAAACACCATGCCAAGTTATGCATGTTGCAGGGGAGCAGATCGTCAGGACGATCTGATTAACAGTGTGAAAACGGTCCTTATCTGCGATGACTTGAAACCTCCATACAAAGGCAGCAACAGCCAGAGAGCGAGAGAGAGAGGAGATGAGATGATTAAGGTGGAGATGGATTCGTCACGTATGTACAACATCGGCCAACAAGTCACAGCAGCTATTTTTCAGCTCTTTGAGCCGTTGGACTCAACACAAACTGTCAGAAAGTTTAATTTACGTGTGCGAAAACAAGTAAGAGTGCTTGTCTGCGTCCTTGTATTTGTATTTTTGTCAGATGCTGATCAGCATATTTTCAATAAAATAGGTACAGAAAAATTATAGATTAAATATACAATCAAATATCCTCAAAAATATGCACATTATAACAAAATGTGTACAAATTTGTGCATAATGCAAAGTCCAGTGTGATACATACTGAACATGGACTAAAGATGCACATACTTTTAGCCTCACTGCAAGAATTACCACCCAATTACCGCCTCTATGGTTCATCTTCGCGCCATGTAGCATTTTAGCACCTTGCAGCTAAAATATCCCACGTTTGTCCAAGATTGTCCTGGTTTCAAGATGGCTGTCCTAAATCCCGACAAATATCCATAAAACACAAACTGTTGCAGATTTCACACACAATTAAAATAATAATGATAAAATTAGACTTGTTTTCTGCGCTTACGTAGACGTTTATCATGTCCTGTGCCACTCACTATTACCCAAAGCAATGTAAGATAAAAATGAAAAAAATGCACCACATGTCCGACATCAACAGTGATTTGTCTGTATGTGTCAATCAATGTGTTGTTGTTGACGCTGTTACAGGCCGATGAGTCATAGGCTGTGACGTTTGGGGCTCCAGTGTGACAGTTTAGCTGTCTCACTGAAGAGAAAGTCACTGGTTTCTAAAGCTCTTCAGGAGGCTTACTCCTTCCTCTGTAGAGTACCTGGCCGTGCTGCATTCATGGTGTCCATGGTGCTGAAAGGTGTAATGATTGCCTCTGATCCTATGAAAGCTTATGGTCTATACATAAGCGCTCGTGTGTGCATTAAAGACACTGAAGCATCCTGGTTTGAGGGTTTGAAAACATGGATCTAACTCTGTCCTAACATACCAAAACCCACCCCCAGCTTGCTAATTAGCATGTTATCTCATTATATTAATAGTTAAGTGTAAAAACAAAGTAGTTTCACAAATTATAATCCAAAAATAAAACTGTGCTGTCTCTCTCCTACTTTAATCCATCTGTGCTTTCACATCTGAACCCCTTTTTAACATTAACATCCATTATGGCTGCCTATAGAAATTAGTCTGCCTACTACAATTTAAATTTTGCCCTTTCCTCCCATCGATGCTGTTGGTCTCATTTGACAGAAACCACTTTATTCCTATGCTGGTACAAGTCATAACCCAGAGCAGAGTACAGTATTTCCACCAGCCCCTTGGCCTATATAGCTATCCCACATTTTTTACGACACGCTGTGCATAATGACTGCATGATTGGGGAGAGCTATGAGGGTATTGAGCATTGCAGGGGCTGGTGTCGGTGTGTCTCGGAACCCCTGATGTTTATCTGGAGATACTCTGGAGTTGGATCGCAGACTCTCCTGCTTCCATCACCACCTGCTCGCAGAAATCCAAATAATTACCTGCGTGTTAATGTGGGTGGTGGTCCTTATCTGCAGCCAATCGCATTGAAGCATGACGGAATTGCAGCCATTGCTCATGGCATTGCTCATTTCTTCCAAGATGAAGAGGGGAAGGGAGCTCATTAAGGAGATGAATTCATTTGGATGAGTTGCTAAAACTAACAGAGAAGCTGTATTAAATATTCTCCATTTGTTGCTGTAGATTATACTTCCAGGCTCTGAGCTGTAGGCAGCCTGTTGCAGCAGCTCTCTCACTACAAAGTCCAACGCTGGTCATGGGTACTTTATGCATCCTGCTTGCCTTTAAATTGCTCTTTTGTTTGAATTCCTTTGCTTAAAATTTATTATTTTACACTTGTAGTTATTTTTATTTTTTTTGTTATTCTCCATTTATCTGTTCTCCTTCTCAACCTTGTGCTACTGCAACACCTGAATTTACCGTCTGGAGATCAATAAATACTTACATTATCTTTATTTCATGATAAATAATCATTTTACTATCTTTTGTTGAATGCTGCAAGGGAAAAGAGATAAACAAAATCCTCCATTGCAAACTGTGCAGGCCTGAACTGACAGCTAGACCGGTCACTGATGGAAAAGATGAGCTAAGATGTTGACTGACGGAGACAAATTGGCCTGTTTTGTTGGGAAAAGTGTAGCATTCATCCATCGCTATAGGCTTGCTGACAGAACAGATGTAGTGGTGAGTTGTGGTCTGTAAATTTATCCCGCTGTCTGATTCCCTTTGACTGGCAAGTGCTGATTTTAAGAGATAGTTGGTGATATATAGCAACAGAGTCAGGAAAAAAGGCTTTGAATGTCTTGTTTTTAGCCATGCAAGTGCATCTGTTGACGCACCATTTTGGGACAGACTATCTCATATTTCAACAGCTATTTCATGGATATTTCACGGACATTCATGGTTCCCTGAGGATAAATCCTGATGACTTTGCTGACCCTGTGACATTTAATCTACCACCACCATGATGTTGAGATATGTTGTGTTTTTTTGCAAGTACTAGATACCAAAAGTTACGATCCAGTAAGTATTTCATTCATACAATGAAATTAAACAGGAAAGTATGGGCTGTTTTATAAAGGAATACCTCAAATACCCCCCTCAGTTTCAGCTACATTATGTACAGAGTTAATTAGCAAATATTAGCATGTTAATATGTTAAATTACAATGATGAACACGGCCAACATTATCTGGTGATATTAACATATTAGCATTGTCCCTGTGAACATATAACCAAGCTAGTGTTAGCCTTTTCCATTTAGCGCAGCCTAGCGTGGCCGTACAATCTTAGCATTGTTCCTCCTTGTTTCAACATAAACTATGTTAAATCATTAAATAACCAATGAATATTTTGATTATCTGGGCAATAGTATGTCCTTGGTTTGAAAGACTGACAGGAGGTGGGCTCAGGTCTAGCAGATCTGGTCCATCCTGCTCCTGAGGTATCTCTCCACCTGTTAAAATCCTGCTCCTCCCACTGCTCTTAATCCCAGCATGACAGACGTACAACCAGGCAGGTCTCCCAGGGTCTCAACAATGCCGACCCTTCCTCAAACACAGGGGACACGTTTGGGGATTACGACACAAGTTTTTCAGAGTCAATCACCTAGAAAATAGAGTCCCTGAATGGATGCCCAGACCAATATATGGTCACTTAGGCACAGAGGGTTGACCAAAGAGCACAGTCAGGTGGAAGGAATACAGGCATGCTGGGAGCTGAGAATGCGAATTAGAACTTGCCCACGGATGAAAAATGTGGAACAACTTTTCTCACGTTTCCAGATCTGCTCACAATAGCTGTCAAACTGGCATGAGTTGATTGTTGCTTGGATATGCAGGAGCAAAAATAAAATAATAATAAAGTGGTCGTGAGTGATTTGCTTATTATTCTCATTGTGCAGCAGTATCATTTTGGCACATTTTGATGTGGAAAAACGATGAGATTTACTACACACAGACACAGTCCTAATGCTGATGAGTCTACTTATGCAATTACTCACACAAAGTTTTACCCGCCATCATTATTCTCGCAGCTGTGAATTATTCATAAGGTTGGAATGTCCTGAGCATGTGTCGCCCGCAAACTCAAAATCACATTTATACACTTACTGCCAAATCATGACATTGCACATATTGAGATGGATGGCAAATACTGTTCATCAGTGTTCAGCAGAATTTATTCCAAAGATAATTGAGGGCACTGGGGATGTTTAGAGCTCAGATATCATATTGAATAACAGAATATTTAAAATGTGGCTGCAGTTTGAGCAGTGAAGTCTAATCACGATTGAACTGTTTAAGTAAATGCAGATTTCTGCTTGAGCTTAGCATTGTTTTATTGTTGTTGTCACGCTGTCGCCTCTGCCGACACTCCTATACACTACTTAAACTGGGGAATGTGCTGCGTTCTGACTCCCACACTTCACTGCAGCTCATTTAATAAACATTCATGTGCATGGAACAATCTGATTGTGCGAGGCAGTTTAATCCTAAACCTCTGGAATTTCACGATGAAATCATGAACGTGGCACGTTTGAGTTCCTAATGGATTCAACCTTGTCTTAGTACTTGGCAAAATTGCTCAGTATCATGGTGCATGCTGCATATCTTTCAGTCATGTTGCTCAGTGTATTATAAGGATCTGTGTGACGAGACACTAATAATTTTGTACATAGTTTATTGGATTGACCTTGAATTGAGTGTTGTTCCTACTCTCCTGACTTTCAATGACAGCCTGTTTTGGGGCCACTGTTCACTTAAAGTACCACAAAAAGCTCCTTATTTAAAGAACTTCACACCTTGTTAACTTGAGCTTGTTCCTTGTAGTTTTGCTTCGATCAAAGAACAATTGTAGGCAATTATAGGCAGGTAATTCCACCTGTGGACAGAGAACAAAAAACTCACCTTATGCTCTACTACACATTTGATTAGTCTGCTTTGTAGATTCCCAAATCAAGCTGGGCCTCATCAACCAGTTAAATTAAACATTGTGTGTAAAAGTATAGTGTTTCCAGCTATACAGTGCAGCATATTGCATATCATGTGCTGATTTAGAAATTTGTAGTCTTATTTAATATTGTTCAGTCCTTTGTTACATTTGTTTAACAAATACCTTATAGCGTGCAGAAATGCAGCCATCAGAAAATATATAAAATCACAACCATATATTCAAATGAACTAATAATAATAATAATAATAATAAAATGCGGGTCTTAATTTAATTCCTGGCAAAATGTGATTTAAATTTACCAGAATTTTGAGATAAAGCGTCAAAAACACTGTACGAGGTGAAGTCTGTTTAACGCTCTAATGAAAGGGTATCACAGTGTGGAAAAGTTAGAAGCGCAAATAAACTGTAGCGCTTAACCGCAATGCGCTATTATCTATCAATTCACCTGCGTTTTTCTCAGTGGGTGCTTTCCGACACATGAGTGTTTTTTTCCCTGATGAAATCACACTTTGATGTTTTTCCCTGTTGTGTTCGGCTTTTGTTGCGGGTGGACAGCCCATCTTTATTCTGTGCTAGCAGGGTAGCGGGGCTTCACAAGCTTTTCGAACCACTATTTTCATGGTTAAGCTTTCATCTCATTTGCTGGTCGAGGAAGTGTCATGCTGCTGTGGAGTGGTGTGTTGTTTTGTTGTGAGGGGCGGCCTCAGCTTGCCGCCCTCATCGGGGGGTTAAAGCACCCTGCTTGCGGTAGGAAACCAGGCTGGCCTTAACAAGACAAAATCCAGGCATTGATTTGACAAAATAGTATTTGGAATTAGATGTTGCAGCACAAGCAAATCACAGCTGGGGTAAAAACAATTCTCCCATCGGGGGGCGGTCATCCCTTAGGGGACAACTGTACCCCCTGCCCACCTGGGAGGATCAGAGCCAAGTCTTAAAGGAAAGGAAGACAAAGTTGTCAAATTTCAGGATGAAAAATCAAATCCTCCCTTTGGAAAAAGAGGAAACATGTGTTAGCTTATTAGCTTAATAGGCTAAAGGCTAATTGCCTGGCTTCAGTAATCTTCTCATAATCTTCTTCAGCAGATGTTCACCCAGAAAAGACATCTTCGACTCAAATCTGGGAACTCTTCATCTGATGAAGACTGTGAGATGTAGCTGAAATTCCCAGAATAAAAGCTAATAAGTGAACCTTGAGTTTAAGTTTTTTTAAGCTCACCCTCAGGTATTCATAGAAAAGGCTACTTCAGAGCCAGTGAAATTAGGTCTGCCATTAAAACAAACACTTGTGGAAAAAAATATAAATAAAAGCCACAATGAAGTTAATCACTTGTCAAAGGGCTCATTATTACAGGAGAGGGACAAACCTGACAAGAACCGGACAAAGGCGACACAGTGGAGGCACTTTGGCTTCAATGAGCCACTCTGCTGGTGCTTTGGTGACATCAGAGGTCCTCTAAGCTGTCCTTTGTATCCGTTCCTCGTACGCCTCGTCTCTCGGGCCGTCCCCCTTGTTCTCACCAGCGGGTTGTTTTCTCGTCCTCTCATTAAGCCCTGATCCTAAAATGAGAAACCCTCCAAACAGCACCACCTGACCGTGCTGTGACCCTGCATGTCATGTTGAGCAAGGGCATTAGACAGGTATGGCTTGTCAAATGTCGAACATTTTAAATGTAATTGCCACGTAGATTATGGTCACTGGGAATTTTTTTTTTTTATGTTCCAGTGAGGGTTTTGTTCATGAAGTGAAGTCATAGAGAGGAGGGCTGGGTAGATGGTGGAAGTACACAATCTCACAGCAGTTCCTGAAACAGTCACAAAGTTTAATCTACAGGATTCATGCACATGAGCTCAAATGTTCCCCTTTTTGCCTAACACTCATCTTTGAATCTTGGAAGCTGAAATGCATGCCTGCACCTCATCCACCTTGTTCTCATTTTGCTGTAATGCTAGCAGTAACACCCCATTAGACTTTCCAAAATAAAGCTGGTACGAAAGGGACCAACTGTACTTGGTTAGGTTTAGGTAAATTTTGTGGTTTGGGTTGAAATAACTACTTCCTTAAAGCAATCGACGCTGACTCTTGGTTTCACCACAGCCTGGTCTCCTCTGTGAAACTACTTTGATCCTCACTAGTTTGAAAATCGTGCACACAAATCTCTGTATTTAACTTGACTATTTAATAAACTGCCCTGATACTAGGCTGGGTATTTCCTTACTAAGTGCTTTGACCTGGCACATACGCACTTTTAACAATCCGTGAAACAATTTTAGCCACTCGAGTGATCTTGCACTTTCAATTCAACAACAAACTGGCTAAAGGGGAGTCATGTTTCAGCTTAAACATATAACCTGTTTTGTGGTTGGAACACAAAGCCCTTATACATAGCAGAGATGCGTTTGAAAGGAAATACTGGTGACTGTTAAATGCCTCATGACTTAATCCTTCCTCTTAGGGGCTGAAGATTCTCACCAACCTCATACCAGCAGTGATTATTCATTTGTGTCACTGGATTTTGTAAGCATGAATACCTTTGATTGTTCCCCACTGAGGTTAAAATAACACCTATGTGCTGAGTTTGACTAAAGGTTAGTCAAGGTGAGGATCCTTTTTCCTTTCAAAGGCCATTTCACTTTTTATAACATCCCACAAGAGCCTGACTAAAGTATTGAACACATGTATCACACTAAGCTCTAATGCGATGGCTGAAACTGTTTCAAAGCAGAGCGTCTGATGTCAGGTGGTGATAATGCTAATTCCAGGTTTTGAGATGCAAACTCTAGTGCATGTCTTCAGAATGGGAAAATCCTCAGGATGTATATACAGTTCATATAACTCAGAGCAGAGGAAGACGGTAACTCGCTCCTTCACAATTCTCCTTCTGAATGAGGTTTCAGCTTGTAGCTATTAGCTTGACTTTATCCAAGTACGTTTGTCCTCACAACTAATTCAGATTAGCATGTTTGCAGCCTTAATGACTCTCAAGATTAGCCTTGTTTGTCACTGTGATCTCATCCAGTGATGAACTTATTTCTTTACTTTATTTCATCACAGAAGACAAGCAATTGCTGGTCTCTTTTGTATTTCTGAGTTGCTTTTTTACGTATTCATGAATTGCCTTGTGGGCCAGATCAAAGGGTCTAGCAGGCCACATATGGCCCGCAGGCCAGACATTTCCCATCCCTGGACCGAGCTATCCTGGATCGACTTCATAGGCATTACGATGCAATAAAAGTGCCTTTTGTCAAAGCTTTCTAAAGTTTGTAAAATAGTTTTCTAACTTCAAATAAGGTGGAGTACTTTCTCACACTCTGTGGAGCTTCATGAAGAGGATCTTAACCAAAATGTGAATGATGGCAATGATAAGCTGTGTTTGCAATTCAGGGCGTCATGATCAGATAAATTCCCTAAAGCCTGTGAACTTAAGGTTGCAGTTCTTAGAATCTAAAGCCCGCATTGATGCCGGTACTCCAGTTGTACAATTATACAACATCTAAACTGATAAAAGATCCCATTTATCTTGGAGTTTGTAGATGCGAGGGAGTAAGATCTTCAAAAAGTTCCCCAAAGATCCGTAGAGTCCCCCATTTGTAAATGTTTTTGAAAATGGTGCTTTGTTCACACCTGTGGTCAGCACTTTATTTTGTGTTTTTCCTTTATCTCAGTTTAATCTGCATGCAGCCAGCATTTTGCAGTCCATAGTTCTGAATAGACTGCAGTGTGCATTGTTATCTGCTCCTCTGTCTCTGTACCTGACTGGCTGTGGCTCCCCAGCGGCTTTGAACCATATCCAGGTGTCAGTCCATGTAGATGCATGTTGCTATGGTTTGGTGCCAACACTACTGAATGTGAAGGAAGCGAATCTTACTTGAAAACCTTTTGCACAGTCATGCCATATAGTGCAAAATATCACAAAGTAATGTCTCATTAAATATAAAGAGAGCTCTGTATCATTCTCATAAGTAATGTTTGAAGTTATATGTATGAAGCAGTTGTCGGTTCGGCCGTAATTATTAGCATTTATTATTATAGAGAATGAAAGCATGAAAGCCCAGCAAATACAAAAATAACTGCCACTTTCTTTTGACATTTCAGTCAACAAATGTGATTATATAAATCTAAAATATAATCTGTGCAGAGAAAGTGTGAAGAGACCAGCAGGGCTGTAGCCCAGGAAATTCTGAGCTCATGAGTCTAAGTCCCCTCAAAGTGCCACCTCTCCCCTTAGTTCAGCAATTTGACTGTTCTGTTCTATTTATTGTAAATGTTATTCTGTAAGATGAAGGTCTAAATGCTGCTTCAAAGCCTCCCCTGCTGCCAGGAATACAACTTAGGTTGGGATAATAGGGAATCTTATTCATTTTGCTATAAAAGTAGTCAAATTTAAATATAGTGACTCTTGAATAGGACTAAAATGTGCAAGATGTCTTGGCTGTTTTACAATATATCCAGTGAGTCCAAAAATACTGGAATGAGGCAGTATTATCGTGCACATACTGTATGTTCATATAAATCCTCAACTCATAGGGTATTATTTGAGGTTACTTACACTTATTTTTGCAGTTAAAACCCGCAGATTCAGAGAAAAAAACCTTTCAGGACGTGACCGTAGTGTCCTACAGTCCTGCAAACATGTTTCATAACTTGAATAAGAGGTGAAGCACCTGGGAATGACAGATATGCTGAGTCCACATGGCTTCCGCACTTTTGCTCCTGTTTTTGTTGAACTTGTTTGCCGCCTAACTTCTGACGTCTAATGCAGGAGTAGAGCACAACTCCCTGCAGCTTTGAGGACTGAAGCTTTCTTTTTTTTTTTTTGCTATTCCATAAATGCCATGTTGATATTTAATGAAAATAGGCCACAGTAAAAAAAAAAAAAAAAGGTTTCTTGGGATGATGTTTATAATAAAATTTAAAACATGTAAAGGTTTCTTTTGTAAATTATCATACTATAAATTAAATATTGTCACATGTATATCTTACTGCAATTTCCAGTGGCTTATTTATGAAATCAAATCAAGAGAGTGTGACATTGTGGAAGCCAGCATACACGCTGCTCTGCATCTCCATCTGACTGAATGCTCAGTGGGGTCACGAGAGGTAAAAATAAACAACATGAGATAAAATAAAGAAAGTATTGTGAGGTTTCTGTTCAACTGTAACAGATTTATCACGTCTCAGTGGTTTCCTCTGTGAGAAATGAGCAGAGTTCATGTGAACATGGAGTCACAGGTATGCTGGGGGCAAAGACATGAAGGCATGCACAGTCGGAATTTCAAAATCTGTTGCAACTCTGGCTCTGCAGCCACTTGGAAATATAGTAGCTACTAAGAATATTAATATACCAATTACATAATGAAATGCAAGATTAACGTTGAGTTTAAACCAATGAAACATAGTGGAACAATGCACATATAGTCCACAAAACCTCATGCACACAAACTCACTTCCAAATGCCTCCCTGACGGTTTCATGTTTCCCCTAATCTCAGCAGCGACTCATATCTGATCTGTTTAGCCACTATCGGAGACAATGTTTAACAATTTCTAAGCTGTTATTGTCTGTAACTGAAAGCCTAGAATATTTTCCCATAACACCCTGGCAGAGATGTGCAGCACTGATGTCTCTACCTGTGCCCTGCGTTCATCTGATAGCACGTTCACCTCCTTCTTTATGCTTCACCTCCCCCTTTCCGTGTTTGTCGTTTTGTTCTCAACGGTGCAGCGCTGAAACAGTTAACAAAATTTCAAGGTTGTATGTGAAGTATTTCCCCTTATAGCTGCTATAATTGCTATTTTTTACATCATCGATCACTCAGATTTCTATTTGAAATGTGAAACAGGTCACTCAGAGTGAAGAACTCATAGAAAATGGTCACACAATTGTGCAGTTCCTTTCACCTTCACAGCATGGTTTAGCATCTTTTAGCACATTGCTTTGGTTTTGTGGTCCACAACATAACTATTTTAGAGCATTCAATAGCTGAGCAGCCAGATATTTTTCTCAGCAGTGAATGGAAACCAAACCAGAGCTACAGAAAGAGTGAATATTGCACTTGGGTGGCCATAAAACATGTTTCCAAATGAACATTTGGACATTAGTCTGCCACCGCAAGATATGTAATAAGCTAACACGCTTGCCATAACAGCTTCATATGGTGATGATATATCAGTTTTGCTTCCACTGGCTCTAAATGGCAGAAGAAAATCAGTTACTTTAATTTTAAATGACAATTTCTAAAGACCTTAATATAGTTGAAGTTCTTCCTTCCTTCTTCATTTTCTAACTCTCTAAAGAACTTACATCAGATTTACTGTTCTGAGAAGATTCTTACAGCCTCCTCATCTGATCCTAAAGACATCTGAAGACCCTCACAGGAGGAGGAAATCTTTTCAGCAAACAGAAATGAACCAGAATCCTTTGTCAACAGGATGACGACAGATCCTTTCACTCAAGACCCTGCAAACAACGCTTTGGAGGTCTGATTGTTTGCTTATTTGTATATGAGAATGAGGCGAGGGAGAATCTTCTTTCATTTGGGTTTTCTTTTTAGCCTCGACAAGCAAAAGTATTGCATTTAATCTAAACTAATCAATATAATAGAGCTTTTTCAACCTATGCAAAAGTACAATTTGCATATTTAAAGGTTATGCAGAAAGAGGAGCTCCGAATTGACAAAATATTTCCAACCTACTGATCACCTCTGGCTTATTCACTCAAGCTTCAGTGTAAAGTGCATATTCATATTTGCAAAGTACCAACAGAGAGTTCTTTCCCACGTCCTGTCTATCATTAACACTCCATTTCCTTGTTAATGTCTGTCAAGTGTCACATTTTCATGAAAAAAAATGCACACTTAGAAACACGATTCTTCAAATCCTTCGCAGAGGGCTGCGCTCATCTGCCACTAAGTTATGCATTGTTGAACTGCAAAGCTCTCCTTGCAAGTGTATCGTTAAGTAAAGAAATGTCTTTGACAGGAAACAAATGGAGAGTGTAGCCAGAGTAAGTGCAGAACGAGGAACTCTCTGGGTTCAAGCTCAGCCTGTTTAGACAGTGAAGGTTGCATTCACTGGCATCTGACCAGAACCTTTCAAGGTACTAATGCTGCCTACCCACACACACACACTTGTATTGGCACTTAAAGCACTTAAATGCGCACACAAACACACACACACACAATGAGCCGGTATGTAAACGCGAACCTGCATTTCCTTATAGATGCACCGTGTTGATGCAGATGTAATATGCATGATTAAAAAAGGTACACATGGGTGCACACACAACCCACGCCCACACACACATCCATACCCTGTACTCATGAGCAAACTTGGCTGTCTTTGGCCCACCATTGTTCACTGGCACTGAGGCATTGCCAGGCTAAGTGAGGGGCCCTGATGGATCCCCACCAGACTCAGACCACCAATAAAGGTGTGAGATGGGGAAAGAGAGTAAATGGAGGGATACTGAATAGGGGAGAGGAAGATGGCAGAAGATAGCAGAACACAGAATACAAGGTAGAGGCAAGGAATATGAGGAAAATCTGTTGTCCCATGCATTCAAATGCACAGGTGTGTGTATGAGAGCAATATGGATGTTCCCCTCCTGTATGGCTTGTCATATATCAGTCATCATTACAGAATAGAAATGCTCAACCCCGCTGTCTGAACTACAGGTGCAACAAGTTTATTAGCTCAATTTCCATTCACCCATATTTCAAAAAGAAGAGCAGAATAGCATTATGATAACTTCATATAAATTTAGCAATAGCACAGTGAGAAAATATTCCATTACAAGCAAACGCCATTCATTAAAAGCTTTGCTTAACGTAGCTCTAATCACTATTTTTGTATTAAAAATGGGTCAAATGATGATGCAAATGGGAAAGGGGATGCTCATGGAGACAAACCAACACAAAATGTATCACCTGAAGCAGAACAAAAAGAAGAGTGAGCATTGGCCTTACATTGGACAAGTCTCCTGAAACACCGCTCCAAATCAAGCTAATATTACTCCACGTGTACTGGGTGTGCTAATAGGCAGCTGTTTGCTAATATGTTAGCTGCAACAATTGTATAAGGTGATCATTTGATCAAAAAGTAATAGAATGAAAAGAACAATATTTACCACAAAATTCTTATTGGTGTACATATAAAGATGCACTAAATACAAATACTCATGTAAAGTACAAGTATCTCAGAAGTACTTAAGTGACTGTGTTAGTCACCTCTGCTGGCATGATTAGCCACACAAGTCACCTGCAACCCTGAGGGACACCTATTGTTTATATTTTGGTGTTATCAATGGTTTCTGAAGACTGTGTCACCTTTTTGTCAAACGTCACAACGATTCTATACTTTGGAAGAAAAGTCTGCACTTACATGTTTCAATGTGAATTTTTGCATCTCAAAGCAAGCTAGTAATCTGATCTCCAGAGAAAGATGTGTGAGAATATTTCCGTAGGATGCTGGCAAAGGCGTAACTTCTGCTCCAGGCGTTGTAAACAGAGACACCAAGTCCAACAGCACAGCAACAGTCAGCATCCCCTGGCACGAAAATAAAAACAGAGGAAATGATCTTGAAAGCTCGACTAAAAGCAAAGTTGCTTGTTGAACTCCGCTGAGACCACACACGTCACATGGAACACAAATCAGTTTACCCTGTGTTGTTTTTTTTCTCTTTCCCACAAAGTTTTAACACAACAAAGTAACTGTGACATGAAAGTCCAACAGCGGGGAGAGAGACTTAAATTCACATAAAGGGAAATGAGAGCGAGTGAATGTGTTGATCACAGCAGCAACCCAACCAGCCTGATGGCCTTCGCTGGTGGCCGTTTGCCCGTCAGCGGTGGAGTGGAGGCTACTGTGTGGCACTTCAGTGACAAAGGTGTGAAATGAGAGATGAGAACGTAAACACACAAAGGTTAAGACGCTTCGTAGGCTGAAAGAGAGGCAAATTTGTTGTAACTTGAGTGCTGCATCTTCAGAAACAATGCAGCAGTGTCAAAGCTAAGAAACGTTTCCACATGATTCTGTAGCGTCTGTGACTCAGAGATGGCAACAATGATGTGATCTGAGTTTGTGCATCAGAAAACTTGCAGCTGCAGGACAATCATCTAGGATACAAACCCACTACAGTGTGAAATTTGAATGCACAGCTTGTCTTTATGGAAGACTATTAAAGAAAAGATTTGCATCCAGATGTCATGATTTACTGGCTAATGATGGGTTTCTCTTCCTCTGCCTCCTTAACCCCCACCCTCCTTCTTTCCATCTCTCTGACAGTGGGAGACATAATCAGGTTTTGTGAGATTTGGCAGTAGATTAGCAGCCACCTTGCTTCAGATAAGAAGCTTCACAGATAAAGCCCTGTCCTAGGAGGCACATGGCTGTGATTAAACACCATATCTGACATGAGTAGATCTGTTAAGAACACAATTAAGACACTGTCTAGCCATATCTACTCTAACTGCACTTGTCCCTGCTAATCCCTTCGTTCTGAGTTGGGGTGGTGTTGAAATATTCTGACTAAAACAGATCATCTGTGCAAACGGTGGAACTGAAAGCATGATTTTCTGTGATGCAAAGATAAAAGCAGTGTATACTGTACTAGTTGTTCTGTAAATTAGATTATGATCGAATGACACAAACTAGTTGAGAAATGACCTTATCTCAAGGTGAAACTGATCCGGTTTGAATGCCCTTAAACAAACAAGGCCTTGTAGTAATCCTATGATCCAGAGACAAACAGAAGAGGCAGTAAATGAGTAAATATAACACCACAGCTTTTATCCATAATCCAATTTAAAGAGGCTTTTCCAAAACAGCTATTTTGGTGCCATTTTCCTCCTCTGGGTAATTAGAAATAAGACTGAAACAGAACCTTTCTAAGAGCTCAATACATAAGGACACACATATTTACATAGGCTTTTTAACACCACGCTGCCTCCAGCCACCCTTCCTGCAAGAAAATGCGGTAACTGGTCCATATAAACTGCCTTAGTGGTCTGTATAAAGAGCCAGGTGAGAGCAGCTTAATGTGCCTGGATAAACTCGCCAGCCACAAATCCAAACTTCAAATTCCACTTCACAGTGGATGCAATGATAAAAGCTGCATGTGCGTCTGCACAGCATCGGCATCGCTGGCATTTATTCATGTTTTTAGCATTTCATTGTTGATGGATGCATTTCAGATTATCTTCATGTCCTGCGCAGCTGGAGTGACTCTGTACCAACCCCTATCTATCAAGGCCCATAACTTGTGGAACATCTTTCTGCAAATAGCAGACTCGCTTCTCAAATCCTCTTTATATACGAGTCATTATCGGGATGCTTTTGTTACGACAAATGCCTGTACGCACACATGCACAGATTTTGTGTTTTTTGCGTAATATATGCTTTCTCTTTGAGTATGTGCATACATGCAGTGTCATGGGGCAGGTGGGCAGGCATGCTGCTGATAAGATTCATCAGCTAAGCACTGATGGAGCAGAAGAGGGGGAAAAGTACTGCCTGTCACTCATAAGTTTTGCTTTCAAAAACAGTAATTCTCTTTTACCAGCAAGTTGAAACACCTACCAGCCTGTGCGCGTGCTAAGTAGTAATATTAGAGACTAATAATAGCTACGCCTGCCTCAAATCATTGTGTATTATACCATAAGCAAGTTTCCCGGCCTCTGCTGTAGCAGACCTTCCTCCGAGATGCCATTCAGGGATTCATTATCTCTGTGAAAGAACACAAGGGGGTTGAGTGCTTCCATCCACTGCCTCTTTAACCCACATCCATTATTCAGAGATAGTCTAGTGGAGTCAGAACTACAGGGAGACCAAGAGAAGCCTCTCTCTGTCTCACTCTTACATCTACAGATGATTAGGAGATGTCTAATAGCTGAGGACTCTCTCATTAACATTTCAGTTACCATTTTTAGCATTTAGTTTTTGCAGATTATGTGTCCACTGTATGCAAATGTAGAGGAAGGCAGTGTGCTGATGTGCACATGCAGGGCCAACAGTGTTGTAGTTATTTGTCTCCCTTAGTGACTGCCACTGTTTGTCACATTATGTTCAAGTTTCTTTCTGTGTAATAAAGGCAAAGTGAGCTGCGGCGTGTAACTGGATCCTGGTAGAATGGAGAGAAATGAATGAAACATGTGACAAGGTGCGATTAGTTATCACCAATCTTGCTGGGTGTTTGTTGACAGATGGGTCTTTTGTCAAGGTAATGCCAGTACAGAATAACCAGGTAGATAATTACCTGTTGCTTTTGTGGCTATTAGGGCCATTGTTGTGTTAAAAACATCCTAATAGTGAATATTCAGTGCTCAGGATGGCAACCAAAGGGGGTCATTGTGGCTAGTTGACCTGAGGCAACGTGTTTTCCTTTCTGTTTTGAAAAAGCTTCTTGTTAACCCATTAAAAAAAAAAAGGTTCCCTTTCCACTACTGGTGCATAACCAAAACTTTTATGCAAATGTGGATGTAATTTCCCGCAGATTCTGATTCAGTTTCTCACTTTTTCTTCAACTGCAGCTGCATATTGGCTCAGTTGCATCAGATCAGACCTCTATCCACCCGGGATGCAAATAAACATGATATGGTATTAAGAGGCTGCAGAGGAAAGGGGTGTGACGAGGGTGTTGTATTTCATGTCAAACCACCTGGAGAGGAGACACTTAAGGCGCGCCGGCTGAGGGTGCAAGCGGCAGTAGAGAGACGCCAGTCACTAAAGAAGGCCGCTTCATTTTGCTTCAACTTTGCGTTTGCGCCCCCTCAGGAAATGGACAGCAGGATCAGACCGCTTGGCCTGGCCGGGCACACCGCCAGCCCGCTCGGTGGTTTAACGGTGCCCCCTTCCCTGCTGAGACCTCCCCCTCTATTCCTCCGGGCTTGTAACCCCGCGCTGGAGAGGGGGTACCCCCGCACCCCGAAGTGCGCCAGGTGCAGGAACCATGGTGTCGTCTCCGCGCTCAAAGGCCACAAGCGCTTCTGTCGCTGGAGAGACTGCGTGTGCGCAAAGTGCACTCTGATCGCGGAGAGGCAGCGGGTGATGGCCGCACAAGTGGCCCTAAGGAGGCAGCAGGCCCAGGAGGAGAGCGAAGCCCGGGAGCTCCGGCTCTTGTACCCCGGCTCGGGGATCGGCGGGGAGACAGGGATCCCTCAGGGCTCACCCGTAGGCCCCGGGGTGCCAGCAGTTACCGGGAGCACTCCAACAGCTCCCAGTTTTGATGTAATTGGAGCGGAGAACCAAAAAGATGGTAAGTTGAAAACAAAAAATATTAAATTGGAGATTATTTTTACCCTGTTAAAAAAAGAAAGCCTACAATAATTTAAATGCATGAAACAAATTAGGTTTATTTGCAGTTTGAGTAATATTCAAGTTACCACAAAATAATACAAAACATTCGCTTTTAGACAGAGCCTTCATCAAGTGATTTTAAACGGCCTGTGTTTTGTCTTTACTTCAGAGGACAAATTGAGCAAGTACAACTTTTATAACGGATTCGTGGGTCGGCCCCTGTTTGCAGCCCACACCGCACGGCTGCCCTCTCCAAACGACTCGAAGGATGTGTCTCCAACCAAAGACAACACCACCTCATCCACGGGTGACAGGGCAAGTCCATCCCCGGTGTTTGATCACATGGAGAGTCCACAGAGGTCGCTTTCCTCCTCGGATCCGGAGTCAGGCAGTGAGTTGGAGAAACCCAAGGACTTCCCGAGCCTGGACCGGGACCCCACTGACATCATGGCCAAGATATTCCCCCATCAGAAACGTGACACCCTGGAGTCTATGGTGAGAACATGCAAAGGTGATATTGTCAGATCCATTGAACTGGTGCTGAGCTCCAAAGAGAGTAAAACTGACTCTGACAGCGTGTCTCTGTCTAATCACCCAAACACACTCAGGCCGTCTGCCGGGGTGCCTGGAGCGCTCGGTGCTCTGGGGAACAAGTCTGCCTTCTCCCCGCTCCACATGCCACCGACGGCCGCCGGGGGAGACAGTCTGTACGGGCTCAGCCCCCGCCTCGCTGTCAGCCCCCTGCGGCTGGCCTACTCCTCTGCAAACGGTGGCATGGCAGGTTTCATGTCTCCATATGTGCCATCTGGACTGATGCCCGTGTTTCCACTGCGTCCACCCTTGGACTCATATTCCTTCCCGGGCATGATCCGAGATCTCTCTTATCTTCAGAGCAAGGACTCACTATGCAGTACAGGTCTTTACTCACGATTTAACAGTGAAAAATGACCAATTAAAAGTCTACAAGTGAAAAATTTTATTCTTTAGTTAATCTTATTGTAAATAGCCCTTCAGAATTACCCTTTAATCGCCTTTCAAGTGCCTCAAAGTGCTGACTGAAAGAAAGAAACACTGCATTCTGACAATTTTCTTTCAAAACTTGATTGTTTACAAGCTGTAAAGAATGTTTATTATTAATAAAGTCATCAAAATGTGCTCTTGTATTATGTGTTCATGATATCTATCTATCTATCTATCTATCTATCTATCTATCTATCTATCTATCTATCTATCTATCTATCTATCTATCTATCTATCTATCTATCTATCTATCTATCTATCTATCTATCTGTGGAGATAAATTTCCATCACCCATCTTCAAATTGTCATTATATCAAAGGGAGTGATGCCTGCTAATAAGAATAAAACGTTGATATAGAACATCACGGTGCTGGCACGTGAGTTGAAACGTTAAAGAGGTACAATGTTATAATACAGTGGATTTAACAGAACATTGGCAGGAGCGTTTCAAGAGGAGAATGAATGGAAGCATTGAACAGTTACAATGAAGCAAATGTCTGTCGTCATTTAAGTGTTACAATTTATGAATGAAACTTAAGAACGTCAAAGCGTTGTAGTATTACAATGTATTGTATACGTCACAGAATGTGACCGTTCAGGATCGAGTTATAATGTATTTGGTTGTCAGGGAAGTTTCTGCCCCCTCCCCTGACATCTTCACCAGCCTGCCTGCCTGCTGTGCCAACGCTGGTCACATCACGTTACCCGACACTTCTTGCAGACGAGACAGCGAGAGAGAGGGTTTATTCAAAATGACAAAGACACGTCACTAAAAGACTTCCCTTTCCATTCAATCTTTCCATTTTGAAAAACGTCCATAAGTCCCTGATAACAGTGTGAACAAGTATAGTTCTTTCTCCGCCTCGAAAAGCCATTCTCACTCATGATTGGTTAACGGAACCACATTGGCTCGGATGAGAACCAATAGGAAGCGTCAGAGGCGTCACGAGACCGCATGTTTCAGGAAGTCAGGACATGGCCGGTTTGAAATGTTTGTTGTGCTGCATGTCATGAGTTTGAAACACCTTTGAGCGGGTTTTTGTGAGGCGGGGGGAAACAGTTTACAACTCTGCCATCTGACATGCGTTTCCACATTATTGTCGCCGCTGTCTTTTGGTGTGGTTTCGTAAACTCGCGGAAAATAAGAGGGATATCTTCGTCCTGTAAGTTGACTGTCCCCTTGTAGCTAGCTTAAGGATACGTAGCTATCATCCTATTGGTAAACAAGACTGCATGGTGTAACGTGCTGTGTCTTTAACAGCTCAGTAGCTTCAACACCGACAACACGCTGCACGAGGCTGTCATCTCTTCATATAGTTTGTAGCAAATGTACACAACATTTTATGTTTGTTCAGGGTGGAAGCAGTAACATCAGACCTATAGTTTGAGTAGCATTTCTTCCCAGACTCCTGACCTAAACACCGATCTTTTACCCTGAAATAAATGTTACAAGATGTAAAATGTTGTTCTAAGTCTTCTCCTCATTTTGGTTGCATTTCTAGCTACACTTCAAGGTCACCAGGCTGCATGAGTCTGTCATGTTTTCATTCTGTAACAGACAAGCGGTTCTACAGGGAGAGGAAGTCCTTTCTGTGCATTGATGGGTCGAAAATCATCCCCTTTGAGCAGGTGAACGATGACTACTGCGACTGTGAAGATGGCTCTGATGAACCAGGTAAAATTGAACCCACTTCACCAATGTTTGCGAAGTGACTCACCACTGTGTGACCTGTGTGCACGGTTAATAATTACTGCACACTGAATATCTGCAAATAACATTGAACTTGATATTGAAGGATCATTGCGGAGCTCATTAATGGACTGCACTACGTCTCAAATAAACTCACACTGGCACATTTTAAAACAGACCGTGTGCCATTCAGACTTGATGCCTGCCCTCGTGAGACTAGGCCATGAATCAATGTATTAGACACGCTTCATTTCGCTACCATGTCGTGGCCCCTCCCTCGTGAGATTAGGAAACATAAAGCCTTTACAAAACATCATCATCAACTCTTCAGTGATTCAAGGTTCTCGGCCTGAATATTGGCATGTAAATCTGTTGTTCCTTGGAGAGTCAGAAACCTTCAAAACTGTGCCTGAGGTTGAACAATGAGGATTTGTTCGAAAATTAAAGGAAAAAGCACCATTAAGTGAAGGAGTCATTAAATTACCCATTTTACTCACGTTTCTGCTCAGTGGAACAAGTCCATTGTCTGTGCTGTGCACTCGTGCCTGTTCAGTGTTTATCCAAGAAGATTATGCTGCTTTCTTAAAGACTTGATGTGATTTGTAAGCCACCAAACAATCTACTTGGCAGCTAAAGTGCATAATCTACCTTTGCTTCTTTTCCGTACCGCTGGGGTAAATCCAACCCCTGCCACTGTCTGCTGCTTATGTATAAGCACCCTAATGAACATCTACTCATTACAGACAGAGTGGGGCAGAATAAAGAAGTGTTTTAATCAAATTTGAGCCTTTTGATAATGTGGAAAATAGGAAAATATAGACCAAGAGGTAAAAACTTCCCAGAGCTCAGGTTTATACAGTTTGAGCTGTGTCCAATTTGCATGTGGTAATTTAAATCATATTTGCATATGTAGTACGTTAACACTTAAAACACAAAAATCAGAAGAACTTCCTAGTTTGCTGTTAAGTCAAAGGGCGGATCACAGCCAGAACTCCAGCATAATCTGTCCAAGTGCATGTTAGCAAGTTTGAAAAGGTACGTGCTATATGTGACTCGCGTCAGCCCCTGTGCATGTGTTATAAATAGTTTTGATGATATTCATTTGCCTCTGAGAGTGAGCTTATTATGCAGTGCTGACCTCTGCTCCTGCCCCTGTATAGGCACCTCAGCCTGTCCTCGTGGCCGATTCTACTGCACCAATCTGGGTTTCCGCCCACACTACATCCCATCGTCGCGAGTCAATGATGGCATCTGTGGTGAGGCTTTTTGCATCGCATTATATTGAACGTAATGGTACTCTCCCGAGAGGTGACTTTAATAAACTTTGCAGAATCTTTTGAAGTGAGGCAACGTATCAACGATGTTTTCTTCAGCATTTTTCAAGGACAACAAGGGCAGCGCTGCAAGTGCTGAGGGTGATGAACAGATTTATTCTTGCAGAAAATGAATCGCCATCTTATTTGTTTCAAAATAGCTCGTGGAAAGGTTTGATGCTGAATGCGCTCTCTGATATCTTGCAACTTAATTAATTTCGTGGGCGGTTGTGATGCTTTCATCAAAATAGTTCATGTCCCTTTTTTACCGGGTAGGAAGTTGTTCTGTTTGCTTTTTTCCCTTCTGTGTGTTTTGCAAACACGGGCAGGAATTCATATTTTACATGATGTCAAAAAAGCTGACATGTTGGTGTACAAACTGTCACTCCTTTTGTAGAACAAACAAACAGATGAAGTAGACACAGCAAACAAAACCTGGCCCTCTAACACACACATGCTGAAATGCGCTCGCTCACTCTCCTCGCATAGTTTTCCTTGAAAAACATCCTGTCCCTTTCCTCAAGGCCTCTCCTCAGTCTTTCTTGTAAAATCTGCCACGCTCCGTGCCTAATCAGATAGTTTTTCAGCCCTCTTTCTCATCCACGTTTGTTCTGCTGTAGCTCTCCACTTTGTATAAAATCAATACATTCTGCCGTCGACATTTCCTTTCTGTCACCAGTGCTTTCAGCAGCGTTAGACGGTATGCAACTATTTCAGGTAAAAAAAATGAAGGAATGAAGAATGAAAGAGCAGTAGCGGAATATTCCTCAAAGCTTCCTTCTCTCTTTCCTCCCTCCTTTTATTCTACTCCCACCTGTCTTCTCATACCTTCCCTGCCTTGAATGGAGCCACTTAATAGCTAACACGTTGTCGCTTTTCCCTCTTCGACTGGTTCTTCAGAGATTTTCATTGGCTTCCCTATCTGGGCTCTAAAGCTCTTGTTCCACCGGTCACCAATGTGGTTCCGGATAATTGAGAAATGTCACACTGTGCCCACTCTCTTGGGTGAAACATCTGAGCGAAAGCCAGGTCTGAACTCTTACAAAACACTGTGCAGCTGATCTTATAAGTGGCTGATCTCAAGAGACCCTCTCTGAAACAGAGAGAGAGATATCATGCAGACACAAAGATCTGATCTTCACAGAGGATGAGAAATAACTGGTTAGATCAACAGTATCTGCATCTTACATGCCGATTTTGTCAGTGTAAGACAGCTGGTGTAGATATGCCATTTAATGATTGTTAATGTTCAGTATTGGCAATTGGAGCTAATATCAAAATGACACTACAGTTGAGCACTATGTAGTTTTTTAGCTGGTTTTTACTCTTCATTTTTTTTGTTTGGGTTAAACAAATATCTTAAATCTCTTAATTATCTTAGTCAGATTTAGAGGTGCTAGTAGGCAGATTTTGTTACCTTTGGACAGAGCCATGCTGGCAGCTTTCCTCTGTTTCCATCTTTTATGCTAAGCTAAGCTAAGTGGCAGTCAGCAGCAGCTTCATATGTACTGTTCAGGCATGAGAAAAAATCCTCTCATCTATCTCTTGACAAGTAAAAAAAAAAAATAGGTGCATTCCCCCAATTGTTTGTTCCTTTAATATGATGCTTTGATTAATCATTTTATCTATGAATTGTCAGAAGAAACGTGGCCATTATAATTTCCCACAGCCCAAATGACACCTCAAATGTCTCGTTTTGTTGAAAACCCTAAACTCTTCAGTTCAGACAAAGAACAGCAGCAAATCCTCCCATCTGAGCAACTGGAGCAAGTGAACATTTGGTGTTTTCTCCTTGAAAAATGACTGAAATCATGAACTGATTACCAGAAATGTTGAGCTGATTAGTTTTCTTACATTTAACGAACTGATTGATTAATTAAAGATGATAATGGTCAAATTTTCACTTTTTATGATGAGTGATACTCTACTCCAAAGTACCTGAAAATGTTTTTATTGAGCTTTGCTTTTAACTTCATTCTGTCTTCACTTCTGTTCCCAAATCATGTATCGATCACGTTATGAATAATACAGACGTATTGCTCACCTCTCCTTGCTGATGATGTTGAATGCTCTTCTGTTCTCTTGTATGTGCATTGGATTGGTTTCTCCTGTGTCTCGTGCCAGATTGCTGCGATGCTTCAGACGAATACAACAGCCACGCTCGCTGCCAGAACACTTGCTGGTCAGTTGAATCAAAACTGAGATTCAATATTTATAAAATAACACATGCAGATTTTGACTCAAAATGTGGCATTAGAGGCCCACGCGCAGCTAAAGGAAAAACATCCAAGCAGTCCATTTTACTGTAGGTTTTGTATCAACGAGTACATTTTGGACAATTTGGTAAAAATGCAGATCTTGTTAAATCCAAGTTGTCTTTCACATAAAGCTTTTTATCACAGCGTGAGTGTGATAGACAGTTCACTTGCTGCGCTCATTGGAGAGTGACTCATTCAGTGTGCCACCAGGGGGCATGGTGTCACTATGATTTCAAACTTGATGTAGTTCAGACCATCACTTGTAATGCATATGCATCACAATATTGATTTGAAGAGTTCACCCATGATAAAGACAGATCTGACTCACCACCTCGTTATACTGTAAAATGTACTCTCAGTAACCCCATCCAGAGGTGTTTTTGATGCAGATAATTTAGTTTCCACAGGATAGAAATCATATGCCACATAGATGGTACAAATAGATGTATTTATATTTATCAGAACGCAGGCTCCTGCCAGATCATATTTATCAGCTTCTCTGAGCTGCATTGCAAACCCATACTATGATGCTGAAATGTAGCCTGCTGTGTAAATGTAACTTCTAATACAGTAACCCACTTCTGTTGTTGACAGTCCTCTGTTATTTCATTCACTGCCATTCTCCCCAAAACCACATACAAGCAGAATATATCTCATTATGTTTTCACAAGGTCCACACTCATATTATGTTTGCCAGACTTCAGAAACAATTTAGCTCAGCCACGGAGCGTCAGCCCCCATCTTATTTACTCTTCTATTTTCCCATTTGGATTCCTGCTGCATTGTGGGCCCTTAAAAATTGGATTGCACCATCTCTGTGACCGTAGCAGGGGTGGCCGATGTTTTCTCAGTAATGATGGGACTGTGCATCCCCTGTCTCGCTCTCCTCCAGGAATCTGGGACAGAGAGAGAGAGCGTACGTGGAGGGCCAGATGAGGACCTTGGACGAGGGTTTGCAACTCAAGCAGCAACTTATTGAGGAGGGAGTGCTGCTGTGGAGGGAGAAACAGGTACACTGTATTCTGCTGAGGGAGCTGCTGCTGTATGGCATGAAGTAGTAACAGAGGATAGTCATCAAGGTCCTGCAAAAGCTTTATCCTGTTCATGTTGTAGAAAACAGTTACTTTCACTTGTGTTTCACTGCTTCTTGAAATTTACTTTAGTCTGACCTGCACAAAACATAAACCAGGTTCATTACATGGTCGGTGTCTCATCTATGTGCTTTCAATTAATGTCTAAACTGGTAGAAAACAGGTGAACTTATGTTGTTTGGAAGTAGAAACACCCTACATGAAGTGTTAATACCTAAAGTATCAAGAATTCTACAGCAAAAAATAATTCAGAAGTGACTTTACACAAAGGAAACAGAGACACATGCTCTGAAATACGTGGATTTCTACATAACAAAACATCCTTTCAGTGTTACAGAAGGCATCTAATTCCAGGTGTGTAATAATGAATCAGGTTTGTATGGAAATTTGGCCTTTAGTTCAGTGTGTGATCAGTAATTCCCAGAGAATTCCCACATATCATGTTTATGTTTTATTTCATAATAGTGAAATGAAATGAAGCTGACCCTGGATCTGCCATGAATGATCTCATCACATCTCTGCTGAGAACTCGTGAGACAGCCGCTGTTGCCGCTAATGACCTCCTTCAACCTTTCGCAGCTCTTTGTGACTGTCGTGTCAAAGTGTCGAAGCGTTTGATTTGTCATGTTTTTTCCTCCACTTTGGTTCATGGTATTCCTTACCAGGATGCAGAGCGTGTCCCGTAGCCTGCACGATGAACGCTGGCCTGTTGTCAGAGCCCATCGCAGTCAACATGGCGAAGCCATGGGTGTGCTCTGACTGCAGCGCACACTCATGTATGTTGTGAGCTAATTTGTGGCTGCTGCATTCAGTGAATTCACTTTGCTCTGAAATGCAGCAGCTCTGGAATATTTGGTTGCTGTCTTGAAGCTCTTTTTTTGCCTTTTGTTATTGTCAGCTATCAAATTACAGCAGAATGTCCCTAAAATTATCATGCAAACGTTCCAGTGTGCCTCTGCCTCGTACTTACTGTGTGTAGATATTTTTCTGTTGTTCTCAATAGATTTAATTAACTTTTCACCCTGACTACTTGTTCCACTGCTCGGCAACTGTAGCGTTATTACCTGGCTCGCTAGCCAACACACTTGATTGATAGGGACGTCGGGGTTAATTTGCTTTTATGCGTGCTGTGTCCTGCTCTGAATGAGCAGCTTGTGTTCTATGATATTGTTTTGACCATACATGTTCGTGGCATCTGCTGCTACAGGCGTCTGCTGTGCAGTTTCCATCACCGGCCTTAGCCCGCTGTGCGCTTAGTTTTTGCCATTTTTGCCACAATGAGATGTTCACTGCCTTCTAGCTGGAAGAACTGTCGAAAAGCATCTTTCCAGCCACTAACTCGCTTGCATCTCTGCGCTTTAGTTGATCAATTCATGCCAGTCCCCATTTTAGCATAAGAAGCACATCGCTATATCACGATTGCATTCGAAAATGTCTCCTATCCAAACAGTTCTAGTTATTATCATATTCTTTTACTGCCATAAGCTTTGCCTTTTCCTCTATCTCTTCAGGATTTTAGATGTAACTGTGTCGGCACAAGTAAACAAGTACGGAGTCATCAAGCCCATTTTGAATCAACATGTTCCTTTACAGAACTTCCACCTAAGCAGAAACTGCTTCACAGCTTTCCCCCCTCTCTCCATTTGCACATTTAGTTCAACAAGCACTAGGCCAAATTAGAAACCGGAGCCCTGCAGTTCGGTGCAAATTAAATTTGGCAGCTGAGGGTCTCTTTAGATGTTTGTAAGTCATATTTACTGGTTCAGCGGTCTCACTAGTTAGCATTATCTTCACTTAGGAAATTCAAGTTGCCCTCTTTGCACTGTTTGATGGTCAAGTCTCGCTCATGTGCTTCATATTTCCCTTTCTTTCGTGCATTAGTGATAGAAACTTGAACACTGTAAGGGTATCGTTCACCATGTTGTTATGGTCATTAAAATCTGTTTTTGGTATTCTGAAGGACTCACCGGCAGCTGAGAAATGTTGCTGCAGCACATTTCACAGTTCTCTAAGTTTCTCAGGGCTGCTCTCAACCCTTGTTTTATTTTGTGCGTTATGTGAGGTATTACTTTATCTCAAGGTATTTCAGAGCACTTTGCAGCACTGGTTGGTTTAAGAAATGCATTTCAAGAATGTCAGTCCTGTTTAAAATATGTATTGCTTGTAATGGGAGATGCAGTTAGAAAGAAACCACTGATTTGACAACAGAGATTCGAACCGAAGGCCACTTTTTTGTCATGCATTTGCCAGCTGATGGTCTCTGAGCGTGCACCCTGTGCTCTTCTTCTCTGTTCTCCTCTGTTTTCTTTTTCCGTGTTCTTTTCTGTGGCGGCTGATTGGCAGATCGAGGCTGAAGTGTCACCCAGCCCTCCTCGCCCAGCCACACATTGTGATCCTCTTCCTCTCATTGTGTCTC
Source organism: Chaetodon trifascialis (assembly GCF_039877785.1). Taxonomy (NCBI): domain Eukaryota; kingdom Metazoa; phylum Chordata; class Actinopteri; order Chaetodontiformes; family Chaetodontidae; genus Chaetodon; species Chaetodon trifascialis. The sequence goes on from NC_092078.1 coordinate 9,238,790, forward strand.
TGTTGATATGGCAGCCTTACCTCAGGGGCCTTGTCTCAGAAACCTTACACAATGACTCAAAAGTGAGCTGCTCCTGCGGTTCAAGGGTTAAAGAAGATTCTGGAACAGGATGCTGGAAAACTTTTTAAGCAAATTAAAGCCTTTACACAGCGAAAGCTGAGTGGAGTGTGTCAGCACTGCACTCCCTAGAACAGCAGAAGTCGGGATGCTGCTGTCGATTGAATACAAATTGGTATTCAATAAAATCCTCTTCAGGAAGTTTGTGATTATCTTTCTGTTGATTGCCCCACTGTAAGTGTGTGTGTTAAAGCAAGGAATGGTGTGCAGCGTTTGGCTACTGCTCAGTCCTTTTAAAGCTATTTTTTCCTCTTCCTGGCATAGCTTTGTCTGAATTTTGTCAGGATTTCAGAGGAACATATTGTGCTTTTTCTGCACAGCTTTGCAAGAGTTAACTCAGCAGGAAGAAGCCTCAAATGCAGTGCACTGAATCAGCACTGCTTGATCTTTTAACCCCAATGAAAAACAGTATCATTTTCACTCATCCGGACTGGATTATTGCTTATTTTTTCAGATTAATATGTGACTCAACAGAAAGTCTTCTTTGTAGAGCTCAGATTTTTCAGTGCAAAAGTCTTATGGAAGCACAAGTACAGTTTGCATTAGTTTCTGGTGCTTTATGCAGAATTTCAACACTGGAGGAACATTTTTACATGGATGTTATTCACAAGTAAATATCTTCTTATACACTCAAAATGGAGCCCATAAATCACTGCAGCAAACTGAAGGAGCCTAAGCAAGCAGCATGGCCTAGAAAGGTAGTCATCCCTATCCGAACCAAGCAGAATCCATCACCGCAGTATGAGAGTCTCTGAGGAGAGATCGGAAGGTGGTATTGACACACACACACGCACACGCACACACACACACACACACACACACACACACACACACACAAAAAGGGACTTCTACTCTTTCATATTAATTGGTCCATTACGGAGAGTGATGATGGGTTACGCTTGGTTGTCAAAAGCTGTCATTTGTGGTGTGACAGCAACTCCTCCTGATGCAAGTGATTTAAATAGTCCATTGTGAAGGCCCGAGTACTGCTGGACAGGTTTTTGTGTATATACGGGCCAGATGTGGTCTGGAGGTTGATGCATAAAGAAAGACACGGAAAGAGAGCAGAGACAAATTAAATCCTAGTGTTCTGTTAATGGCATTCCAGGTGCAACTTTCTCTCAATGAATTAGACTGTGCAGTTTTATTGTTTAACTGTTATATTCTTCAAATGCTAACTTTACCTTGCTAACATGCGCACAGTGGCAATGCTAACATGCTCCTGTTTTCCAGGTAAAATGTTAACCATGTTCACCGTGTTTGCATGCTAGCATTAGCTAATTAGCAGTCTGAGTGTGATGGAAATGTGTTCAGTTTTGCAGGCATTCAGTTGTAAACCAAACTTTTTCAAGTGATGATGGTGCTCGATGGGAATTCAAAGGATCACCAGAGTGATTACAATTTATCCTGAGGGGAAGTTGAATGTTTGGACCTAATTTTATTGCAAATTAATCACTGGATGATGAGACATTTCTCGCAAACAACAGACAGATCGGCATTGCCATCCCTCAGGCCACAACACTGTCATGGCTGAAAATGCTCCAGAATGGTTCACATGTGTCCAAACTGGAAAATAGTAGCTCTGCAATATGCTGATTCTACACTGACAGCCTCAGCACTCAATATTGAAATAACACTGAGATTTAATATTCGTTTTTATTTGCACTCGAACGGTGTTGAAGTGATCAATAACCAAGTGGCCCAAATCAGATTTTAAGATTGTATTTCTGTGCAGATTTGAGCCACAAATGAGGGATGATACCAGGAAGAAGAACTCAGAAATAAGTTTGATTGTGCCTCTTGTTTACAGACTGTAAACAAGAAAAGCATGGCACCAACTAACTGTACTCTAACTGTGGCTGAGTGGTATGAAAGTGTCCATCAGCTGGCAGCTTGATGTTTGCCATGTTCTGCTGATCTTAGACGTTGTGTTTGTCTCTGTATTGTCTCTCTTCAGGCTCAGCTCCGGGAGCTTCAGCAGGCAGCTGAGGACCTGCAGATCAAATTAGAGGAACACAGAAGGAGGAAGCACGAGGCCGACCGACTCAAAGAGCAAACGTTAAAGGCGCTGGGAGCAGGGGACAACAGTAAGTGTCTCAGAACCTTTAACCTGCCGTGATTCAGTTTGACTCAATTCAATCGGCAGAATTGCTCGAGTTTGTAGTTCATTGTACGGCGACCACGGGGCGGCTTCCATTTTATTTCAGCTCAGCCTTACATCGAACAAAAGCAAATTGGCCTTCGCGCCTCGGGCCAGATGGTCAGGATGACAAATGGTAGAACTTCAGGAACATCTGGAAGGGTTAAATACAGATGCCTGTGCCATTGAAATAAATGGACTCGGAGAGGAGTGCTGAGCAACAGCATATTGCAGTCCCACAGCTCTCCTTTTACATTCCTCAAGCCTTCAGAGAGAAGTTGCTCATGACTCACAGGAAAATTCGCTTATCGCTCCGAGCACTAGCTGGCTCGGCATTTAAATGACGTTCAGACCCGCGTGTGTGAATGTACAGAACGTTGTGGGGCTGGATAGGAAATGGGCTCAATCACTTTTGCACCGAAGTCCGTAAGGATTTAGAGTCATTATGTGTGTGCGGGGGGAAGGCGGGGGATGGAGATTGGTGGAGGTAAATTCGTGTCCGCATGCCAAACAAAATGCATCAAACAACACGTTTCAATCAGAATAATTTCTTTTGTCTACTTTTCAACACTTTGCTGTCACATTTCTCTTGTTCTTCTCTGGTAACTGATTGTCTGTCTGGTGACAAACGGGCCCTCAAGCAAAAGTTCTGATTGCAATAAAGGTCATTAGGCTTTGCTGGTTCCTGCGAGCGCGCATCCGTCACGCGTCGCACTGTGTGAGCTGACCTTTGCTAGACGTCACCGGCCTCCCGTGTTCTTATGCCCGTCCTTTCCTTCCATTACTGCTCATCTTCAGGGCGTAACAACCATCACTTTTCATTTCCGTGGTTGCGTCTGTTGGTTATCCATCCAGGCTTTTCTTTTGCAGTTCTAATGACAGTTTCTGTTTGTGTGTGCGTTGAAGTTGAAGGGATGTTTCACTCACTTTCAGGCTACTTATCAATCCTTTTTCCTGCCTGCAGCCTATGACGGTACATGTTGATACATACATGAATGTTAGTGAATAAATACCATTAATCTGCCATCAGTAGAACCCTTTACGGCTCCTTTATGGGCTGTACTGTAATTATTCTGGTTGGCAAGCTGTTACAGCTCTCATGTATATTTTGATTAATTCCTGGACGTAGTAGGCAATAATACAGAGATTGTACAAATGAAGTAATCATGAAGAAGTATTTTCCCAATCTGTGATGTTTATATTTGATTGAATTTTAAATGTGATCTGGCTAATGCCTGGCCCTGAGCTTGTTTTTTTTAATACTTTTCAGAAGAGCAACCTAAGCAGTTGTGAATTTACTACCCTTTTTAAAATGCTATGTCCTGCATGGTTAGGCAACAACTTAAAGATCACTTAGACTACAGTAGCAGGTCATAAGTGCGGACATTACATTTACATTCTTTGCGGTAAGATCTCAACTCGCATGCCTTGAATCTGGTTCAGTTTCCATGTCTCAAAAGCTTTCTGGATCACAGAGCTCCTCTAAAGTCAAAACATCATGAAGTAAATGGCCACAGTTCCCTCCGTGTTAGTATAACTCTTTAACATCGTGTAATTTTGCCATCATGAGCCGTCAACTGAATGTCAGGCTGAAGGAGCAACAGTTAAGACTCCTCTCACCCCTAATGCACTGGCTAATATTGTATAAACACGTCTCTTAACCTGTACATCTTAAGTGCTTCCACATTATTTGTTAAACCTTTAAAACAAATGCCCCAACAAAAAAGGGCCCATGAGGACAAATATGGAGTCATCTCAATTAAAAATAGGAGCATCGCAATGAAGACGGCGTGTTTCTTCATGACCGTTTCTCTCTCTTTATGACCTGCCAATAGCTTGTCTCAAAATAGGAATGAAAAGCCTAAAGAACAAGCAGCTGAGCCTGCAAAGAAGAACTTAACAGTCTTTCCCTGTACTGCTGCTGTCACTCACACGTGTCTCCAGGGCTTCATGTGCAGTTATTGAGAAGTTTTAAAGGGCCAGGTTATTTGCACCCTCAAAGAAAATTGCAGTTTTTCTCTGGGCTTTTGGTCCAATGAAGCTATAATTGCAGGACTTGGAGATTTGTAGATATTGGATATTGTTTTTACAGTATGAGTTTATTTAGCATGAGAAAATTAAAGCTTTTGTTTGTGCCTGCTTTTAAAAAAAGCGTTGGGAACTGCAGTGCTAATGTGCTACTGTTACACGGTGCAACAAATAATGCACATAGTGTATGGTTATTATGTTTTTTTTTAAGGTTTTTTGATAAGGACAGATAAAATATACATAAACAAGCCACATATTACAAAATGCAAGCATATTGCATGTTGTTTTCACAGATTTATAGGAACACATCATTGAGCTGTGTCTTGTCATTTCATTAGCTAGGTCAGTATTTACAATTCTGCCAAAAACATGCTTGGAAATCAGATTAAATCGTCATTGAATAACAAAGAGTTTGCTGTTCCCGGCCGCTCGCAAGGGACGCGCATCATGTGTGCATGTTTTTTTTTTTTTTTTTTTATAAAAAAATCCTTTTTAATGCCAACTTGATAAGCCTAGGGTTCACATGGAGGTCTCTTCCTTCTCTGATGATGTTTATTTGATCTGATCCCCTCATATAGAGACGTTCTGTATTTAATGTCGGTTACTGTCTTCAATGATACGCCCAAATATGCAAAGCTACACTGTCTCAGAGTTCACCCACAGTTTGAGGGGCTTTCCTCAAGTTCATTGTTAATCCAGCGGTTGACCTGATTTCTCCAGCAGACCTTTTCGCAAACCACCTCCCCGCTGTTTTCCAGAGGAGCATGAATGCAGCTGAACACCATATAGCATAAATGAAGTGTAGTGAGACGGTCTGCAGTCAAACCAGCTTCGTTCGTTGTAATCATATCACAACACATGCACGTTTCCACATTAAATTCCGAAACTTAATCACTGAAAATGCTGACAGAGATGTCAAATCAGTCCCTTCATTTATGTCCTGTATGGACATAATTCATGGCCTGTCCATTTGAATCTGAGAATTATACAATTTGACCTCAAAATGACGTCCATGTTTGACATAATCCCATCCTCTTGCTTGTTTACATTCACATTTTAAAGTCTGCTTGGTAGTTTTTTCCAACAATACAGTCATGCAGAATGATTTGATAATGTCAGAGTCGCCCAGCAGTGGTCGACCCATAGCAGTGTAAACGATAATTATTACGTAGTCAGACATGTCAATTTGTGTTTATGCAGGCTTTCCATCCCCTTTTGAATCATTTGTGTCATTAGCAATTCATAAAGCCACACTGTAGTGCAACAGATAGCACCTTGTTCTCAGCAGATGGCATTGTTAGACTGACCAGAACATTTTGATGTGTAATAAGGAAACCACACGAGCATTCATTCGGTAAAAAAAGGTGTGATACTTAAGCTTTTGTTATTCCAAGAGGGTTTACTTTATCTGTTTCCCTGCCATACATCACCCTGGGGGAGATCATTATTGTTTGTAAGGGAAGATTATTATTGTTTTTACCATATTAATAAAGTGATTTGGCTAATTATCAGAGGAGGCCTAGAGGCACAGAGGTATGAGATATTTCATAAGGAAGTGCCAATTCCAGAAAAATAAGACATGATGATGCTTCCACCCGTGTTAGGATCTGATCAAATCTGAGCAAATTCAGGGGGGTGGAGCTCGTGCATTTGTTGAGTGTGGTTATCCTTCCCCTTATTATAAGACACCTTCAGGTGTTTTAGTTTATATTGGCACTGGAGAGGGTTTCGCACCTGTTTGCCATCTGTTTGGCCACTTATTTGTGAGCTGAGGGGAATTTTGTAGCATGTTTTCAGTTTTGCCTGTGCCGTCCCTCTGCAGTGCTATTAAACATCCTCCAGATGTGGTCTGGCTGATCCCATATTATTTGGATTGCCTTCTGTGTTCATTTCCACCAGCATTGCCGTGCGTTTTTCCTCACCCGCATAAGATATCCAGATATGCGTCACATGTTATTACCATGTGTCATAGGTTTACTGTAGAAATATGCTTTTTTCACATCTTATTAAGGAAGTTGCACCCCCCAAAAATGATCCTTTGACCCCACTTTCACAACCGCTGGTTTCGTCTGAACCTGTCCTCCTCCCCTCAGCCCCGTCAGGTCGCACTAACTCCGCTACTGAGTTTAATGAGTGACTTTTGTCAGGTGGGTTTGCAGTACATCTACCTCTTCTCTAAAAATACAGACCTTTGCTGTTTTTACTTTTGCCTCTCTCTGCTGTTCCGACACATTCAGGGTATAGCACATTCAACCTGCACTTGGGAACTCACTAGCAAGCATAAATGTAGGACTTGCACTAATATCTCTGCTGTCTTGTTAGCTAAAGTTACTGTCAGGCACACTTCCTTATAGAATAATGTTCATCCCATTCAAGATATACAAGGATCTGTGTGCTGGGCCTGTTACTGCAAATGAGGTAAAACTGAAATTTACACAATTACAGATACTTTTCTTTCTGCAGTATGTCCTGTGTTGGAGGATGTCTTTATTATATAGTTGCCTGTAGCCCTGCATGATGTGATGGGATTTCGCATAGGGCAGTATGGATATTAAAAAACATATAATATGCAGTGAAGACAGTATTTGTCAGATTGTCTCTGAGGATTTCAGCAGAACTTCCCCCGAGGTAACCAGGATGCAACAGATCCAGTTCCAAACGTTTCATGTTCCTGCTGCTTATACTCCCGTTTCTCCTTACAATAACAAATGTAAAATAGAGACCCATCAGCTGCTGAGAAATGTATATTTTCTATTCAGATAAACACAGAAGTGGATGAACATTTTTGTTATTCATCTTGATGTTTTTCTCATTATTTGATTTCTCTTCCTTCAATATGTTATGAATATTAACTTGCAGTGCCTTGAAACTTGAGATAGGCAATCAATCTCAGTGAATATTATGCAGCCTTTTTTGCTTCTTAATTGATTCTTAATATTTTTACAGATATTTTTGTGGTATTTTAAGCTTTTATTAGACTGGTGGTAGAGACAAAGGTCAGCAAAGTCGTTACCCAGAGTTGAATTGGGGATGTTGCAGTTCATTGTCCGCACCTTAACCCCCAGACGAGCACCCCGTGGTCCAGCTTTTAAAGCAAAGGCGAGCATTGTGGAAAATCTTGAGAAGCTCATCAGCTGTAATCACAATGCTGATGAATTTGTGAACACGTTCAAATCAGTAAGCCATTGATCTCGTTCGCTGCAGTGTGCTTATTGTGCTGCGATGTTTCCTGAGAGCGATGCAGTCTCATTCTGATGCTGTAAACCCTCACCATCCCATGCACCCTTTAAGTTAAAAGCCTCATTTGAAGGTGCTGTCTTTATATTTACAGTATCTCATCTGAAAAGTAAAAAATCAGTACAACACCTGCAGCCTTTTCATCCATTTCCATCTCAAAGCATTTTTTCTTTCCTCAGAAAGGAGTAAATTCCTGCCTGGAAATATTGCCTAATAGTGTATAAAAGGAGGCAACATGTCTGTTTTGTTAGCCTTGGAGTGCAGAGTCTACAGTAACAAAGAAAGCTCTGTGTGGATGCCATGGTCTGTAGCCTAGGCATAGATCTGCAGTCTCCTGCTGATATGTTCCATTTTCTCTGTTCTCTTTGTGCCTCTCTTTTTTTACGAGTGTGCTGCGCAATCGCCAGTGCAACATGGGTGGATGAGTGATGGTGTCCATTAGTAAACATAGCCCCCTATATGTGCCATCGGCCTAAAGAGCCAACATCTTGAACCTCCATTCTCTCTCCTTTATTTTGCCCTCCTACTCACTTATTTTCCACATTCTTCCCCACTCTTCCTCTTACCTTTTTACCACATCGCCCCCACTCCATCGTTTTCTTTCTCTGCCTCCCTCTCCTCCCTTCTCCATCTATCCTCCTTATGGTTGTTTTTCATAGCTACAGCTCCGCGGCAGAGGCAGGGATGAGACCATTTCTCTTCCTTCCTTTATGCACTCATTTTTGCGAGACGGAGCGACAAGAGGATGGGTCGAGAATGTCAAGCATTAGGTGGGGAATAGAGCGCTGTTCAAACAAAAGAATAGGCCACTAATATGACAGATGCTGTGTGTAGTGCTGGAGAATATTAGCAAATCTTGAGGCAACGACGGGGGTGAGGAATCTGGCTTCTCCACAGACATTCGCTGCTTCCAGTCATGTCGTGGGTGACGAGCACAATCTTGAATCTTTTTTAAGCTTAAATCCAAAAAAATATCTTTCCGAGATTAATGTTCATTTTGGCAAGGCTGCATTTATGAGCCGGGGTTTAGTTTTTTATGTTTTGTACAACCCCTGCAGCTCACACTCCACACAGGCGCTCTACTGTACACTGGGAAAAAAAAAATGCTAATTTCACAATTAGCTTTTCTGTAATTAGTACGGAAAGGTAATTGCAGCGGATGTGCAATTAGCATTATGTAAAGTGCTTTTCCCCAGACTTAGGGGCCAATCAGTTTGCCCCTTTACATTCTCCGTGCTGCTGATGATGTGGGAGATGCTTGGTGCCGAACATAAGAGAACTTCCTCTCCCTCCCACTCCAATGAATGCGATTCACAAAATGAATCAGTTGGGGTCACATGCTCGCTGGAAAGGGGGTTGAGGAAGTTTTTGCGTCCCCTTTTCATCTGCCTGTGAATATGAATGGAGAAGAGGGAAATCACTGTCATACCAGCCGTTACAGCACAAAGCCTCCTGATTGCATTCTGGACTCTGACACGCTTTTTTTTTTCCTACAGGGAAACCAAATGTTCCTGCGCAGCGTGACTGACTCATTGCCTGATTGCCCAAAAACCTCCATCCCCCCGCCGCTCCCCACGTTTTTTAAATCCAACTCCAGCTCTGTCCCTTTCTCCATCCCTGCCTCTCAGTTTGCATTCAGATGGATTAGTGTTTATGTTGTAAAAAGAAATATTACTTCCATCAGGTGATTTAGAATTAACCCATTTATGATTTCTCCTTTTAGGTCTCAGTCGTCAGAACAGCACAGTAACCAGCATTTTCAAGTTACTGGACAGCAATAAAGATGGCAGGTAACTAACATGCTGATTATTTCATCGCTGACAGTTGAAATGTTCCCATTTTTTCCAATTTTAATGATGCTAGAAAAGATGACAGCCATGCATGTCTTAAAATGTTTAATAAAAAAGAGGAATATATTGTATTAATAGTTGAAAAACAGTGTTTTGATTTTTTGGGATCCACTGATTCTGTTTTTTAAAGGCCGCTGCTGATATTTTTACACTGAAACAGTTTTTCCCTCAGGATTTTACTCTTGCCAGGGTGAAAAGGCTTCTGTCACAGTATTTAGATTGCTATGAAATCCAATACTAAAGAAATTCTTAAAGCATATTTGCTCCCAGTTTGGGCTTTTCTCCTCCTACTGTGCAGTTTTTTAAAAATGTACCAGAGTGGGCATGAAGGCTGAGGAGCGTGGAAAAAAAAGAACAAGGTTGAAGGTTTCAAATCTGGCTTTAAATGTTCCTTTTTTCTACCAAGTGATCGGCTGTCCTTGAACACTGTGCTTCTCTTTCTGAACTGCCCAGTGAGCAAGGTTTAGTGAAGTGAATATAGCTGTGGCACATTTTGTGCTCAAATGGTGACAATATGACTGACATTGTACTTTTAAATCTTGTTGTAAGGGTCAGCTGCAAAATACAAGTTAACAACTAAAAAAAGGGCTGTTCAAGCACCCTGCTGTTCCTAATAGTCATGGTAAATGCAGTTCTTTCAGGTGGAAGGCATTTTCAGTGGAAAACTCTGATTCATTTAAAGGCCCCAGCTAATTACATAATATCCTTCATCCAATCATGTGTTCACAAAGTGGTGAACCTCGCTCCATCCTCGCTTGTGAATGACTGAACCTTTCCTGGATGCCCCTTTCATACCCGATCATGATACCCGATGAGCCTGTTTACCTGTGAAATGTTCCAGGTGTTTTTGGAGCATTCCACTACTTTCCTGGTCTTTAGCTGCTCCTGTCCCAACTTGTGGAATCAGGGTTGCATTAAGTTTTATAGACAACACATGAAGACAAAGGTCGCTGTATGTAAAGAGTGAAGCCAGAAATGTCTGTCAGTCAGGATGAGGGGTGTTATGGGAAACATTATGATGTCGGACGGGGCAACTAATTCACAGAAGTCATGTTCACTTGCTTGTAATTCTTGTCGTCCTTGAGAGAAATCCTGCTAATGCTGCAAAGTGACAGAAAAACAACCAACGATGAATCAGATCCATAAAGCTGGGTTTGAAATAATGAGTCACATTTTCGCTCTCACATTTATTTTTATCTTATATCACCCCGTGCCGTAAGATGAATGGGTGTTTCCCGAGCACCTAATTCAGATCAATATGTACAGTATATGTACTACGCTCATTAGTTCCACCTTAACTTCTGATGCAGCGAAGTCTCATCAGTCTGAGTTGAGTGCACACATCTCCTTCCCTGAAACCTCTTCCACCTATTTGTTCTGCAGCCAACTTCAAAAAGTAATTCATTGCTGTATGTGCATTGTTTAATCTGCAAGTCCCGACAGACCCACTTGCCCCCCCCCCATCTCCCAGCTTCCCCTCCCAGGCTCACTAACTTGCTGTCGTGAGCAGTGTTTAACCTCTGCCAGCTTTAAAGAGAATGGCATCCATTTTTGCTTTCAGGAGAGATACTTAAATTTGCTGGCGGCTTGCAGAAAAACAGAGCGTACGATATCCAAAGAAGCTGTCCCCTTCATGCTTTTTTTTTTTTCCACTGTCCCCACCCTCGCCTTCCTCACCTTTCCACACCACGCCTGGAAAAATCAATACTGCTTAAGCTAACTGGGCATATTCTCCTGGAAAGGAAGCGAGGCCGGTCATAGTAAACTGAAAGCGCTATAAAACATATGGCTGCGTCGAGGACGAAGTGCTTGTGCAGCGATTTTCCAGGCAGCGCTATGTGCACACTTATGCATTCCCGCGCCTGGATGTGTACCATTATTCAGCCCTTCTGCCCCCCTCCCAATCCCCTTGCCTCCCCAGCTCTGCCTCCATCCATCCACTCTATCCCCTCCATCCCAAGCGGTGTCTCTGCACAGGCCTGCGCTTAAACAAACACATTACTAAGCTGAAATATCTGCCAGTGTCCGCTTATTTCTATCCAGCCGATGTTTCAGTCTGTCAGTGTGATCCAGTGAGCTGGCTATCTTGAGGCGGGACATGTATTGATGCCCATTTGAATAAAGCAGGAAGCAGAGGCTCTGTATATGTACGCTACATCACCATTTTTCCTGAAACGCTCCGCAGCCGAGACACCGAAGTGTCGAGCTCGATTTAGTCGCCATTTCGATAAATGCAAAGTCCAAAGTCACCGGTACACCTGATGCTTGCACATTGCCAGGCAGTTTGCTGACTTTGAACCGGATTAGCATGCTCATCGCACACTCTTTATCTTGTAAAAAGCTCTCAGCTTGGTCCCTATGGACACTTAGCAAAACACTACCCCGTTCTTAATCCACTCGATTGGAATTGCTAATTATCTTTAATGCAGATTCACAGATAATTGTTCTCTCATTTATACTGTGAACTAATCTCATTTTTGTGTCCATTTAGCCACCAATAATTGCTTCATGACAAAAATGTTGACATTTTTTTTTTTTTACCATGTTTTGAATCCTATCTGAAATACATTAAAAGAATATATCAGACGCTAACTCGCCGCTGATAGCATCGTAATTTTATTTAAATGCAAATATGAACAACTGTGGAAAGGTTATTATTCCTGTGATTTGTGGGTTAGCGGGTTCAGACGTTCCAGTCGCATCTAGAGCAGTTAGTAAAGGTTAAGTCTGGAAGTTTCTTCCTATCAGTTTGTACTATGGGGAGAAAAAAATCTCCCTCACACATTGGTCATTAAGGTAGCTTCTGGACCTCCTTACCATTATTGCATCCCGAACCACCACACACAAGTGCAACCCACTGTGCCAGCTGGCAGGCAGTTGGCAGCCCAGTGCAGGATTAACTGGTACCAGTATGCTGGCCTATAAATAGAGTCTACCAACTGCTTCAGGAAATGAACCATGATGGAGCCTCCCAAAGGCCCACGAACAGGTTGTGCTTTTTATCCCCTCCTCTCTGTCAGGATTATAAGTGTATGTGTGTGAGTGAGATCGAGTTCCCTAATGTTCATTACAGTCTCTTTCAGTCAGACCCGCTGTAGGTGTGCAGCTGCTTTTACAATGCCGTGCTCTATACGTATGTGTGTGTAAATGCCCCGGTGATTGGGACCAAAGCCAGTTTTCTTCACACGTGTTTTTAGAGCTGCAGCCACTGTGCCGCCTCACAATGGAGAGAGCCATTGTTTTTCTTCAGCACTTACCCCGAGCATTGATCCTCTATAGTGGAACAAGCTATTCGCTTTGTATGTTTGCCTGCTCTTCCGCTTTTGATGGACCCCCGGGATTGATCCCGGCCATGCAGTCATTATCTCAGCTCAGTAATGTTAGTTTAGGTGGAGCCTCTGCAAGAAAGACACCAGCAGGGAAGAATGGCTGAAGAAAAGATCTGAGTGTTTTAGGATAAGAGGTGGTGTGTGTGATTTTTGATTGCGCTGTGTGTCGCTTTGTGTCGTGTGCCACCCATTGTGTCACGTGCCACTCAGAGTTAGATCTGTTAAAATCCAGTCCATTGTCGATTGGGCTCAAACCGACCCACCCAAAAAATGACTACTTTCAACTTACCCTCATATCAGTTGAAACTCTAGACGAAAACAGAAATATCGACTGGTTCATTTAACACCTTGTGCACTGTGGTCCTGCTTTGTGAAGCCATAAGGTGGTGCTTTGGGTCCAAAAGTCCAATATTTCATTATCACAAACGTTTTCCCAGCAAGTCCGGAGAAAATGTTTTGCCGACACTCGGCACGTGCCTTCTGAACAGGCCTCGACATGTTCAGAGCATCAGTCGTTATAACGAATTAAAGCTCATGCCTCTTCCAAAATGTGCTTTGAACTGCAAGGCATGCTAACATGCTAGCAACATTTTGTTAATACACTTGAGGGGATGAATGAAGTCAACAACCAGAAGGACTTTCATTCAGCTTGTGAAGGCTTTTATTATTTATTTATGGAATGAACCTTAGTATTGTTTCTATTTTATACATTTTAGCGTGTGTGTGTGGGGGGGGGGGGGTGACTGAAAAATTACCCTGTCGTTGTACCAAAATACTAAGACCAACTCACACTGCTATCATCTTTTCTTTCCTTTTTCCAGTATAACAGTGGATGAAGTCCAGGCTAAAGTGGCACTCATCCATGATGAAGAGCGAGTTCTCTCTGAGGACGAAGCAATGGTAAGTTGCTTTTATTCATACAGGTTATAGTGAAATGCTGGCAGGTATTGTGAGGGGCTATTGCCTTCTCTCAGGTGAAACCATGGTCCTGTCTGACCTTGAGCTACTTGACAAGGTATTGTTAGGTACAGTATATGATCTAAATACGTTTGTGTACACAGTAGATCTCATGAATAGACCAACCTAACATGGCAATGGGTTAGTCATTTCCTAAAATAGTATTGTAGATGTTAGCGAACATAACAGGAGTAAATAGTGCATTTCTTGGGAGCTATTTACAGACTAATACACATTTGGTGCATGAATGAGTGTTTGCAGCCCTGGTGGATGTGAGATTGAATCAAAATTACAAGCTCACAATTGCACATCTAATGTAAACGCTTTAAAACATCCATTGTTAGCCACACAGTCAAGTCGGGTAGTTTAGCACTTTTCAGAGCTGCTAAACAACAGGCTGATACAGATCTACATCCACCTTGCCTTCTCTGTGATATTTGTTTCTTGCCTGAGTTGGCTGTCTGTCTGGGTCCACTGTTTTCTCCGCTCGTACAACAGGGTCCCTTCCACATTCATTTGAATTCTGAATAGGACGAGCACAGTTTCCCAACAGTGATTTTCCCTCAAGCTGCAATGTGTGAGAATGCGGCTGTCTGTTTCACTTTAAACTTGTTGAGCCTCCCTCTTACCAGGCAGCAGATATCAAAATCGCTGGCTGTAAACAAAATGGCTAGAGCTCAATTTTTCCTTTTCTTCTCCCCGTTCCTTTTTCTATTATAAATGGCAATTGGTATGCGCAATCACACACGCAAGCACACGCACCAAACAAAACAAAAAAAAAAACCCCTGGGTTCTCCCACTGCGGGGCTGTATAAGTTAAACTTGTAAACAGGTTGTCATGTCGCTGAAAAAGTGCTCACCGAGATTTTTCAAAAATGACGTTAGCTGTATGTACGCTTAGAGTAGAAATGCCCTCCACTCCACAGGAGTACATCTTGCATTAGCTTGCTAATTTTAGCTGCTGTAAAACATCTAACTAGAGAAATCGTCAGATGTTGTGGTGTTAGTGAAAAACAAAAAAACACCTAAGCAGCACCCAAGCTGTAACCAAAATGAAAGGCTCAGGGATGGGAAAAATCACCGCTCATTTGTTGTTTCTGCTGGCTAACGGGGAGGCATTCCTAATGAATCCAGCTGCATCTGAGGAGGATGAATCGGTATGAATATGCATGAATATGAAAATGTGTACTTAACTGCAACCACAACAAACGGTGATCAAGCTGGGCAAATTAAACAGGGTGCCATTGACAGTACTTAACAGGCAATTTACATTAGAACTGACAAGCGGCCCTGTGTTAGCACCTTAATCAAGGTCCAAGGGCAGCAACAGTTCTACCATATGAGAAGTTAATTCCGTGTACTGGGAGGGATTTTAGATAAGTGATTTTGCTTTGCTATCGCCTCTTTGGTATTTCTATCATGAAAATATGACCTTAATTCTGCAGGTATGATGCTGTACAGGCCGTGCATGTCCTAAATATGTGTAATTCCTGTCAGGCTGATGAATACATGCTGTTGTTGAGAGGACACAATAACACAATATTCATGGGTTTCCTTTTTTTTTGTATGTGGGTTATTTCCTCATCTGTGCTCAGCTGTAATGTCTGAAGACCTTGATTACTTTTCCTCTGTCACACATATACATATATATATATATATATATATATATATATATATATATATATATGTATTTTGCACGCTTATTCAATTTGTGTCATTTTCACACCTTTTTATTAGTTTCCCCCTTCTTTTTCCTCGCTCTTAAGAAGCTTTGGCCTCTACAGAAAATTCAGTTTCCACTTCAGCGGCCCAGATAATTCAAGAACAGAGAGGATTTTCAGGAGGACAATTTGATGATCAAAGGAGGCACTCCACTCGGGAGGGAAAAGGGATATTCTGACGTGGCGCTCCCTCAGTATTCTATCATTATGTTATGGCCCTCCATTCTCGTAGAAACACCGTTAATGTAGATTCAAGTTCAGCTGCATTTAGAAGGTAATCATAGGCATCCGAGAAGAATGTCTTGCCGGCGTCGACAGAAAAGCTCCATTGTGGTCGAGTTTTCTCCTTTTTCAGAACGTTAAAGACAGTGGAGAGACCTAAAGAGAAATCATTTCAGTCCTCAAACTGAAGCATTTGCACCAAATCAGCTCGTAGCAAAACCTTGCAAAGAGAGGACTGTCCTCTCTTTTGGCATTAACCGTAGGACAATGCATTCTCAGGAGCGCTGATGTGTGACCAAGCTCGGACTGTAGCTGTGTGCCGGTGAACAGAGCTGCAGGAAATTGCCTTCTCTCAAGAAATAGGCATTTGTGCAGAGGTGAATTTCACTTATCCATCTACTACCCACCCGCCTTCCTTCAAAGCCCCTTACTCAGTCTACCAGAAACGGAGAGAGGCTGAATATAGAATGTTTTCTTTTTGAACGGGGAAACGAACAAATCCCCTGATTTTTCAAAAAATGCCTTGGCAGCGATAAGAAAGGAGCAAAGACGGTCGAATTAAATTTTATTTAAAGTGCGTAGATGAAAAGCGTTGCTGTAGGTGCACTAAAGGTTGGGAATTCCCCGTAACAGCTTGCTTGTGGGTATGGAAATCTTGCTTGTTTCACTGTTAAGTAATATTGGCTATACCCCAGGGGTTCCTATATACAGTGGAAGAGGAAGCTGGCATTAGTTGGTAACAAGGCAGAAATGAAGACAGTGTAGTTGGGAGGTAGTGGTGCATGGACAAAGGGGAAAAACAGAACCTTAAAGATCTCATTATAATGAACTCTTTGGCATCTATAACTGCCTTTAAGAAGTCCTGAATGCTACAGCACAAGAAGCCTAAATGCTCTATTTGTCGGTAAACTGCTTGGAAGTTGTATTTTCACTCACATTATAGAGTTGAAGTTTGTTGTTGAGTAGTTAACAAAGCTCGTTTTAATGTCGATTTAGTAGATGCTCTGGAGCTTTTGATCGTATCACATGATGCTTATCAGCAGATGGGGTTTGACACGTCATGGGACAAGTACATGATGAAATTTCCAATTATTTCTCTGATCGCTTTAAGACACTCTTAACAAAATTGTCTCAAAAACTTAACTTGTCATAAATGCAAATAGGATACAGTAATTAGTGCTGAAACGATTAGTCGATTCATTGTTAATTGTCAGGAACATCCAGCATTTCTGACAGTGAAGTAGGCGCTTTAATGCATTTGAAATGACAAGCATTTTCAGTGTTTTCAGCTTCCCTAATGTGAGTATTTGTAGCTTTTCTCTGGTTTGTACAATCGTTAATTGAATATCTTTGTGTATTAGACAAAGACAAATTAATCGCTGATGCAAATAATCTTGTAAAAATGCCTCCCATAAAATGTTTACAGCCATCAGCAGTAGAAACCTTCACGTTGTTTCATTGTGACAGACTGACAGCATCCCACAGATCCAGAAAGCACCTGCAAAGCAAGCCGGCCTGACGTGACTTCACCTTTCTATCTTGGCAACAACACCGAGCTCTCTTGATGTTCACAACATTCGGTGATACCCGAAAAAACAAACAAAAAAACAAAAACACCCGATGTCTCGTGTTGCCCTCCCACCCCAAGTCAGTAGCCACAAGGTCAGCCTCTCGGCCCGGCTCTTCACACCATCTGTTTGGACTGGTTGACATTTGGCCCTGGCCAGCACTGAAATCTCACTTCAGAGGGGGGCCCCGGCGTATTTGCATTCTGTTTTATATCAAGACAGCAGATTTCAGCTATTCAGCTCTCGAAGGCAAGAGTCAAGATCTTCCCTGAATTTGCAAGATATTACTGAAGAGAGAGATTTCGTGGTACACATCGAATCAGCAAGTACCCTTTACAATGTTGTGCTACATACAGTAAAATGGCCTTTTCCTGCACTGCAGTGCTGCATATAAATTTCTCATTACACCCAGAGTCCAGATATAACCCCCAACTGTAATTGTTGCACATTTAATCAACCAAAAGACTGCCAGGTTAGAATTCAAATCAGCAGGCGTCACAGTGCATCCCGCTTGATGATGTCTCGCCAGCCTCCAGGAGGGGGCAGCAGGCCTCTAAGTTGAGTGCGAGCTAATGGAAAAATGGAAAGTCACATTCACAGGTCATTTAATCTCTTTGTTTTGTCATGGGCTGGGCCTCCGGTGCTGCTTTCCTGCCTCGCTCTCTCTGTCTCTCTCTCTGAAAAAAAAAAAGAAAAAGGGAGAGATCCCTCCCGTTCAGATAGGAACAATCCTCATCTGCCTCCAAGAATTTCCTTTTTCATGCATTTGCGGGGAGGTTTTGTAAGCTTGCAGTGATTCTAGGATTTAATTTGTGTGGTCTGAGGAGAGTTCTGGATGGGACTATGAGAGCAGGGATTTTTTTTTTATACTTTCTGTATTTAACTTTATGAAATGGCTTTCTTTGGAGCGATATATGCTCACTGTGAGTAACCTAGAAGTTTGATATCTGCAGACCTTAGCTGTACTCTTACTGATCTGACTGCGTGGATGTAGGCCATGATGTTACAGTAGTGTATGCACAGGCCTGCGGTTCCATGCTGTGGTTGCTTGTGGATTATACAGTAGTCAAAGATAGCCATACATGGCTTACACTGCATGATCTCAGTAACTTCGATGGTAGAATTAGGTATGTGCAGGCAAGCCGAGTCATGGTAGTAAACACTGGCAGCCATATACGGGTTTTGCATATCATTTTCTGTACTCCAACAAGATTATAGTCTTGTGCTAAAAGCCTGCTGGGTATATGGGCCTATCTGGGCTGATGGAAAAAGGGGGTTGTCTGCGCCTTTCCCCCCTCAGTACCATTCATCACCTCCCATCACACGCGTCATGTTTTTGCTTCCCAGCTGGAGTGCTTTCAAGTTATATAATGCGAAATGACAGGCTGAAACCAGAGGTGGAGTGATATGCAGTTTGTAGAGCTGAGGTAGAGAAAACTGACCTGCTAGAAAAAAAATGCTGTAATGTGTCATGTTCTTTTGAGATAGGAGCGCAGCGAGGGGAGGCGGAGGAAGGAGGGTGCAATGCATGATTTGGGTGGAAACTGTGAAAGACTTTTTTTTTTTTTAATTTGTTTCTGGGTGCGCACCTGACACTCCTCAATCTCTCGCCTTGCCCTCCTCCCCGGCGCCTCTAATCTTCTCCGCACTCGTCTTTTGTTATGTAACTGTCGTGATTGGATGTGCCCGAGGTCACGCGGGTGGCACAGGTAATGGAACCAGCAGGAGGTCAGAGGCGAGAGAGTGAAGGGGCAGAGCGAAGAGGCATCGCTTTATGCTGCTCCAACAAGTCCTGACAGAGGCGTCTCACATCACGAGGCGCCTTATTTATCTGTATTTTTGCCATCTGTATCTGTTTATCTGTCACTTTTTTCTTATTTACAGTTTGTTTCTCGACAGAGTTTTGCTGTTCTTATAAGCATCCCGACGAAATATGAAAAATAATGGCAGGGAAAAAAATGCAATGTATAAAAAAAAAAATACAACACAGTGACAGACTTAAGAAAGTTGAATCCCACAGCTGTGTTTGTACCGCTTTGACTCCATCGCTGAAAATTCTGTCTTACAAGCAGTACTGACAAACCAGCCTTGAAGCAAGCTCAAGGCAATCATTTGTATTCTTATCAGCTTTAACCACTTGACAAATACTATTGATGTTGCACCCGTGTAACTGCAGCTCCCAAGAACAGAGTACACACTGTGCAAAGAGCGACGTCCGCGGAGAATAGACATCGGTTTCCAGTGGGACAGTCTCTGCGAGTGCCTCCCAGGTAAACACATTGATCAGGGATCTTAAACTGTATCACAAGAACAGAAAGGATGTTTTAACAGTGGGAGCAAACTCTAAATACCCCCCAACATGTCAGGAGCATTTCAGATGGATTATTCCTAAATTATGACAGAAAGAAGATAATCAGCTTATTTTATGTACATGCATTTCTGTCTACAGTATGGCTCAGGGTGGATGGTATATATGATATATTATGATATAAGTCACAATCCTTAAGGTTTCAGCTCTCGTTGATTTGGCGACACCTGTGGTCACTTGTGGTAACAACAAGCGCGGTTTAATAATGTCCCCCTGCATGGTTTTAATGTGACGCTGCAGCAGTAGAAAATGTTGAGTGTTCCTTAGCCGTGACTTAGTACAGCTCTGATACGGCTGTAGGAGAGGGAACAGTAAGTAGTAAGGCGGATGAGGCTGAAATTAAAGACCGCCGGATTACATGCTGCATTGTTTCCTGTGAATGCCTCATTTGTGTGAAGGCAATTTCAATCCAGGGCGGGAATGAAAAGTAACACATGAAGTGGTAATTACAGAATGTAAATGCTTTATATTTAATGGCCAGCGCCAAAAAGGAGGTTTGAGTTCATGACAGTGTTAAGGAAAACTAATTTACAGGAAAACTATGTAAAAAAACCCAACTATTTTTCAACCAGGGTCTCAGTCACATTTGCACTCATCACTGTTGTTGCAGAGATTTGAGAAATTCAGCAAATCATATCAGTCACATATCATACACAACATATAATCATTTGATTTGAAAGATTGACTGAGTCCAGTAAACAGAGAAATTAAATACAGGAAGCAGTTTCCCAGATTATTGGCTGTAGCTAGCTGCATCAGGAGCTATGCCTGGGTTTCCATTCAAATGTATTGCAAATTTTAAGCTTGTTTGCTTTCATTGATGTTACGTAGGAAACACAAAGGAAGTATGACAGTTGTGTATTTTTCATGTGTAAATGTGAGGAAGGTTGCATCCGATCTGTGCGGAGCGATGAGGAGGCTCTGCAGGAACAGCTTCTTCCTCTTTTCTTAGGTAATCGTTCGCTACGTCAGAACTGCTTCCATCTCCCATTTTAGGTCCATTAAAACGTCAAACAAATGTAAAAACGTATGAAATTGGCTGCTAGTTTTTTTAATTTTGCCGTTTCTGTCAAAGTTTTGTAATATGATGCTTGATAATGCACAAATATGTTGGACATACAGCTCATGACACAGTCGACCAAAAATAGACCCATTAATATGAGACCAATATTGGTGTAAATTGATTTTCACAGCCTTGAAATCTTTGATATGTTTCTCAGAATCTCATGTAACACACCAAACAAAAGTTTTAGAAACATGTCAAACTAATACTTGAGCAGCTCATTTTGTTCATTTGAAGTAAATTTGCTTGAGATTAATTAATTAATTAATTAATTAACTAAACAACAGACATGACCAGTAATGACAATAAGATTCTTCTGAAAGTCAGTAAACAATAATATTAAGTTAATGCCGGCCCTGAAGTGTTGTCGCATGCTGATCACATGTAAACATGTGAATAATCGAGCCTGAGCTGCATTAGCTTGCAGACGAATTGCAGAATCCTGTGTTTTATCTCTAAATATCAAGTCACGCCGTCTTTCCTCTGACCCCAGACAGACCACTGGCTCCTGGAAGAACATGTTGTTGAAGAACCTCGTGTCCTCTGTGGAGAAACTGTTGATGTGTTTTTGTGTTTCCATGGTGACCCTGCCGCACAGCACATAAGACAATAATGAAAGCTCTCAAAGGCCGCAGGGGCACCAGAATAGTGCACGTCCTCAACGTTTCAGCCGTTGTGGCGCTTGGAGGAGTTACACAACCTGACGTTCACCCTGAGAATGTTTCCTTCCCCCATCATCTCGGGGCTTTTGAGACCGGCAAAGATTGGGCTTGCTAGCAAAGGGATGACACACGGAATGACAAAACTCCTGTGTCTGTCTGTCAGGCTTGGTCTTTATCCGACTGACATTTGCTGGCTCAGGCTCATCCAGGCTCCGGAGAAGCCAGGGATAAGAGTCAGACACAGATGGCTTTTTCCCTTGCAATTCTGTCTAGCGCGAGATTCAGAGGAGGGGGGAAGAAAATTGTTTCCAAATCTTCATCCTGTTTTTACAGACTCTCTGAAATATAATTGCCTCTACAAAAGTAGAGAAACCAGTGAGTCTTCACATACTGCAACAGTGTGTTATTGTCTTTTGTAATACGTTCTCTCGCTGTGCTTTATTCTTTCTTTTTGCTGTGCTGACCCAACCTATTGGTGATTAAGGCTTGATAGGGCTGTTACTTCAGCAGAAACATTTCTTGTCCTCTGAGTAAGTCAAAAGAACAATGCAAGAATGCCTTGTGCCATTTAAAACTGATGAGCCAAAGCCGGCATGAAGGAGGAGAGGGGAGGTGTAGGTGTTAAATTGATTGGCGAGAGAAAAAAGCATCTGCTTTGCAATAGCTTAACAGTTGCCTCAGAAGCACGCCTGCTATTGTTTCCAAACAAGAATACCCACTTCTGTGTGCCGAGGAGTGTCGCCTTCAGAAGAAATGTGTGAGAGGGATAGAAATTGTTGCATAAGAAACATTTAGAGACATCTTCTTTTTTTTTTTTTTTGCAGCTTTCCAGGACCTTGATCTATTTTCTTTTTTCATAGCCGCCTCAACTCCTTTTCTGTTCTCCAGACAGTTCAGAGTTAATACGTGGGCAGAGAACAAAAGACAGGGGATACAGGGCTGGAGTCAGCAGCTGATCCGATGACAGAAATGGCACCGAGGCGAGAGGGTCCCAGGTGTAGTCATGACTCAAGTAGCACTCCAAGATAGAAGGTTGTGATTGAGGGGGGCAAGGAGCGAAAAAAGAAACATGCGGGGCATCATGGAAGCTTGCATCCTGTGTGACAAGCCGCCTGTCGTGTGCATACTCCCTGACAGCAGGAAAAGCAAACAGACAGGACACCTGACCCCCTTGACCTTCACCAAAGTACGACAGGACTCAGACTTCTGTTACTGAACAGCAGTGGCATGAGTGTGCACCTCTCCTGTCTCTGTATTTATTTCAGTGAAGTTGGTCCAAGCGTTAGATGCCACCGGTGCTCAGATACCAAGGGCTCAGCAGAGCAGAGTTCCTGCTGCAGTGGTCAGACAGGCTAAAGTCTGGGCCTGTAGATCCAAAGCATTGATTGTGACTTCGATGCCCGGCTGAAATGTGCTGTTCCGTTGCCGTTGTCACTCAGAAATAGCTGCTTTTTATGGGCGCAAATCTATTCTAATGACAAACTACGCTTGTAATATTCCACGCACAACTCATTGTTTTCCCTTTGCCATTCTAACTAGCTAATTAATAAAGCTGTCGATCACACATCAAAGGCGACACCCAGGAAAGAAAAGAATTCCATAATTGGAAATGGTCTTGGGAATTACACTCCAGTTAAACTATGTCTCCTAGAAAATCCTGTTAACATTACACTAATTTATTTTTCCAATCACATTGTGGTGGGAAATATTACAGCTGTCCTAATACAGTGGTTCCCAACCTTTCTTCCTTGAAGCCCCCCTTGCCTGTGTCCAAGACAAGCCAAGCCCCCCAACTCCCGCCCGCATACACGCACTAAAAGAATAAAGTGATTAATTGCAAACTTTTATTTGTAAAAATAAACAGCAGTCGTAGGTTTTTGTTCTTATCTTGGGTGTGTGAGTGCCATGAGTCGATTAAACTATAAAATAGTTAAAAAACGCTTTATTTGCTGTGGACATTGAAGGAGACAAATGAAATATGTTGCCAGTGCACATTTTACTGATCCGTTCTCTATGGGCATTTTGTGTCTTGTCTTTGTTGTTAATTAGCATTTCTTCATTATGCTGATATAAATCCAGGTTACATGACATTTCCTCCCTTATCGTCTTATTTGCTGTTGCAAATTAGTAGCATATACACCTGATTTCAGGGAGCCAGGGTTTACCCCTTTGATTAAAATTTATGTCAACATATAGACAAAACATTACTTGTGAATAAACAGGAGCAGCAAATATTATAAGCCAAAACAATGGCAATATATAAAATGGACCTCTTTCCCCTAGTATTTAGAATGACCGGTCACCAGATGCCTGCAAAAGCTAAAGCTAACTCAATATACAGTATTAGACTGCAAACACACTGAACTCCTCCTCCTCCATCATGTTAAGCAGCAACAGTGAAGGCGTACGACAAAGGTAAAGCACGGCCTGTTTCAATCTGAGCATTGCGGATACACATGTTTAAATATAAACCAGCGTGTTGTTGATGAACAACATCTGCTCGGCTGTTTTTCAGTCTGGAGGATGATCTGAGTTCCACTGAGTCACTCGTCTTTTGAAAACTGGTTCTGTAGTTGATTTGTCACTAAACTGAGTTGCTGAGCGCCGACTTGGTTATCATTGTGTTGCTGGTCAAAACGCACCCACGCTCGCAGGTGGCAATTCTGTGCACCGGAGCGCACATTGTCTGGCTTTTACCGAACATCCAACAGTAGCAGCTGGTTAAAGAGTCAATACTGAAAATACAGAGAAATACTCTACAGAACATGCTCATATACAGAGCGTGTGTCATGCGTCTGTGTCATTTGGATACAAATAGCAGCTAGCACCGACGCACACTGTTTATTTGCAGGGTTATGAACATAATTTGTGGGTGTTTGTGTCTCTATAGTTTTATAACAAGGTTTAAACTGAGAACCTGATTATGCTCATGTTCTCATGCTTGTTTAATCTCGGCCTCCTGTGTTTGTTATTCAGTGCATTTCTACATGTACCTGGTGTGGTTGTGCGTCTGTGCACTTAAGTCCGGATCAGTATTGTTGTCACTCTGCCTCCCTGCTTCTTTCTCTTTTCTCACGCACTCCCCTCACTCCCTCTACAGAGTGACATTCATTAATTAAATATGGTGTACTGCCGCAGGATGTGCTTCCCTTTCCACTATCTCCAGACACTAATAATTACATTGGCATTTAGCTCCGTGATAAGCCGACCCTATGGCCTTTATGAAATGTTCCCTGGGCCCGGATACTGAGCAAAATATAGACTGATGCGGTGCTATATATCGATCCATCTGCCTGTCTTCTTGCTTTTATCTTAGGAACAGAGGCACAGTTCATTAGCATGGTTAAAGAATCTAACAGCAGCAATCTGATTTCTGCACCAGTAAAGGCTGAAAATGAGCTTTGCTGGAAATTTGCACGGTGTTATTTTGTACATAGGTGGGCTAAAATAAATAAAATAAACTGTCAGCAAGCAGTTCAAACAGCTCCGGCAACAGATGTTTTATTTTATCCATCCAATAGTCAAACCCCAAACACATTCAGTTTACAATTAGAGAAGATCAGGAAAACCCCAAAAAATCACATTTCAGAAGCTGAAATCGGTTAAACTGCCACTTTTGCTTAAGAAAGTACTTAAATGATAATTGGATTTTATCAAAACTGCTGCTGTTTGTTGCAGCTCTAGTTGACGTACTGCTAATATGCTGTGAGGACAAAATTTTCACTCCATATGACTTATCTGCTTCAAAAAAAAATAGAATATATTTACTGAGATCGCTTGAATGTTTCTAAAATAAAACAATGTGCGAATGTGACGGATAGATGGATGGATAATTGGACGGAAAATAAATATTTAGACGTTTCATATTTTCGTCATTGATTAAACTGTCAAACTGTTTTTAATTAATCCATGAATTAGTTTAGTCTGCCGTGACAGAAAATGGTGAAAAATGCCTCACTGCCTCCCTGAGCTCAAGGTTAGGTCTTCACATTTCTTGTCCACAAACCCAAAGACATTCACTTTAGACGAATATAAAACAGTTTTCAATTAATTTCCTGACGATCAGCTAATTGATTAACGAACACATTTTTTAAGAATTCAGCATTGGCATGTGTGTACCATACCTGTGCCAAAAATCAAGGCTGCTACCTGAAAAGCAAAGTATTCCAGCGGTCCAAGCCGAGTCTCTTTGAAGTTCAATCTGAGTCTAAAAACACCAAATTTTATGCTGACTTCCACTGACACACAGAACACTTAGATATGTACCAGCAGCAGTGTGAATAAGCAAAGAAATGACAGGGCAGAAAGCTGAAAGCTCAGCTGCAACAGTATTTACCTTAAGGATTTTTCCTCTGCAGATACAAGTGAAGTTAGCTCAAAAAAAGCTTTAGATTATGAAGTTTGATTTAGTTTCACCTAATTACTTTGCCCCAGGTGGCCTAATCAGGGATATTACGAGATTATTATGTGTCCTATCAGCGTCAGGGATGAATCAGTCAATGCTTAAGTCGCAGAGACTGTAAACATGCATCTAGCTTGTAAAAAGCTGACGCCTACCACCTTTAATCAGTAGTCAGCAAATAGCCTGCCACCACTTCCCTCAGTCACTTGGTGTTGTTTCCTTGTTTTATTGAGACTTTACTTTTATCTTTCACATGAAATAAAGATATTTCTTGTCGCCTGAAGGTCTAGACAAATGCCATAATTCCACAGAGCGAGCAGTGTGAAACAATCACTGCAAGTCTGCCAGAATAATCTCTGATCACCAAATTAAACTTGAGATTTTGAGGCTCACTTTTTTCCAGAACGGTCGTGGCTGAAATTACCAGGAAAGGTTTCAGTGAAAGCCATCTGGGCTTCAAATTGGACCTCCGCACTCGGGGGATTGTATGTACCATTCAGTATCGGCTAAGATGACCAGTGTTCTTGCCACCCTGGGAAATCTGCCTCTGACTTCTATTATTTTGGTCGATGTTTCCGCCCTCATCTGTCAAAGGGCCTGAAAGGGGATCACTCGCAAGTACTTTTCTATCCGAACAGCATGCTGTGCTGCTGTATTTGCTGCTGGGTAGTTGACTGAGCGAAGGATGAAAGCTTTAACTGAGTGACAGAGATGCATGGATGAGGCAAACTGACATAAGTAGCTGGCAGCTTTATTACATATGTGACTTTCTGTGTACATTCAGTATGCACACATGCTGTATGTGCTTTAATACTGCGTGGGAGTGGTAATGTTTTCACTTGTGTGGGTTCATGGTAATAAATGTCTCATCTTTTTCTTTGTGCTGTTTCCACATATTTGCAAGGTGATACATTTCATAACTCCAACGAGAAACCCAATATTCTCTTGCCAGGTGGATATAAGTGGTATTTGTAGAACTGCTTCTGGGACCAGCTGGATCTATCAAATAACATAACGCAGTATGTAACAATGTTATTTGATCTTTCCTCTCTTCTTTCTCTCTGTAAGGCAATATCTTTGCATACCGTTTTATCAGCCCTCATGTTCGTTTGACTAAATCAACTACAGAGCTTATTTGTCAGAAGCGTTGGTGAATTTTCACATAACGGGAGTCAAATCGCTCAGAAATTGAAGTTCAGATACAGTTTGCAGGCTGAATTTATATAATATCACATTTTGGTTGAGTATTTTGAAGGACTTTTTGACTTTCTTGCAACATTTTGGACTGCAAACACTGTTGTTCCCTTGTCATCAGCCAGATTTTTTTATTCCACTAAATTAACATGGACAGGGTGGAGGCTCATTCCAGTTGTACACCGCGGGAGTGGAAAAGGTTCACATTAGTTCTCCAGTCATCTTTATGCGCTTAAACTGTTAGCCAAGCAAGCAAAAACGATTATTGTGATGGGTGTAAAACAGATGGGGGAAGCATGAGGATTTCCGCAACCGTGAGTCTAATGCTTGAATCTGTGGCAGCTGCTTAACCGAACAGAATCTGACAAACTGCAGAACATGGCTGCAACTGAGGGGGATTTTCATGATCGATTCATTTCAGTTTAGTCTGTGAAATGTCAAAAAATAGTGAAAAATGCCCATCACGACTTGTGAAACCTGCGGCGATGCCTTCAAATGTCTTTGTTTTGCATGACCAGTAGTTCAAAACTTAAAATGATTTTATTGCTGAGAGAAACAGCAAGTCCTCACAAGTGAAAAGTCCCATCGAAGCATAATTTTGCTTATTCATAAACAGAGGTCGACCTCAAGATACAAAGAGCATGTCACCCATAACAAAAGACTAAAAAAGACCGAATGCTGCATAACAAACTCTGAACTTCAGCCTCGAACAAAACTCGCATTCAGCTCATTTCCTCTCGCCGCACACGGCATCATTTGCATGCATTTCAAACAAACACATTTCAGTTTGGTTTTGCAAAGGCTACCTAAGCACAAAAGAACTTTTCACAGCACCTGCCTTCCTGTCCAAATGTCCACATCCGCAGCCGTGTTTATTATCTTAGCTTAATTGTGCATAGTATCTAAAGGTCAGTGCCTGCTGTGATACATCGCTGCCAAAATGGCTTCCAGGGGACACTGTTTCAGATGAATAAACACTGAAAGCTGCACCACCTTCCACCCCTCCGTCCCCATCCTTTACCTTCCAATGCACAGCAGCATCACATTCGGCTCTTTCAGGCCTCGCACAAGGCCCTGTGACTGATGGGCGTCCACTGGTACGCACCGCCTCACTGCCTTCCATTTCAGCAGGCAAAAGACAGCAGATTAATTCGCTTGTCAATTTTCCCCCTCCTTTTTTTTTTCTCGGCAGGAGTTGATTCCGATACGAGGAATGATGTGTTTGTCCTCCAGTGAATTAAAACATGCAGTTTATCTGTATAACTACAGCCTTTTCCGTGATTAATGGTATTTGACTTCTATAAGCAGTAAACTTCTTCCGTTTGGCTGTAAAAGCTGATTTAATGAGAGAGTGACTTGAATAGATAAGCAGATATGGCAGCGGGGATTATTGGGAGGTGAGCTGAATGGGAGATGGATGGTGTGCGGTTTATTATCAGTCATGTAATGCACTTTTCATAAGCCCATACCTGTGGGGGCCAGCAGGCACTCTGCAATAGATGTAAGATTACGAGCTTGTGTGTGCATCCTAAGATGTGTGTCAGAATGTATACATGCTTTTGAGGAGATGTGTGCATTTGTGGCGCAGGTCGTGTATTTGGTTGTATTAAGAATTTACAAGAGAAGACAACATGGTCTATGTTGAGTGCCTGTGAAGGCAGAGAGGCTCTAGACATCCCCCCCATGTTTGATTCATGTGCTGTGTTTGCACGGTGTTTGTATGCTATTTGACTGTGACTAATTATACTTTAATTAAAAAGTATTTGAAAATGACTCTTACCCCTCTTGCAGGCTTTGTTGGGAGGAAGCCATCAGATGGATCTCACCAAGTTTCAGCACACACTCTGGGACATCCTGACAAAAGGAGACAGTGTCAAGGTGAGCCCCAGCGTTCTTTATTTCCTCTTTTCTCTTTCTTTTTTTTCCATTTCTTCTCACTATCTACATTCATCCTTCACTCCTTCATTCCTTTATTTCTTGGATTAGTTCCCAGTTAGACCAGAAATTGGCACAGAAGAATTCATTGACTCGTCCTTGTGAAATAGGTTGTGCTGGCTCCATAGTGACGTTTAGGATGCTTTTGTTTGAGACCAATCAAATGCATCACTGCAAACCACGGGAGAACGTTCACCAATGCCTGTTGGTCAGATGAGTCTGGGGCGGGAGAAACATGGCTATGCAGTTTAACATGGAGCACTGGCACAGTTGCATTTGCTCATAACTGTGGGAATTATTTGGCCAATATACCAGTCAAAACTATGCCAACAGAATATCGAATGCAATCAGAGGAAACGTCTTGATGTACTGTACTGCTTCTCACTGTGCAAAGAAGATGTGCTGCCTTCACACGACTGATCAGAGCAAGGGAGCTAATATTGACCGTGTACAACAACATGCTAATGCATACCTGGCTACAGGAGCCATTTAGCTCAAACTTGCAGAGTACACCAGGTAGTTGAGTCAGATCACATTCCCACAAGAAACAAACTGTTCCATTCGAGACTGGACTGAGACCACCTCCTGTCAAGCGTCTCAGTGTGGTTGTTTTGGTCCACACCAGAGCGCAATCACGACGAAGCAAACTGATTTAACTGGACTAAAAAGCACAAGTTTGAAAACATCCTGAGTAGTGACTACTTGATTCTACTCACTGTCGTATCACTGTTTATAAATGTGCTAATGTGAATGTATGATTAGCCACACTCGCGGCATGGTTTTAGCGATGCCAGTGTTGGTCCACCTCTTCGCCCCAGACTGAAACGTCTCAACAATTATTGGATGGATTGCCATGAAATTCATGGTCTCTCCTTGTGAAATTTCTCCTCGTCTAGCACCACCATCAGATTAGATTAATTTATACCTGCAAAACTGATAACACTCCCACCAACCTCAGCTATACTTAGTGTTAAGTATTGATGTTATCATGCACATTAAACACATTAAACTAATGTAGTGGATCGTGGAACATTCAGCTTAAAATACCACTGTGTAACACAACCTCACAGAGCCGCTTGAACGGCTGTAGCCTCCTAGTTGGTATTGAGACATTTATGTGCATCTTTGCAGAAGCAGAATTCCAGCTTGACACAGCTAATACAACAATTTCCTCCAGTTTTCTCCCTATCCTTTCCCTCAAAGGACACTGTCAAGACAGCTTGCAGTGGGTAAAATGTGGGGAATTTGCACATTAAAGTTCACCAAAGTGTGTGTGAATCCAATGATTACATCGATTCCACTGAAATGAATTGACTACATAAATGCTGCGTGTATACATCATCGATCCCTTCCTTTATGCACCTATAGCAGATCGAAGTCTTTCCCTCTTTGTGCCATTTTACTTTGATCCCTACCCAAAACCTTTCCATTGGCTGTTAGAAACAACTTTCTAACAGTGGCTAGATAGATGCGCATAGGAAAATAAAGCACCGCTGTCTTCACCGACTGTGTGCAATAACCTCCAAGAACAATTTCGAGAAAAGAGAAAATCAAGACGATAAGCACAAAATGAAGAAAAATCGTGTTCCATTAACAATAATGTGCAAAAGCTTGATTACTCCAGAGTTGGAAATGGAGCCACTGGTGACTTGACGCAGTGATGTTCTGCTAGTTACCAGAGAGTGATTAGATTTATCTTATGCTTCTATCCTATCTTGACAGCCACAACACAAATAACCTCATAATGCCTTCCTTTCTTCAGTCTGTGTTAATTTAGAGTCCCTAAACTGCCGTCATTTTTCTTTCCGAGCGCAGGTTCATAAACCACGTTTTCATCTGACAGCTAAGCCTAAAAGAAAATGTCCGTGCCTCTCCCCGTCTCCTGAACTGAGGACGCGGCGAGTGCGAGATAGCATCCTTTCATTTCCGCTCCTCCAGATAAAAAGATGAGAGAGGGAGAGGACGAAAGTGAGGCGTATCGCTGGGCAGCAGTGATTGAGTCCCATCGCTAAGCCACAGCGAGGATCTGCTCAAATAACCCACTCTGGCGATAAGAAGCTCGTCATTTCCATAGACAAAAAACATTGGGGTTCAGATTAGATTTCACCGTCCGCCTGGCTTCTCTTAGTGTAGCTCCATCATTGAATATAAA
The DNA here is from genome assembly GCF_039877785.1 of Chaetodon trifascialis. Classification (NCBI taxonomy): domain Eukaryota; kingdom Metazoa; phylum Chordata; class Actinopteri; order Chaetodontiformes; family Chaetodontidae; genus Chaetodon; species Chaetodon trifascialis. The sequence continues at coordinate 9,269,735 of NC_092078.1, forward strand.
TTATAAGGCAAACTCCTGTCCGCTGTCTTTACATGAAAACCCCACTGCAATGCACATGGACTTGAAATGGAGTGGTTTTGTTTGCACTATTGCTGTTAGAAGCAGCAGCAGCAGCAGCACTAGTCTGAATGTTGATGTCCCCTTACAAATATCACCAAAACTGCCTCTTTTGTTCTCCTTCCATTGTAGAGTGATTACAGGTAGATGCGTTCATTGCTACCATGGTTAATTACTGTAATGCTCTCTTTTATGACCTAGCCAATGAAGTCTTATAAAATAAAACGGCAAATCATCCAAAATGTGACATTGCTGTTGTTGCCCTTGGTTTTCAAACCTCTATGGTACCAATATATTTAGAAAGTATGACCTTTCTCGATCTTCCTTTTCACAATTTGGGCTAGTTATCATTTAGAAAATGTGCTTTTGTTGCCAATATGATGTTGATGTTTCAGTAATAGAACCAAAACAACATTCTTTTTATACCTCAGATTGGGAAATGAACCATTTTTTATTTTGACATATGCTAGGTCCCTGCATTAATGTTCAATAAATAACCTTGCTTAAAAGATCAGGAAACACATGGCAAAAGAAAGAAAACAAAAAGGTTGTCCTCCAGGTCAAGACTGACCTGGAAACAGAAAAATACTGTCTGTAAGATGGACAAGTGATGGATGTCCAAAGGGCCTCAAAGGATGTTGATTGGCCTTTTAACACTTATGAGGCAGCTTTTAGTGGATATGTTTGTTTATTACTTTATTACTTTCCACAAATCATCCTTGGCTCAAACATAAAGGTTAGGATATAAGTAACGTTTGAAAAACTGGCCTCTTAGCGATCATCCACTCTCATGTCAAACATTAGAAGTGTTGACTGAGGTGTCCAGATACGACCCTAGAGGTGCATTGATGTTCATTTTCTGTGAACCTTGAGGTGTTTGAAAATGAAGAGCATTATGTCTTTTCATCCGTCCTATACTGAAAGTATTTCATTTATTAATGGCCATGGCTATAGAGTAAGTAGGTTGGCTGTTTGGACATCATCTTGTGTTATTAGATGAGGACAGGCTGGTTGGTTCAGTGCAGGGTTCTTGCGTGCAGTAGATGATGCAGTACAGGGTAGTTTTTACTCTACTGTTGTTTGTTGTGCACGTCTTTTTTTTTCTTTCTCCTGTTGATATTTTATCATCTCTGTGAGGAAAGTGAAGGCTTATTGGATTTTAGGATATTATAAATTTTTTATGTTAACGGATTTCCGCTGGTGTGATGGAGTTGATTTATTCTTCATTGCATGAAACGCAGCTACAAACCAGCTTGTGAAAAGCGCTGATAAGTGATAACCATTTATCATCAAGCAATCTTAAGCTTTGCGTCTGTTTGCTGTAGGAGACATGTCAGCTGCTATGTGCCACTTAAACATGAGCGTGACACTTGGATTCTCAAGAGGTCGTCAGCCTCTTGTAAGCGGTTGAGTTTCATAGCTCTTCACTGCCTGATCAAGCATCTCCGTCGCATCCATTCCAGCCATATGTTCAGTTCGCGTATACCATTCATGTTCTTGAAATGTCTAAATCACAAACCCTGAACAGGAAGTGAGTGTATTATGGAGTGTGCTACATTAAGACGGGCGACTGGCGTGACCTTTTTACACAGATACAAAGGACTTGGTCTCATTGTCATGTTGAAGCCTTAATGGTGTTTTTTTCATTCCGCACTTTCATTACAGACTTCATCCCAGCAACAGAGGCCGTCAGAAATGCAGCGGCCATGACAGCGTTCTCTGTTTCAAAAGCAATGCTACATTACTAATGAATCACCTCATCTGTGATGCAGCCTAATTAGGAGCTAATTGTCCCTCAGTCTTTTCTCTAATGCTATATGACTTAAACCTGCCTTCTCTTGCTGTCATCATCATCATCATCATCATCATCATCATCATCATCATCATCATCATCATCTTCTTCTTCTTCTTCATCTTCATCATTGTCTTCTTCATCTTTATCATCTTCCTCTTCTTTTCCTTTTCTTTATCATCATCTTCTTCTTCATCGTCATTATCATCATCTTCTTTATTTTCATCATCATTATTGTCATCATCATTTTCTTCTTCTCCATCATCATCATCATCATCATCATCATCGTCGTCGTCTTCTTCATCTTCATCATCTTCCTCTTCTTTTCCTCTTCTTTATCATCATCTTTTTCTTCTCCATCATCATCATCATCATCATCATCTTTTTCTTCTCCTTCATCATCATCATCATCATCTTTTTCTTCTCCTTCATCATCATCATCTTTTTCTTCTCCTTCATCATCATCATCATCATCATCATCATCATCTTTTTCTTCTCCTTCATCATCATCATCATCATAATCATCATCATCTTTTTCTTCTCCTTCATCATCATCGTCATCATCATCATCATCTTCCTTCTCCTTCATCCTCATCATCTTCTTCCTTCTTCTTCTCCTTCATCATCATCATCATCATCATTGTCATTACCGTTTCTTTTTCTTCTTCCTTCTTCTTCTTCTGCTGATTCATTCATTCTTTCTTTGCATTCGTGGCTTCCCACCCCTCCATCAGCATAAAAACATTATAGATTGCCTCACTCAGTGTTCAAAGCTGCTTCAGACTGGTATTTGCAGATAGATCTCATTGGTTAGAGTGGCAATAAATACTCGGGAGTTTCAAATGTCAAAGTGCGACCTGGTTGAGAGCAATGAATTTACGGTCTGTAATTTACTCACAGCAACAGCACTAACGGCGAGCGTTGTGACAGTGTGCTACATTCACCTCAAGCGTCAACGACAGTAAAGAATTGTCATCACGCGTGAAAATATTTTGGAAAAGCAGGAGCCAGCAGAGTCAGCGGCCCCACCAAAGCAAGCTTTGGATATTCAGAGAGTGCAGCAGAATTAGCAGAGTGTTTTTGAGATCAGGGGCTTTTGCTCTGGAGGCTGGCGCGCTGTTAGGGGTACATTTGTGTGAACATTTAATGGACCCCCTGCTGGTCTCTCTCTGCCTCCCCCCCACCCTTTGTAAAGAAGCCTAAGCAAACCTGACATCAAGAGCATTTGGGGGACTCTCCATCTATCACATCGCAGCACATTTTTTGCCTTCCCCTTGCTCCCCCCTTCTTTTTAAGCAAAGACAACTTTGGTAAATATTTCATGGGGTACATTGCTTCAGTTTCACCGTGTCGAGCAGAGAGAGTGGCACGCGATGACGACTGACAGGACCATACGCCGGCGCCCGCTAGGAGACAGCCTTTCTTCTCGGTCTGTCTTCCTGACACTCCTACTCCTTTTTCCCCTCCCGTTTTCCTTCTGTCACAGACAACAGTTCTTTCAGGCGAAGTCTGGCTGCTGATCATTTAGCTGTTTCTTTAAATTTTCGTATGACTGCAAAACTTCTGCCGATCCATCTGATGCTGTTCGCTAAAATGCCAACATATGGATACAAATCTGGTTTTGCACAGACTGCAACATTTATAGCACTTAATGATTTGATACACGCTTTTAAGATCATACAGAAACTTGACTGTGCCTCTTTTGCCAACTTTGATGTTTACACTGAGCAAAGTATAAAATTATCTTTGCAGAAGGGTAGTTATTGTTTCAAGAGAATCACTTTTCAGGATACACATTGATTCCATCTGCCTTGCTGACCTCAGCCTTCCCTCAGCGGCGCATTATAGAAATATGCTGCATCAACCATAAAATAATACCACCAAATAATCACTTTTGTTGTTTCTTTCAGCACTAACCAAACTCCAGCGCCAGCCTCTCAATATCATATTTCTCAAGTGCAAGCTTCAATGATTGCCTTTACTGTTATTGGAAGGCACACTTCATTTCCCTCTCCAACATTCAATTTCATGGAGGGATGAGAAAATGCTGCCTTTCCATGCTACTTACGAAGATTTGACAACACTACAGTATGCTCACTTTGCCGCCGCCGCCGCCGCGCCGCCGCTCTCTCCCTTCTCTCCTGCTCTCTTATTTAATAAACAGTGTGCTTGCTTGACTTACAGTAGGTTTCCACCTTGCCTTGCTCAGTGTGACGAGCAGCTGAATGGTGTCACAGTTAACAGGGGCGGCTCAGTTGCTCTGTTGTGACAACATTCGTTTGATGTAGAAGTGGTAGTCCTCGGCTGCCATGTTCTCCCCTTCTGCTCTTTTTCTTGTTCCTGCTCTGTCTGGATCTCACCGCTGTCACACGTTGGGGAAGCCAACTGGCATGACCTGAAAGTGTGACGGCGACACGCAAGCTGCCATTTTCCTCTCCGTTGATAGCCGTCCAACACGCGCGCATACATAAAGAGAAATGCAGTCATTTTCCTAGATTAAAGAACTTTAATTGGCTCTCGCTCTTGTCTGAACTGGTGTCCCAGGATGCAGCGGAGGGTGCCAGTGATGTATAAAAGATGCTATGTGTTTGTGTATGTGTGTGTCCCTCATTTTCATAAATTTGTGTGTTTTCATCAAACTTAGTCGCACATAAATCTGCCATATGTCCAAGAATTCATCACTGACTGTAGTTTTCAAAGTCAAGTATGCTGCTAAGACAACCAGCAATATGCTCATCTCTCTCTCACTCACACGCACTGAAACAAATACCCCCAAACTTTTAAAAATGCAGTATTCATCACATCACTTTTGACTGTATCATTACATCTAAACATAGTTTTACATAAGATTTGGCTCGTTCAGTAAAGGAGCTGAATGACCTGCAGTTACCGTGATCGTTTTCAGCCTCCAATCTCAGCTCATGTGTGAGAGTAAAACATAATAACATGTCATAATAGACAGGAAACTCTTCTCCTACTGGAGGAAGATTTTGTTAGGAAGTGCCATTAAAATTAATCAAAAGATTCACTTGTTAAAACCACCATGACTCACTCCGTCACTCTTCTGGCTGTGAGCTGGAGATACAGAAGAGGAAAGCGCCAGCAGCCATGTATGGGATCGGAAAAAGGAAAACCACTCAGGGCGTCTTTGTCCTCTGTTTAAACAGTGCCACAGAGGGGGGGATAGAGGAGTGGGAGGAGTGGAGGGGGGGGCCAGGGGAAGGGGGGATAAGAGAGAAGAAGTTTCTCGCAGCTGCCCAGCCTGAGGCCCAAAATACGAGGCGCTTTCCTCGTCGCCGCGTCACCAGCCATCCGTTCTCGCTTGTCATTATTTTACCTCTCACAGAGCGCACACGCCGTCTCTCAGGCACATATGCACAGTTACATCGCCACACACTGTCTGTGCCGCCTTGATCTACTCTTAAATGCTGCCAGCATCAGATCTTCCAACAAGGCCAACTTTAACAGAACGGAAAAACTGCACAAAAATACTGAAATTTTCTTTTTTTTTTTGCTATTAAAATAGTGCATGATTGGTCTGTTATATTAGAGGAGGTGGCATGTTATTACAGTGGAATGGTTAATAATTGAATTACTGATATTACCCAGTGCTCTATAACTATATTTAGCATTGTTATCAATGCTCACATACTGGTCCGTACTCTGATGCTGTTTTATCTGCATTATTGTTCATAGCACCCAAACAAAGCACGTTTCAGCATTGATTTTTGGTTCTGTGGTGTCTCGCAAGTATCAACACATCCACAGAGACGAGCAAGAAGCGGCAGAGATGGTGTTGCATGATTTGATGGCTTCCAGTGGGTTTCAGCTATTAGCGATTGGTCACACCAGCATTTATGATAACAGTATTTTCGACCACAGTCGCTTCATTTCAATGGAGTCTCACTTGTTGAGCTGAAGTGGAGTTGGGCTGCGATTTCATGAAGAGTTCAACTTTGGAGGACTTTGACACGCAAGACACTGTCTTTGTGGAAACATAACCAAGTAACTTTAGTTGCTTGGGTAGAGTTGCTTAGAGTTCAGTTGGCAGGTAAGAAAGTGCTCGTGAGTCATTCTTGACGTGGTCATAAGGGGTTGCTTCGGAAGGCACGGAAAAACAGCCCGTCTCACCGACAAGTGCGAGAACTTCTTTGGCGCAGTGAGTGTGGAGCTCGACAAAAGGTCCACGCAGCAGGTCCATCTCAACCCTTCACTCTGCACTCCCGTCCAACCTCTGCAGAGGCTTCCACAAATGTCACACTCGAGTTCAGTCTGCATTAGCAACAGTGTCACGAGGCAGAGGAGAATCTGGGAGCTCTGCAAACATTGTGCTGCTGCCACATTTACCGTTCGACTCTGCCTCTGCAGAGATGCCAGTGACTTTGGTTCAGCTGAAACCTGAGTGTTAAATTGCTGTAGCAGCCTGTGTTTGATTTAACAGAGAGCTGTCGGACACTGAGAGGTATGGCCTCACAGTGCAATCTGTTCTATTGGGCTTTGTGGCAGTAACATATCCATCAAAACTTTGGCTCGTGGCAAACTTCCATCCATCTTTACGTCTCACCTCAGCTAGACATAGCTGACCGGCTGTAACAGAGGCTGTAAGCAACTGACTGTCAGTGCTACACCCTGCAAGAAATGTCGAGCCAGAGCCCGACAGGGGGGGGGAATGTGGAGCAGCAAACATGGAGTCACACAGATGTACACAAAATGCAGATTGCACAAGTGCATTCAAATGGACAAAGAGCATGTGACACATTAAATAATGAAAATATTCTGTAAAATATGACACATTCACCAACTGAGCATGCTGCTAAAGGGAATTCAGTATAACACACACTTAGAGGAGGCCATGTCTCTCCTACTTGGCTGTTATGAATATAGGTCTGCCAAACTGAGCAATAGCACGCACAAAACACTGAAAGTATTACATAAGTTAGGAGTCTCTGTGATTATTTGAACCTTAAGTCGGTGCTCAGGCGGCTATTTAAATTGCATCAGTTCCTCTGATGTAAATGTGTATAGCCTTCAACTCCCTTAGAGCTTTTAGTCATTTATTTTGATTAGGGCTGTATTTATAAGATAAGTCTCTTAAGTAAGTCGCCTGGGAAGATGGGTTGGCGAGGATGGTGGTGGGGGAACAAAATGAAGTCTGTTTGATGATTATAAATTCAGAAATATCTGCTTGTCAATTAATTAGGCGCTTTCTGGGTATGTGTGCCCCTCTTTTCATTTGGTGGGCCTGGCTCTCGGTGGACAAATACCCACGGTTCGCCCATTGTATGTCTAAGCCGTTACACACATCTCCGGCAGCAGGGGAATGGAGAATAAAGATCCTTCAAAGGCAGACAGTTTTCAAGAGCAAGCCTCTGTTTTCGTGTGCCGGCTGATTTCTTGAAGCGGCGTATGTGGCCGCTTGAAGGCTTCACTCTGCCGGCGTCTCCTTCTCACACACAAACAAGAACTGGAGAATGATGTGGACATTAAAAAGATAGGTAGGGGGACTGAGAGGACTGAGCTCGAAGTGATGCTCCCATTATTTCTGCCTGTCACAGTGCAACAGTACGTGCAGGAAACGTAGCTCGTTGAGGCTTTTGTGGCGAGGTGAGCGTTGACTATTGTTGTGAGGGTACACCATTGTTAACCAAAAAATGGGCTGTGTATTCCACATCAAAAATCTGAAAAGCATCAAACATACCTGGACATCCTTCAGCTTTTCAGTTCCGACGTGTTGCTGTCCATGTCCAGAAGACAATGATTGTTTAGTAATCTTTACACAGGATTTTAAATGAGGAAATTTTCCTGCAAAGTCGGGCAGGAAAGCAAACATCGCCGTGCCTCCAGAGGAGTTGGACATCGACTAAACTCAATGTTATGTTTATTTTTTTCACTGCTTAATCTCCAAATCCATCTTCCCCTGATGTGATCTAAGTGGGTACTTTGAACCTTGTCGTCTTCATGAAGCTTCTTTCCACTGAATCTGTTTTATGTCATTTTTTTTTTGGTTTTGTTTTCATACTGATACTTGCCTGTCCACTTAATTGTCTTGTATTTGCCCTGGTCAGCTTGTCATGTTTGCCAAGTCAATGTCAAGATACTCATTGTTACATACATTGATACAGCATTGTTTTCGGGTAAATTACTAGAACAACACAGAGCTGTGATCAGTAGATTGATTTTGGTATCAATAGACATTCCCTTCCAGATGTTTAACCTGAGCTGACAAAGCTTCATGGGGACAACATTTCTGGATTATCATTTTAAAAGATTGTTTGAACTCTGTAACTTAGTGACATCTTTTCTATTCTTTTTTTTTTTTTTGGCATGACAATTTTCACATTTGTTTTCAGCCCAATCTGTCAAAATATTCTGAAGCCCAAATACCGCATGCGATGTCACAGCGATCTGAAGCAGGTGGTGACTCACATTGCATTTGGTGACGTCTCTCACTCGCACAGTTGAGTTTACAGTCTGGTTTTCCAGTGAAGGGAAAAACGTCAGCATGCGACACGTCTTCAGATCAGACCCATATTTCCTCCGCTGCATATGTGGGAACACTCTGCAGAGAATGGAGACATTTTTATTCTTTTTAATTTCATAATAGAGAATGCCTACAAGCATCAACAGCAGAAGACTGCACAGCTGTAATAACATTTTTCTAACCTTCCCAGCTAGAGATAAACGTCAATATGTTGATATTCAGTATATCAATATTTTACTGCTAGAGCTTAGCAATCAGCAATATTTACTCTCGGAAGGATTTAGCGATTATCTCCTTAAAGTCTTCCACAAGGTGAGGTTCCACATTGTGACTTGGAGCTTTCTAAATGAATGTGGCGTCTTAAAAAGAAAATTAAAGATCTAAAATTGTTTTGGCTCTGCCTGTTTTTCCCCTGTGACCTAAAACACAACACTAGCATCCAGGCATGTTGTCTTTCATCATTAAACTGTCTTGCAAAAGGCTCCTGGGAGCCTCCGAGAGCACAGAAAGGAACCTTGTATTTTGCAACATCAAGCGCACAGTGTCTTCAGCGTCTGCTGGGAGGTGCATATTAGAGTCATGGACTTGAGCTGAAATGATCTTTCAAAATCACTTTCTCTGTCAAACACACACACACACACACACACACAGGCACACACACACACTTTTGTTGTCGCTTTATACATTAATGCAGGTGATACCCAAGGTCTTCTAAGTGTATGGATCTTTGACCTTGTTTTCTGTGCCTCTCTGCTTCCATTATGTGCTTGTAGATCAAAGACACACAAGGTGCACCAGGCAGTCTGGTGGGTGACGATCATCACTTAAAGGCAGCTGACAGAGGTAAGCTATTAAACCTCACTGTCCTCTCTACCCCGGCTGCTCTTTTGGTCCCCACATAAAAATCCCTCCACATAGAGTTGCTTTACGTGCCTGTGTGTACAGATATTAATGCGTGCGTGAGTTCATTTCTGGGATTAAATGAATGTTTTTATGGTGTCACAAATTTTAATAACGCCCCAACGTTTGTTTATGCCTTGAACACATGAGGTTTGTTTGTTTATTTTGCCTGATGCTGGTTGCATATGACTTTATCAAGGTGTGCCCACAATGGATCAACTGGAACGTGCGTGTAATTGCACTGTGTTTAGAGAATTTGTAGTGCTTCTCTCTAAATAAAAGCCGAGGATGGAGCACACATGCCTGCTTGGCAAAAATGGCCCACCTCAGGGAGGGTATGGTCCAGCCGCATAAAAATAATAGTGTTGTTTGGGAGGTATGAGATGGCAAGGTGTGAATATAGAGCATCACGAGCATGCTGCTGAAGGCCTCTTCTGAATTTGCAGGACAATAGAAATACTACAAATAAAGTCAACAATGAAAGTCATATTATTTTTTCATTTTCATATATTATTAACAATATGAGACAAGCATACAGATGGAGCACTGGTGGTGAGTTTGAGTTCAGTGATTTACTTTGCATAGAAAAGCCACCGGCTGCCTCGACATTCACACAAGCAGAGATGTTTTTGGAGCTATTTTACAACAGCCTGATGCCGGCCGGATTTCATTCAGTCAAGTCCTTCACCATTGATTAGACGTGCATAATTTTGATGCTCTTTCCTTCCCCTTTGATCAGCTGTTTTACAGAAAATCAATGATTTTGAAGTTGCCGTTTAAATCATTTGTCATTGACGTCACAAACAAATCCAACACATCATCTCTCCATTTCATATTATGATGAACTGAATCTGTAACCAGCAGTCGGAAAATCCAATCAGAAATAATTTGGAAGATATTAGTAACTAGTGCTGCCAATCGATTAAAATATTTAATCGCGATTAATCTCATGAATGTCATAGTTAACTTGCGATTAATCGCAAATTAATCGCACATTTTTATCTACTTTAAATGTCCCTTGAATTTACATGGCTTAAACTTTCCTTTCTCAAGTTTCCCTTGAACATAATAGCATCCATATGCCTCTGTCGAAAGCCATCCATCATCGCCAGGTTTTGACAAGGAGGCGCATTCGCTGTGTGTTTGGCCGTCAAGTGGTGTTTCAGACTGGATGTGCTATGTTGATAATTCAGTTCACACCGACAATACACACAGATAACTTTGCTCTTGTCAGTTGCCCCATCGAGCAACTTTTTGAAACTAAACTTTCCATTCAGAATCTTGTCCACATCCATTTTGGCGTTTCACACTTGACATCCACACAAACCGGTAGCCTACTCTTTCACAGCTAGCGAGCAGACAAGACCAAACACTTGCGTGGGGCGTGCCTATTGTTTTGTTTCCGGTTTACAATCGGATCCTGTAGTTTTTCTTATGTTACTAGCAGTGGCCACAGCTTAGTGCACTAGGTCACAAAAAACGTTAATCTTGTGATAAAAAAAAAATAACGCCATTAAAATTGATTTGCGTTAACGCGTTAATAACGCAATATTTTTGACAGCACTATTAGTAACCTAGGATGGGGTGTATTTTTAAAGGCAACTAAGTGTAAAAGGTGATGCAGTTGTAGCATCTTTCAAAGACGAAAGTGAGAGTAAGGTAGTGATGTTCATCATCCGCCAATCAGATATAATTCTAATTAAGTTAATAATAATAATTAAATCCAATTCTAAATATAAAAAAATATATAGTATGTACATGTTATATACTATATGTCTGTGTGTGTCTGTGTGTGTGTGTGTACATATATATATATGTATCCCCTGGAATCTTTTTTTAAAACACAGTTTGTGCTGTTGAAATGTATGGGCACACAAGGCCAAAGGGACTTCTTCAGCAAATATAGCTATCCAAAATAATCTGTTGCTTGAATGCAAGCATACCTAGAAGCCTGGCTATTGTCTGAAAACAACAAACAGATTATCCATGCATAAGAGAGCTTTGTTTACCATGCAGCCATTCCTTTGGCCATACTTCCAAACAAATCTAAGCGTGCACCTAGCGTAGATGTGTGGCTGATGCAGAAGGCTGTTTGTGTGCCTCGTGTTTTGTTTTCAAGGTGATGCAGCTAGTTTATTCCCCCTTCACACCACAAGAATATTATCCTGCTCCAGCTGCTGCGAGGAGACAGGCCCAGGTATTTATGGCTAGCATAAAAAGTGCGTGCAATCCCTGTCAGCCTACAGCGCGAGATTTACAGCACATTTGACAAACACACTGAATTAAAAAAAAGGAGTGTTCAATTTGTATAGGAGTTTAGAGCCTGTCTGTTGTGCATGCTCCCGACGGATTCAGCTGTTAGTACATGTGTGTGCGCATGTGTCTCGCTGTCTATGCACGCCTCCCGCTGTGTGAGAATGTGTCGATCTGTCTGCCTGCGTACGTATCCGTGTGTGTCTGTGTGTGTTTTCGTGTGCGCGGGCGAGCGTGTGTGTGTGTGTGTGTGTGTGTGTGTGTGCGTGCGTACACTGAGCCCGCCTGCTCTGAAACACCAGCAACAGATAACAGATGGTCCCCCTGCATTAGAAGTGTTTTATTTCCCTGCGGAAGCCAGATATGTCAAAAATAAGCATGTGCAACATTAGTCATTTGGAATATTCATGCCCCTGCCGTCCGATGGTTTCCTTTTCACAGCCAAAATACCACCAGCCCAATTCTCCCAAGGAAGTGAGGGGAATAAGGGGGGAGAGGGAGAAAAAGCAGTCATCAGCTGAACTGATGAGGGGGAGAAGGCTGAGGCCTACATGCGGCTTTAATGGAGGATTTTTTTTTTCCTCCTGGTTGCTTCTTTAGCATGCCAGGGCTGTAATTAAAAAGGGGCTACAGTGTGTAGATGTGTTCACATTAAGAACGGCATCCCCCAGCCCCATTAGACACAGTGATGTGAATATGCACACATGTCCATATGCTTGCCTGGCTGCGCACATGTACACACACACACAAATTACTAATTTGCACCCACATCGAATAACCTCATCCAGAAGATCAGACTTCTTTTGCACTCCTTCATAGACTCATATCTGGGAGTCCTCCTCCTCTCTTCTCCTCTTCCACTACTTATCTTCCCATTTCTCTTCTCCACCTCCATCTCTTCAGCTATTTCAATTCTCTGTAGCTTCAGTCTCTTTAATCTCCACCTCCTCTCCTCCCAGGCTTTCTACCCCCATCTCCCACCATTGAGCATGGCTGCCATCCTTGTCCTTGGTGGCGGACATGGGCATGCATCATTATCAGGCCTGATTAACCGTCCACGTAGTTGGCAGTCTGGGCTCCACCAGGGGCCAATGGCATGGTTTTTTCCTACCGCCGAAAACATGAATTTTGAGCAGCACTTTCTCACTTGCCGTGGTCCCTCATGATCAGGGTTAATTCGTGGCAGCATGCGTGAATGGTGTAGAAAGGAGAGGAGGAAGAAAAAGGAGGAGGAAAAGCTACCAAACAGTTGTGCACTGCTTATCGCAGAAATGCAATATGATTTATTCAGGAATATGCAAATCCAACAATCACTCTGCCTTGTTTACCGAAGGGACCTGCTGATTCAGAGTCAGAAAGAAAGAGAGAGAGAGAGAAACAATCCCAACCATAGAAGCCAACCTACAGTGCATGCACTAAGGCAGCCACCAGCAAATAAGTCAGCGGTTTTCCTTTAGAATCAGGAAATGAAGGGTGTCAGACAATTTCTTGGTTGTTTCACAGCTTCAGAAACCTTTAAATTTATTCTGGTGAGGCTGGATTGTTGATGTAAAGAGCAAAGTGTTATATACAATACATGTTTTTCAGTATGTAAATACAGTAGATTGCTCACAAAGCATTATGTAGAGCATTTGCATTGATTAAATAGCATTGTGCTACATGCTAAGGTCTCTAACAGTTGGTACAACCCTGGTTTCAAATAAGATGGGATGCAGTGCCAATGTTTGACGTCATCAGCTTCATTGATTTTTGTGAATATATGCTTATTCTGTGTGGAATAAGTGGAACGCTCCAAAAACACCTGTTCGGAACATTCCACAGGTAAACAGGTGATAGTATCATGATTGGGTATGAAAGGCGCATCTTGGAAAAGCTCAGCTCAAGCAAGGATGGAGAGAGGTTCACCACTTTGTGAACACATGATTGTATGAAGGATATTGCTACATGAGCTCAGGAACATTTCGTAAAACTGTTGTCCCAACGTTTGGAATGGGGCCTGTATGTAATGGTGTGTCTCATCAGATTCATCATCTTGTTTGTTTATTCTTTGATCGGATAGTTTAAATCCAGGTTTTCTCCACATTAGACTGCATTCTATTCAGGAAAGTCCTTGTACGGCTGCTTGCGTTTCGTCTACATTTATCATTTGAAAGGTCTGGCTTCTTTTGTTAGTTGAAAAAAGGGTTTTGTAGAGAAACCTGTTTATATCCTTCAAAGTAGTTAAGTGTGATTTTCCGGACGCTGAAGATAAGGCATTGCACTGGCACCAGCGCTAGCATACTTACTTAGAAACTGTTAGTAATAATTAACAAGTCACAGATTTACTGTATATTTACAAGGCAGTGACAAACACATCAGCAGACTTATGTTTTCCATGCTTAGGGTAAATAGCATTATCACATAGCTCAAACACATCAGTCAGTAATGAACACAGCATCGAAAACAATAGCACTGAGAACACATATAGCACTTCTGTATTATTCAATGTTGATGCCTTAATCTGTGGTTACATGTATAGTGTGCATGTAAATGTAGCATTCAGCCTACTGCATGACTTCATCGTCATATTACCTTTGCTGTAGTCATGCCCTGTTCTTATTATCACGTCCACACGCGCTCATCTACACCTGCTACTGAAAAGTATTTATTAAATCTATTCACTTTTATCTGCTTACGGGGGATTCACTTTTTTGTCACTGTTTTGTAAGACGTTGAAGTTGCATTAACTTGCGGATACTTGTCTTAGGTACGGTAGTATCACTGGAGGGTGTGCAAAAAAAGCCAAGGTGTTGTAAGCTGATAAGAGTTTTTACCGTGTTATGAAGGGCTACAGGGAAATCCAAGGATTGTTGGACTAACATGTATGAATCAGTATCTTTGAAGCAGTTTTCAGCACCAGTAGATAAGCTCCTGTATTACTATGCTGCTTGCCTAAAGTAGGAAGAGTAAAGATTTTCTCTGACCACAGGAGATCTGATATTCAACATACTGTAGCAAAACAGAACGTGCGGTTTAAAAAATTTAAAACGACGGCCATGTACTTTGAATAAAACGTAATGCACCGTGTGTCCAGCGCTGAATGGAGAGACTCGAATTTGATCTGAAGCCGAGGTGAGACGCAGATAAATCTGACCGGACTCTCTTTGTATACGTGGCGCACAGTCTTGCATGTCACATTCAATTTTTGCTCTTCACCTTCTCTGGGTTGTGGGAACGGGTGTGAGTTGCAGCCATTTCCTGACTCTCTGCTGCGAGCCCAATTAGCGCCGCTGTACAGAATTGATTTCTCTGCACTATATTGCATGTACTTTTCCAGGTGAGTCCCTACAGCTAGTGGGAGTGTATGGAAGACAACAATTATCCCCTCTAGCAGAATCTCTGAGGCCACGCGAAGGAGAACAGAGCTTGGAAAATTGATCTCTTCAGGGTTTGGAGTCATTGTGTGGATGAGCAGACAAAAGCAACCACAACTTGGTGATATCTTAAAGCTACACTGTGCGACTTTTTGATGTCAAAACCCTGTAATTATATTCTTTAAACCTTTCTTCTTTTTCAGTCTCGCTGTAACATCGAGCGATGACACCTTTTCTTGACTTGTGAATGAAGCATAATAAACAGCTTATATGATACAGCACTGTTCTGGGTCTTTGGGACCTTATGTACATCAGTATAAAATTGCCTAAAATGGGCAATTTGGTGCTTTTTTTAAGCATATACCATTTGCAGTGAATTTGGTTGCAGCTTTCAAGCACAGGAAGTCATTGCAACAACAACAACAACAACAACAGTAGCAGAGAGAAAGCAAATGAAAGAGCAGCTAAAGCAGGTGGACATTAACATTGTTTTTTATTGTAGTTTTCTTCAGTGTGTTTTGGCTTTATGGGAGTTGATTATGAGCTATTTTAAGGCCACAAACTTGAGGGCTAGAATTGTATTTGCCATCCAAGCATGATGTTTTTGTTATATTAAAATGATAATTTTAACTTGAGATATTAAATGCGCCTTTGCCCGGCATCCTAATTCTCGGAGCAGCTCTAAATCATGCACAAAACTCATTATGTGAGGCATGGCTTCAAATTCCTGCATTGTTAGACCTCCAGATGTGCGTGTCCAGCTTTGTCCTCCAGAATGCTTTGTTTCTCGAGCAGTTTGGAAAATGGAAAGTGGACAGTCCCTCTGTGCATTTTCAAGATTTTCTGATTTGAGA
This sequence comes from Chaetodon trifascialis, assembly GCF_039877785.1. Lineage (NCBI taxonomy): Eukaryota > Metazoa > Chordata > Actinopteri > Chaetodontiformes > Chaetodontidae > Chaetodon > Chaetodon trifascialis. The sequence goes on from NC_092078.1 coordinate 9,285,425, forward strand.
GGGCTTTTTTTGAGCAGAGATTTAGTAAATTTTTTAATGCTCAGAAGGAAACCACAGGCATACTTCATTCGCTCTCATTTATTTATTGATTTTTACCCAGAACCGCTGTCTAGGTTTTTCTGAGCCTTTTCTCTCATAATGTGTACGGGCATGCAACATATGAGTAGATATAGATGTATAAATACACACAGATATTTTACATATCTGTGTGTGTACAGTAAACACTGGATCATATACCCCAAAGCATGCTCAATAATATCTATTTTTGTCATTTACATTGTCTGAACTTGCTGAGGAAGAGACGTTAACAACCCTTATTACAAATAGATGTTCAAGCATTTTAAAAAAACATTGTTTCTGCTGAGAGAAAATGTACTCAGTAGTACCTTGATATCACCTCGCAGCCTTTTCCGTGCAGGTATTCCCTTTATTGTGACGGAGGGTTCATTGTTTGTAGAAGACATTACAATATTAGCTATGTTAAACCACAAGCATCCATATTACTGGTTTATTCCCCTGGATTTTCTGTATGTGCAGTGCTTCTGAGTTCTTGCACTCCTTTGTACTGTGAATAACCCAAGTTCCCCTCCTTCCCTATCTTCGTCCTGCAACTTAAACGGCTGGAAGATTTTCTCATTTTTCCTGGGAATGTATGTCACATCAACAACGTGATGCTAATCGGCTGGAGTCATACGCCCTCCGCCATGCTATTTTTGCCACACACATGTTGCCTGAGAGGTCAGCAGCATAGCAGGGTTCTTACTAGGTTGAATTGCTTGGAGGCAGAAGTTAATTTCCAACTCAACAGAGATAAATGACTTTGCTTTGACCTGCTGGCTGGCACAGCAAAGACTTTGTGCTTTTCTAGGAGACAAGCACTGCAAGTATCTGCAATTTAAAAGCAGTTTGTTTATTATTGCATATTATTGCACATATTACAATATGAAATGATTTGACAACAGTGTTTAGCCCAATTTGGCAGTGTGTTATTCTGCTGAGCGCAGGTAAAACTGCCCTTTTTACATTTTCTTGTCTGATTTTTTTTTTTTTTTTTGTAACTCTGTTTTGCACAAATCAGCTCTATAAAGAGCACAATGGCAAAGATGAAGAAAGAAAGAAACAGAGCTGACTATTATCAAGTCAGACGTGCTATTACTTACTGATCATTAATCAGCAGTTAATCCTAAAACAAACACAAACAACAAATTTTACATTTAGATTATCGTCTCTGTAACTATGGGTCAAATCTTAATGCTAATAAGCATATACAGCTAACATTGTTCAAATTTACAGTCAGGAAAATCCAATGCTTGTTAGGTCTGCCATACCTAGTTATGACTGCTGAGCTATGATTGGACAATTGTTGTTCTGGAAGAGGTTTATCAGTTTGATGAATTAGTAAAATGAGAGTATTGTTGTGCGAGCGAGCTCAGCGACAAACCCGTGTTGACTCACTTTGCTTCCTTCTCTTTGATCTGTTCACTCAAAATGTTTCCCCCTCCAAAACGGCCTGAGCGCCTGGTGTGCAACACGTCACTTATTAATAAGCCTGTTACATTGTTGCATTAATTATTCAGTCTAGATGTGTTCCCAGGGCCTTTGTATCTGAGGTTAATATGACATTTTAACATCATTTGGTATTCACAAGTTTTTTTCTCATACCAGCTGTCAACATTTCTGCTCGGTGCCCCGTATCTACTCAAACATGCTCAGAGAGTGTAAATGTTAATACAAAGTTTAATTGACACCACTGCTATTCACAATACCCTGACTACAGTTTGGAAATGCCGTTATTGTTTAGTCTGTAACTATGTGAGGAGGATTTCTCTTTTTTTTTTTTTTAAGGATAGCTGTCTCCTCCCTAAAGATATCCCCAGTTTTATTACAGTGCACAGCTCTGCTGAAGACTTGTTACTGCTTAGTAAACCAAGAGTCTGATGTTAGAGGTTTGTATTGCTCAATCCAGGCAATATAAGAATTCTCGTCAAATGATTTGGAATAGTTTTCTACAACTCAGAAGGTTGTGTTGCAAGAGAGCAAAACAGAACATTAAATACCATCAAAATACCAAATGTAGTTGCAATGTCCAGTTGCAGCACTAGCTTAGCAAGGATACCAATGGCTAGAACCATTTTCATGGGGACCCGTGGGCCATTATTAACCCCAATAGTCCTAACTTCTCTGTACAGAGTGTCCCAGTCCTGCTTGGCCTTCAAATACATTGCACACAGCAGACACATGACAGGTTCTTTTTTTTTTTTGCCTAGAGCCCGGAAACTAATTCTCATACACTGGTGTCCCATGTTGACCCAGGTTTGATGTGTATCAGTAATTTCAGTTTTAATAATGTGATTAAAGACGATCTTATGTAAGGATGTGCTCTATGTAAGCACTGTATCATTAATGATGTTAAAGTTTTTCAAACCAAAGTAGCTGCTGTAGCAGATTTGGACAAGAGGCAACTTCAGAGATTAGGTAATGATGCAGCACCTGCCTTAAGGCCCTTAAATTTTCAGCTGATATTTTGCTTTAGTGGTGCATATTCCCAAACAAATATGCAATGCAATGAATCAAATTACCACAAGCCAAATGACACACAGTAAACCTGAGGCCTTTGGGGCCCCTGGGGGTCTGGGAGCTGGGGCAGCTGCTTACTTTTCCTGGTGGGTAAGCCAGCCTTGCAGGCTGCAAACATAAACATGAGATACTGTTTCTAGTGGAAATCAGATTTCAACCAGTAAATTTAAGATGGGAATCCAAAAAGTTTCCATTGTCACATCCTCAGTGGAATTACCCCTTTCAAACATAGCCCTCATGTATCCGTATATCATGTAAGCCAGTTATCTGATGTGCTGGACTTCTGGATGTACCTGCTATATTTATCACAGAGGTTGCACATGCTCTAAGTGACCATTGTGCTCTCAATTATCATCTTATATTCTCCCCCACTGCCCACCATGCTGCTTTAGCACTTATTAGGGACACATACTTGAGGCTCACCCACCCAGTTCACCTTCAGCCCACGTTTGGCAGGTAATGAGCTTGACGGAGGAGACAGCATTAGACACATTTCCTGCCAGAGATCATTGAAGGGTGACCCTGGTGAATGTCAGTGTGGTGGTTTGTATCGATTTGTGACTCTAAAATGGTAGCAATGGTCAAAAGATCGGCATTATTCAATTAGTAATTGACCTCATTTCCTCTGCTCTCTTGAGGATTTGACCGTGCTGTATGATAGATGTCTGTTTTCATTTTCTTAGATCTCTTGAGCTCAGCTAGCGATAGCATTGCAGACTCAATACCTGACAGCATTGTGGCACCTACAGACTGTGCAATAACAACAATCTTTCAAGTTCGTTGCATGTCACATGGTGTGAGATCTGTTCGATAAAGTGTTCCCGCAATCTGTACGATATACATTTTGTTACCACAGTGATATTCAGCCTGACCATCCAAGGCTTTCAAGTTCTGCTGCAATCTATCCTGGCAGCAGCCGGCTGAAAGGCAGTTCAAGAAACTGAAATTCTGTTAAAGTCCCATGTTGCTTTGAAAAACTGGGCTATTGGCAGATACGCTTATCATTAGATGTGCCTGTCAGATTTTATTGGAACAAAAACTCATGCTTGCTGAAGAATTGAAGAATTCAAGCATAGCACATCATGAAGACAGTTGGTTGCCAGCCTTGTAGTGATACATAAAAAACATAAGTTGTCTCCCACATGGGCTTGGTGTTAATTGCAGGCTACATTTGGAGCTGATGCTTGTCTACAGGCTTGGCTATGGATACATTGAGGAGATGCAGGCCATACCAGGACTGTACCCTCCTCTTTGTGCTATGTTTGCTAAGATTATGGTCTCAGTTGTTTAAGTTGGTTTCTATATTTTGCAGGAGCTGCAGTCTTGTGATCTCAGGAGATTTGATGGTCGTTCATACACGGAAAGACTTTCATGAGGAAGCATGAGAGCAGCAGAAATACACAGCCATGGGATTTACCTGTCAACTGCACTTAAGCATGTGGGATAACATACGCTAGACGCTGCGATGGTAAAATAAAGGCTGACACGTCTTTCCTGTGATCTTCGGTCACTGACGGCTTCATGTATGTCAGGGCCTCGGAGCTAAGTAGAAAATAAACTTAGATAGTTGGGCGGATGTCTGTGTTTTGAAGACCTCAGAGCCTCAAAATCATTTTTCATGTCAGCTTATCACACAAATATTTGATATGTAAGCCAGCATTTTATGCTCAGTTCTTTGCTTGCTTCATTCCTTTGCTCCATAGTTTCATGTATTGCTTTTCAGCATGGTGGGAGTGCAAATTAAATTATTGCTAGAGCTGTAATTGACATTTTCTTCAAGATTTCAATAGAGGTCTGAGCATCTCTTCAAAGGAGAAGTCCCACTTTCTCCCTACAGCGTATGACCCTCATAAGTCTGGACAGCTGAAACCTTTCAAAGTGATTTAACCTAAAGACGTTTCCTCCAAACAAAGCAAAAGTAACTATACTTAAACTTTACTGAAAACATCAACTATTGGAGCTCCTGTGATGTCTCTCAAGTGAAAAGTGAACAATCTCATTTAAACCAACAAGGAACAAAACGTAGCTCCGTATGAACATCTGAAATGTGCAGCTCCTTGCTCAGTTTCAGACTGCTGTGTCTAAAAGTGCAGAGCAGAGTTTGGGGATTTAACTAAGCACAAGAACTCGGCTCAATTCCCAAAGCATCCGCCAACCACCCAACTGCACAGCACTTTTGGAAAATAGACACACAGGTAAATGATTTCTCCACTGACAATGCAACAGAAGAAAAGCTTGCTCTATCATTCCAACCATCTGGAAGTCTGGCTCAGACTTGAGGCTGATGTGTAACTTTTAATTGGAGAGACAGTGGTGGGAGGCAGAAGAGTAGGAAGGAATGATCCCAGTGGATAGACAGGCAGTGCCTGCTGCCAGATGGACAACCTGAGTTTCCTGGAGTGCACACATTTCATTCTCGGGCCAATGCGGTGTGTGTTCTATTTTACAAAGAGCTTGCTGGAGAGTCGTAGTTTGGCCCGAGACATCTCAAGTGCTGCAGACTGCTGCTGCTGTTTTCACAGGGCCAAATTAGACAGGGGCAGTGCTTAGATTTTCTTTTGAAGGGTTTGACAATAGGAAAGAGAGATGACAAGAGACGTCATACAGTGGATCCCAGGATTGACAGTTAAGTGTCGATTGTACAACCCCGATTCCAAAAAACAGAATGTGATAATTTGCTCATCATTTTTGACATGAACTGGATTGAAGAGAGTACAAAGCAATATATTTAACGTTTTACTGTATCAGCTTCATTGATTTTTGTACATGTAGGCTTATTCTGAATTTGATGCAGCAACACGCTTCAAACAAATTGAGACAGGAGCAGCGAAAGACTGGGAAAATTGTGGAACGCTCCAAAAACACCTGTTTTGTTGTTGTTTGTTGTTATTGCAGGTTTAAGCCTTTTAAGAAAAGTTTAACATTTTTGAGAATACACTTGCTGTAACAGTATAACAGGAGTCAGGAGGCGTGTAGCCTAGCTTAGCCTGGCTGCGTCCCAAAAAATACACCAGCACCTCTGAAGCTCACCAGTTAATCGCAGTGAGTTTGCTAGATTTGGTACTATTGTACCAAAACCAAAACCTGTGCATGCCGAACACATAGTATAGCTACACCACGTAAATCCCCCTAAAATCACAGGTAGGGATATTTTTTGCTTTTGACAGAACCAGGCTACAGTGGTGTGTGATTTGTCATAGTCATACATTGTTTGCTCATCCTGCTGCTTTCCAAAGGGAATAAATAAATGTCATACATTGCATTACATTGAATACTTGTCTACACTGAGTTCACCAGCATTTGTCAGCTTGGGATGATCTGGTGCTCTTGAAAAGAAGACCATGGCTGGATCAGCTGGCTGTACAGATGCATGTGGAAACATTTTTCCATGTCTAAAATGTTGCAGAGGTTGCATTGCAATTTGTGTGTATGACAGAGAGAGAGGCTTTGGGAGAGGTGTACTGGAAGTTTGTTGATGTGCTCAGTAGTGGATTTCTTCCATGAAATCCTCCCATTGTAAAACAGAATATAAACAAGCAGTTGTGCTGCAGTGGCTGTCTTTGCTTTTATTCACTCGGAGTGCAGAACCTGTGTTATGTATGAGCTCCTACAAAAGTTGAAATGTTGACGTGACAAATCCAGTGCGGGGCCACTGTGTTGTGCGCAGTTGTATCAACTTCCCCAGCACTCTCGTCGCCCAGTATTTCAGCAATAATGTCTTCAGCACTGGGCAAAATTAGATCTTCACAGACGGTTTGTGGTTTCTGTGCAGGGCATCTGATACAAGATTATGAAGGACCCCTTCAGGGCTCACTCAGGAACGGTCGCCTGTTGCTTCAACACAGCTGACTGCCTGTTTAGCTCGTGTCACCTTTCTCTTTGCTGTGGTGGAGCCATTCTTTAGTCAGGACAATTCCTGTTTCTGAATCTTGGTGCTGACCTTTCGTTTTGCAGCTGAGTCATGAACCTTTTTTTTTTTTAAGCTTACAGTGTCTCCACAAATTTGTGACCTTGTGATATTTCGTGAATAATGCCAATTCCGCTTACACGCATGACTTTGCAGTTTTGGTCCGGTCTCGTAAGGTGTCCAGAAACAAGGTTAAATTGGACGAATGCTTGCATACTGCCTGTTGGAGTGAAGTACATAGGCTGGTAGCAAGCACTATAGCTAATGGGATGAATTTGGGCCAACAATGTGACCAATAATGTTCAATTTATGGCTTGTATGTAAGCATCTTCTGGTGCAGGTGTCTGATAGTGAAGACAGAAACTAATAGTGTAGCCAAAGTCTGATTCCATCGTGCCATAGTACTCCAGTGTTGCACTGGGTGCCATGTTATTATACTGATTGGCACCCCGTGATTGGCTGAAAATAGTTCCCAACAAATACACCACTTACTCCAGTTTGAATGATGTTTGCGACAACCTGCAGTGCCCAGCTGTTTTTGGAAAGTAGTAAGCCTTTTATAAGAAAGATACTATGTAGTTGTGACAGGCTTTTTAAAAAACTACATCCTCAGTAGGGACCAATGGGCTGGAAGGTGAGTGCCACAGACAGGCTGGGAAAGTAAGAGGTATTGAGACACAACTAATTGTTGGTTTTAGTCTTTCATGGGATTTTATTGACAGTTACAGAATAACACCAGCCAAATCCTTTAGTGTACTTGTATTACATTCTTATAGTTTAGTCACATGTAGTATATTTGTAGTAATAACCAATTATAAACATTGGCAGTCAACATTGTACCATTACAAATTACATGAACGTGCATTTTGCTAATCTAAAATAGCTGCATGACAGACACGCACCTGCTTGTGTTAAACAAAAAGCCGTCACTAACAGCTCGACAACACCAGCAGTGTCATGTGTTCCCTGTCTGCAAAGGGTTTAATTCACAGCACATGCAGTCTGAGCAGGGTGGTAAACAGTAGATTATGGTTTAAACAGTGCTCAGCTCAAGAAATTAAGGTCCAAATTAAAATCTGAAATGCGTAACCTGATGCCTTCCTCGGCCCCTCCCTCTATTTCTCCATTCACCAGCCTCTTCAGGCATGTGTATGTTTTTCTTCCTTTCACACCTCTCTCACACTGCATATTCATTTTTCACTACTATTGCCTTCCTGTTACCCCGCACCTCCACGACCACCACCACCACCACCTATCCGCCCAACCTCAAACCCCTTGACGGAGAAATTCAATTTGTACTGTATGTTTCATTTCTACTCAGATTTAGATTTATTTCATGTTGGCTGCTTTTAATTAACTCTCTGGATATGCAATGAGGGAGGGGGGCGGAAGAAGAGCGAGCGAGCGAGACAGACAGAGAGAGAGATAAAAACTCCTCACATTCGCCAACGAGTTACACCGGCAATCATTTACCACTTAGACAGTAGTGCAGAAGCCCCCTGTTCGTTGCCCTGGCAACCGGTGCCTTGGTGATTGATTCCTTGCCAGTGTGGCATCGCTGCGGGGAACAGAGCGCATGAGCTTACCGTGCCCGCTACATCTTTCTAATTAAAATGGGATTACAGAGTCGTCGCCGTTGTATGTTCAAACAAATGCAAGGCTGTGAAGGAAATCAATTTTGGTAAATGTCAGGGCTTTTAAATACAACTATGGATAAACAAATGTGAGCAGGCTCAATGTACTGATGCGCACAGGCTATACATGGAGACGTGCCTCCGTGCGGTTTGCATGTTGGGGTCGTGGCGATTGACAGCAGCGCCCCATCCCTCCATCCGGGAGTCAGGCTTGATTGACAGCGCACGAATCATGTTATGCAGCACAAATCACCAGACACAACAATTAGTCTGTTTGTTGCTGTCTGCTAATCAGAAAATATTCTTCAAATTGGAGCTTAATGTACATCTTAAATGAACAACGGTTTCTTAATGTAATTGGATTAGGCAAGTCAATCATATCTATGCAGTTTGTGCTGTTGTCTTCCACACTAGTGTGTACTGAGGGGCTACACATTCTCCCATGTGCAGAGCTGAGACTTGATTACTTCACATGTTACAGTGGCTGCTTGCACTTGCACCGTGGGGATACTGCAGCATACCGATATTATATTTCAAAACATGGTCTTACATACATGCATATGAATGAGAAATTAGTGCAGGATTCACTAGATGGTGTAGCAGAGGTAGGGGAATAGCACACAATGTAACAGCGTAGTAGCAGGATAGTGCTGCCTTCACTTTCCTTTACAACCACCAGGATTTACTACATAGTTATATCTATAACAGTCTGCTAGTGTGATATTGTTAAAGGTCAGTGCAACTACAACTTCTTTAAAGTGCCATTCTTCAAGATAATTGTGTACTTGCGAATCACATTCTTAAGTCTGTAATTCATTATGTTTAGTGGGCTCTTGAAGCCATTGACGACCCCAGAGTGGCCCTTGAACTCCTAAGCATAAAAGAGCAGAAGATAGAAAGCATGCAGGCGCATGAATGAGCAAAGCCAGAAAGAGGAGAGTGTGGCATGCAGAGCAAAAGAAAAACGAGGTCTTACACTCGGTTTTCAGATTTCAATCACTACAATGCAGTTAGCAAGGTGTAACATAGTGCCTTGGGCCCAAGTGGAGCTCTTTGGCACTGGCTGTGTAGGATGTGTCATTACAGCAAAGGTAATAATAGACCAGGGAATTTATAATGTGACCCTTTTTACGCGCCTATGAAAGAGTGCCTCAAAGCCTGCGACTGCTGGCAGGAAAAAAGGAAAAATCATGTTTGGTTGTAAACAATGGAAAGCCATATCATTGGCTGATATGTCATGCAACTGAAACATATATTAAAGCTCTCATGAAGGACCCCTACAATAGAACACACTTCAATTTCACCCGTATATAAAAAAAAAAAAAGCGAAACAGTCTACCTGCAAAACGAGGCTGTACCACGAGTCCCGCGAACCTCTACTATATCATCACATGAAGCGGAGGCTTTTACAGGGCTCCTTGTGGGTAACAAACTACTCTCTGAAATGAAAGTGCAGTTACAGCCTTATGAAACCGAGTGCACAGATTAGGCATAAATCACACTCAGTTGTGCTTTGCCCTCTCAATCATTACTCGGTGTGCTTGCCTGGTCTTTGTGTGTTCAGAAAGCATGCTAACATGTTCTTTTTTCTCTGTGTGCAGTGAAAGAAATTAGGAAATATGAAGCTGTGCGGATTCTTTGACTGGCCTTTAAATTATGTGAATTGAAATTTTATCTATTTTGGGTGACTACCATTCAGCACCTCATGTACTTGATGCATGCCCATAGCTCTGATGAACATACTAACTTACATACTCAAGCCAGAGGTCTTTATAAGAGCCAACAAGTGGTATTTCTAATAATTGTTAGCCACCCTAGCACTGTGGTTCCAGGGATGGCGATGTTGGCTGGTCAGTCCAGTGACTAAACTGTTTCTCCTGGATGAACTGCAATGGAATTTAAAACAGCCATTAACCCAGAATATGAAGCCTGACACCATGAGGTTGATCCTGTCAGTTTTCACTTATCCAGGAAAAAAATCTAATAAATTGAACGTTTTCTTCCGACATTCATGGTTCCCAGAGGATCAATCCCCCCCAGAGCCACCATGAGGTTCACATTCATGTCTTTAATTGCCATAAAATTTCCCTCAGACATTCATATTATCCTCAGTATGAATTGTAATGCCTTTAATGATCCCTTAACTTTTCATAGTGCCATTATCAGGTCAACAATTGGATTCACCTCAGCTATACTTTAAGTGCTAATTCATGAATATTAGCATGCTAACATGCTAAACTCAGACAGTGAATACGGTAAACATTATACGTGCTGAACATCAGCATGCTGGCGTCAATAAGCGTGTTAGCATGTGGACTTTAGCATTTAGGTAAAGCACTGCTCACAGAACTGATTGCATGGCTGTAGACTGTTAATGTTGTTATGCTTGGGACCATAAGAAAGCAATATAATGTGCTCTAATATAATATTCTGTGAGTGCTTATGTTACACTATCTGAATTTGGATCAACCCCACCACTTTTATTCCAAGCAGGTAAAAAATGTAGGCTCTGTCTAGCAATATCAGTGCTATTTACATTCCTCTTAGAGCTCTTTTACACCTGTTATTGAAATGTAATTAGTGTGCGGACATGTTATCCAGATAAGGAAAAACACACGCTAATGCAAGGTGTAAACACGTCGTGATTGGAGTGTGATCAGATCTGCCTGAACACATCTGGAGGCCGTCTGACTCACAGTGTTCGGATCTCAGAGTGTAAACGTAATCCATAGAACGTGCTGGCATCAGTACACAACATAACACTGATACAGGTTTTCAGCTAGCATGAAATATAGGTTGTTCATTTAGAGAGCAAGCCAAAAGGCTGAAAGAGACATGCCTGTAATTGCTGATTATACATCTATTCTGTGCCGTGAATGTGAAAGATGCATCATTCAACAGAACTGTGTGAAAAATTAAAGCGATGCGGTGGGAAACGAGGAATATACAGTAAGAAGTAACTGTGTCACATTCACCTGTGCAGCTGATCTGATGCTAACAAGGCACACAGTTTATCTAGTCACAGAATAGCCCACACACACACACAGGTAGTGCAACACACAGGGACAAACTGACACAACATTTTATATACAAAGAAAGGAATAGGTTAATGTGTTACATTTGCCGAATTTGCAAGAAGGGACAAACAATGAAGAACTTGTCACGGACGGCGTTTCACAAAGTTTATGAAGCTTCCCCTAATTCAACAACTCCCAAACTCTGTGATTTTTTTAAACGGAGTCTGGGGCTGATTTACCACCACATCAAATTACTCACACACAAGCTTTGCTCTGGAGGACAGAGATCCAATCTCACTGAGGATGAAGAGACTGTATTAGAAATATCAAGTGTAAATGCAAAGGCAAGATCGGATCCTTTATTCTCCAGATAACGCATCCGGATACAGATTCTATTTTAATACCAGGTGTGAATGGGGTATTAGTCAGGATACAGGAAATGGGCCTAAATTCTCCAAGTGGATCAACCGACTGAAGGATGATGACAGTGCACCGTTTTTTTAATTTGTTTTGTTTCCTTTTGGGGTGTGTGTTAAAAATCACACATACGTGTGCGCGAATGGCGTCGGGTTTGCTCTCCTCTTGAGCGGTGAAGAAAACCATCTGGGATTGTGTTTGTGTTAAGCAAAGTGCAACGGTTCTCCTCTCCCTCATTCACACCGGCGCCTGGCATCATGTAGGGACTAATGTGGAATCTAAATCTGGACCTTGTTGATAGAAAATGGCAGGTCACACTGTTTGGCATGTGACTCTCACAAACCCCAGTGCAGGCAATGGTGCTAATAGATAATTGCCAGCTTAATAGGAGGTGACATGTTGGTATGATGCACTCCGAGCCAAATAGCGATCTTTATTGAAAATAGAGCCCCCATATTTACTCTTTTTCAGGTGGAGGCTTGGCTGATTTGGTTTGTCTTTATATAAAAATAATCAAATGTTTCTGCTTCTAATTATACAAACAGACATTTTATTATACTTTTAATGAAACCAGACCTGCTGCCATTACTGCACCAACATGCCTTCATTTCCATCACACTGCATGAATACAAAACAAGTCATCACATGAAAATCAAGCTTTCTTGCCTCCTCTCATGAACTTTTGTTCGTGGATTGCAACAATTTGCGTGCAGCTCTCTCTGGCTCACTTCCTCACACACACACACACACACACACACACACACACACATACAAGTCCACTCATAGACACATACACACTCATCATAGCCGTTCGCTGTGGACTCACACCCCCTCCCTTCGCCTCCCACTCATCCTACTGATTGGAGTTGTCAGGAGTCAGAGGGTCACAGTGGAGGATGTCAATAGGCCTCATTCACAGACACAGAGAAGCGCACACAGATGCACACACTCGTACACACGCGCAGCAAAGCAATAAAGGAGAGAAGCAGACAAGATGACAGACAGACAGTAATGCGGCCCTATCTTAAGTGTGTATAAACACACCCCACAATCACCCCATCACGTCAACAGCTGTGCATCAGCTCGCTCTCCCACTCACCACAGCCACGCACGGCGACGCCGGCGAAGGGCATTCAATTTATATTCATTATTCACCAGTCAACTGCCTTGATTTCAGTGATTGGATATACCCTCTACCATCCACTGGCTCCTCCCCCCACTTTCCTCAGTCCCATGGGAGGTCTCAATGTCTCCCCTCAGCTCACAGAGTGGATTGCTGTGTGTGTGTGTGTGTGTGTGTGTGTGGCTGCATGTCTTTTATGTATGTTAAATGGTGCCGGGTGTGTGGCAGTAATACGGCTTTTGGGATATGAGTAGAGAGCAAATGTGATTGGATGAGTTTGATCAGGACTTATCCGAAAAGAAAACGAGGCTGGAAAAAAGCCAGCAGAAAGGTTCAAAGCTTTTTTTTTTATATTTTACGAATTTAAAACTCATAAAATCAGTGAGTATTGTATTTTTGAGTTTTCCTCTTTGTTGATATTGATGCCTTAACAATCTGATCTCTTTTTTTAATCCCCTGATTATTTGTTAGCGGAGAAGTCTTCGATTAGCTGATTTAGTAGAACTTTTTGTGATCAGTTTTTTATTGTGTGGTGTCTTAAAATGGAACAGGGGTCGAAACAGCTCGTTGATTGACAGAAAACTCATCCGGGGCTATTTTGGTAATCAAATAATCATTCAAAATCAATTAATTTTCAATGAAAAATTAGGAAATTCTGCTGATGCCACCTTCTTAAATGTGATGCTTTGCTTCTTTTTGTGACTTTGTATGAACATATATTTAATTTCTTTTTGTTTTGGACTGTTAGTTGTGCAAACCCAGCAATCACCTTGGGCTCCTTGAAACAACTTATAGACAAATCTATTAATCAGCAAATTGAGAAAATAATTTGCTGATTAATTGATAATAAAAATAATAGTCAGTATACCCTCCACTAGTCCTCTACAGTACAATCATGCATCCTCCCTAATTCTTAGTTTCCACAGCCAGACTTAAATGTAGTAAGAACACAAATCAATACATGCACAAGTCAAAAACATGTCTCATATTCCCTCGAATATGCCTGAAAAGAAATATTAAAAACCCCCTCCAGGTTTTTTAAGACATAAAAAAGTAATAATTTGTGTGTAGTACGTCTACAAAAATGTTCCATTACAAAGTTACAAATTCTCAAAATGACATCTACTTATTCGTCCTCATTGTGAAGCCAGAGCCCATGAATATGCAGATACTCATGTTTGCCTCCAAACAAGCCCTGCTCGTAAGAACACGTGTTAAACTCAGATTTAAGGTGAGCACAGAGGAAATTTCTGTCTTCAGCAGATGGATTTGAAATCAGCTGTCATGCCCAGAACATTCTGGTTCACCCCCCCCCCACACACACACACACAAATATGAAAACTGTGACACGCAGCCTTGTTTGATCATTTGTGTTGGTACCATAACCGCCTCCCCCATCACCCCCCCCCCAGATCTATTACAGTTAACTCCAGGTAACTGACAAAGCAGCATCTCAGTGACAACGTGCTCATCAGAAAGAATCGAGTGCCGCCGAGCCCAGCTAAGAAGTAAAAGAGACGTTTGTTTGACGAGACATTGGCTTGGCTATCTTTATCTCTAACCATAAGCAGAGACAACCACACGCAGGAGCTCACAGGCAGTTTGCGCTCAAATTGTTTTGGGCACCTGTCATCCTCGATTATAATTAGCAAGGGGACGTCTAAATAATTGCCATCAGGCTGCGGCTGCTGTATCAGTGTTGGTAGCCAGAGCCCCGTCCCTCGCCTTTAGTTCTAGTATTATTTAAAGGAGCGGCGCGCCATCACAAAGCAGTGCCCTCAGCAAAGTCTTAAGCTGTGTATTCAGTCCGCGACAGCATCTGGAGCGCTGAAAATAATTAACTGACACAAGAGGGTTTGGTGTTGGCTTCACCATTTGTTTTGTCCACACTTGTCCCTGACGCACACACACACATACACATATGCGTGCACATACAGGCAGCTTTTGATCATAATTGTGACACTGCCAGGAGAGAGGGAGGTAACATGCTCATCCCAGTGGGGATTGAGGATGGTTGTAAAAGTAAATGAGGCAGATGGGTCTGTCTTGAAAAGTAGTGTGAAAAAAAATGGAAAAGCTCCTTTGAGGAATGAAGATAGAATAGTTGAGTTGAAAGCACTTGTGTAATTTGAAAAGCGCTGCACTGGCACAGCTACAGTAGGAATAATATAGAATAAAAGTACAGTAATTACACTTTATAAATCGGCATGATTATACAAACCTGCAGTTTTCACGGAAAGGTCCATAAATCACCAAAATATGGCCCAAAGTTGATGTACCGAATCATGCAAAAAACACAATTCTGCTTCCACCGTATGTGGATGTGTGTCTTCTGGTTAAAATGCAGGTGCATCCTCTCAATGTGTGTGTGTGTGTGTGTGTGTGTGTGTGTGTGTGTGTGTGTGTGTGTGTGTGTGTGTGTGTGTCTCTCAGATCCCAGCTTGCTGCTATAAAGAGCTACGCTTCAGGGCCGGTGAGAGCTATCCTGGAGTGTATCGCCAGCCGTAGCGTGATGACTTGACTCACACTTGTCGTTCTCCCTCTTTCCCCCCGATTAGACTGATGCAGTGAGGAGATGTATGTCAGGAACACACACGCACACACATACTGTATATATATATATATATATACATATGTGTGTGTATGTGAGTGTGTATGGAAGGAGAGAGAGAGAACATATTCACAAAGAGCTGTTGCCTGTGGGAAGATCATAGGTCACCAGGCTTGTCTCCACCAACCCCCTCCTTCAGGGGCATTAAAGCTGGTTGAGGTCGCTGCTGCTCAACAGCGCCCTCGTGGTGCCAAGAGCGGCGCTGCTCAGATCAGCCAGTCAGCCAGTGACGTTCAGTTTAGTCCAACAACAGCTGACACTAATCCACACACACCCTCTCCCTTCCCCCTCCTCCATATCACCCTTCCCCCTTACTCTGTTCTACAAGCTACCGCTGTCACACTCGTGGGCTTCCTTTGTTGTTGTCTCGCTGCACAGTTGTGTACGTATCAGCATGCCTGCATGTGTTTGCATGCGTGCATCTTTCTCTCGCCTTCTACTTCTCTAATTTGTCTGACATGTCCTGAAAAGACCCCCATTTGGAGAGACATTAGTATGGCACAGCTAAGAGTGCAGTGGTGTCTCCAGGGATCACTCCCCGTGCAGAGAGGGACAGGACGGAGTTCCTCTGTTGGCTCTGTTCTCACAGTGCCCCCTGAAATTCAGCTCCACAACCGTTGTCACTTCTGCTAACCACCTATTGTGATCCAGAGGCAGGCCCTCCAGTCAGATGTGGTGTAAACTGAGAAAAGAGCAGCATTTAGAGGACTGTCTTGACTGTCCATACTGGCATTGTTGTGTTGCAGTTTGCAGCTCAGTGAGTTATCAGCCTTTTCTGTGTGGTCTATTTTTCCTTGGTGCCTGCTCAGCAGACGCTCTCCATGGTGCTGACTTGGACGGGGGCAAACCGGTGCTGTCCGTGGTGCTATCATCACTGGTCCAATTTCAGTCGGTCCTCGCTGAGCTACAGCTGACGGCGGTAGCTTTTGTCTGCTCTGTCCTTTGTGCTAGCTCATCTGTTTCGAGCAGAGCACGTGCCATCCGCAGTGCTAACGCTGCTGGTTTGGGCCACGATGCAGTCTGAGCTGCCCAGTAACCACTTACTGCAAGCCGAGCCAATGTCAGCCGCAGATTATAAGCCGCTAACTGCCACTCTGGATCCGTATTCTGAATCCTGAGGAGAAACCTTTTTTTTTTCATACCCTGCTCGTATCCTGCCAGTTAAATGTGTGTCAGGAAGAAGATTTGTCATTGCTGTAGCTTATGGGCTCTATCTTCGTGCAGGCACAGTGGCATTTTCCTGAGGTGCAGTGAGGATTTTCCCTGTTCTGTGTTCTGTTTTGGTGACTCACTATGCGCTGCAGTGGGGGGAGTGTCACCCACAGTCTAGTTGCGCAAATTCCACACTTTGCGCCGTCTGCTGCCTGTGCGCTCTGAGCAGGCGTGGAGTGCACACCACACCTGTTATTTTTGCCATGCTACTTGCTTAGCTGTCGCTGCTTTAAGTAGTATACACAAATTAGCTTTGTGCGTCTGAGTTGTGTGAAGTTAGCTTCAGCATTCTCCTTCTGAACTTCCTTATTTAACCAGCGTCTTGTCTTCAAAAACACTGGCTTGGAATTGCTTCAACATATCGCTCAGTTCACATCAGGGTGACCAGGGAGCTTTTCCAAGACAATGCACCTCAGCACTCAGCAAATGAATTGGCATGTGAGGCAGCGGAGCTTCGCAGTATAAGAGAGCGCAGGGACTGGTGCACTGGCAGGTTACAAACCTTGGCAAGGGCTGATGTTAATTAAAGGCTCTGTTCAGCACTTTCCAAATTAGATGTGAAATGTTAAGCAGGAGGGGTTTGCCGTTAACGTGGTGCACGGCGAGACCTCTGACCCTGGCTGAGGGCGACGCGTCCTTGAGACATAATTGTGCTCACCTTGAGTGCTAGTTCGACAGAAGGAGCAAAGGGAGAGTCAAGAGAGGAGCCTGGTGGAAAAGTGCACCATCGCTATAGAATGAGCAGCTACATTTTTCCCTCTTCTTCCATTAAGCCGTGGAGAGGTTGAAACGATTTGCCTCTCACGCTCCCTCACCCTTGTTCGTGTGTTTCGATAGCCACAGGAGGAATGTATTGGATTGCAACCATTTGAGGGATACACCAAATTAGCCCATTTTCACTTATCAAATGTTGGAAGTCTGATTTGAGCGGCTGCCAGCTTTCTGTCTCTTATGCTGTCTGAAATAGATTTTTTCTTTCCCAGCTCCTGAAGCTAACAGTGTTTGGCACCGTACCAAGATGATCCCAGATAAAGATATTCTATGAGATGGTGCAGACGAATACTCTCCAGTGTGCAGCCCCAGTTATGTCGAGAGCTTTCTTTTGTCTGTTCGTACTTGTCCATCACACATTTACTCCATTTCCTGCGTCTGCTTGTGTGCGTGTCACATGACTGCTTGAGTACATGTTCAAACACATTTATTTTTTTTAACGCTACTCCCTCAGAAGCGGTACAAATTGATGTTTTTGATCCTAACATCTACATTTAGGCAGGCAGAAATGATAAACTTGTCAAAACTCACGTCAGCATGCGTGTAATGAATGAATAAACTGTCATTGCCAGATCCTGATTGTTCGTACAGCTGCACAGCCACCTATTGAGCACTTTCCCTCAGCAGACGGTGATCATCGCCTGCAAAACCATCAGAGGGGAGCATGTTGATTTGTACATGAGAGTCGCATCCTTCCTGCTATTACAGTATGTTGCAAGATGACAGAGTTACCCCGGAAGGGGACCAAGTCATGAGCAGAGGAGACACAGAAGTAGGTCAGCTCCTAGGCGTTTGTTACATCATACATATTCATAAACAGCACCCAGTTGTTGCAGAGTGAACTCACTCCACACAGACTGTTTATTCTGTTCATTGGGGCCCCCTTCTCTGTTTAAATGTTAAATAGTGATTACGCATCGCGATGATAATCTGAGCAATTGAGTCTGACTGCTGCGTTTAACATGCCTTTTACCGCTATTACGTGAATAGTATGCTGTTGTAATCGCATATTAACACCTCTTCGTCTCAGTAAGTCACGCATTTCATCGGGTTCAAAGCATCAGCACATTTAGTTGGAACATAAAAAACCAGGACAATACATTTTTTAGAGGAATGGTCATGGACATTTTGAGAAATGCGCTGATTTGCTCTCTTGCCAGGATTTTAATGAAAAGATTGATATCGTTCTCCTATCTGTCTATTAAATCTGAAGGTGCAGCCAGCAGCTGGTTAGCTTAGCCTGGCATAAAGATGGGAAGTTGGGGCAGACACCTAGGTTGGCTCTGTGAGAAGGCAAGGAGGTGTTACAGGGAGTTATGTGCCAGACTATGTCTTGGCCCGGGAGCAGTGACTCTGCTGGGTCCCTTGCAAGTCACAGCTCCCAGCCAAGACATTGTCCGGCACATGGCACCCTGTAAAACCCTGTGTTGTTTTTATGCTTCAGTTCGGTACAAATTAAACAAATGAGATGCAGTATGTTAATTAGTGAGCTTCAGAGGTTTTTAGGCAGATATGTTACTGTCAGTAACAGCCAGGCTAGCTGGCTCTCTGTTTGCAGTCTTTAGGCTAAGCTAAGCTAAGCTAAGCTAACTGACTGCTGTTTGTATCTTCATATTTGACACTGGTGTTACACAAATAAGCATGTTTCCCAAAATGTCAAACTATTCCTTTAAACCTCCTAGATTGTGTAACTAATTAGATGTATGAGTGATTCTCTTATTTATTTTTGATCAATGCAGTTATTGTTTAGTCTAAAAGATGCCAGTGAAAAATTGTCACAGTTTCCCAGATCCCAAGACGATTCTTCAGATTTCTTGTTTTGTTTCGTCCCAAGAGCCAAAATATTCAATTACCAATGGTATAAAATGGAGAAAAGTAGCAAATCCAAACATTTGTGAGACTGAAAACAGTTTGGCATTTCTTTTTGAAATGTTCATTGGTTAATTTCCTGTCATTTTATCGATCGGCTAATTGTTTAGCACTTATTTCAGCCCTCATTTGTGATGTTTACTGTTACGTGTACCCCGTGATGCCTGACTGATTGACCTTGTCAGTCAAAAATAGTGCAATGGAATCACAATACCCTCATGTGTCTACCAGATGATGAAAAAGTCTTTTTCGAATCATTGCAATTGAAAACATCTGACTGCGTTTTTATAATGAAATCACATTATGTGGTCACTGATGCTCGCCGTTCTCCGTGTTGGCTCCTATAGTTTTATATAAAAGCCTTTGTGCGGTGAATGGACCCATTCTTAATTTCAGTGCGTCCTAGTCGTGGCGCTGTGCTTGTCCTTCAGACCACTGTGGATAAAAAAGAGTTGCAGGAGAGTGTGGGAGAATGAATACAAACTGAGTCAGTCACAGGGATATGAATTGCACTGATAGTTCAAAACATGATGCTGTTTCTGCCAGCTACTGTTATTCACTCAACCCTAATACAATCAGACACTCCAACACAACGATTATGCAGGGGGCGAGATTGACCTCTCCTCAACTCTCAGCAGCCTGTGCTGCAGCTTCAGAATCATTTGCTAGATTTGGGTGGGTAAAGAGAGAAACATAAGACATAACATGACATTCATTATTTCCCCCATTATTACCTTTTGTTGAATTCATTTTTGATAACATAGCTTCTTTGGAGAAAAAAGGAGCAATTTGCACCTTTGGGCGGTTGTGTTTGATGCTAGCAGGTGGCTATTAATGCTATCGCCAGCCCTGTTGACAGTATCTGAAAGGCCTCTTGTTCATCGTTACAACCTGCCATAAACGTTTCATTATGGGAATCCACAACCTATATTTTAGCCCTCCCCGCTCCCCTCTCTGCAGTCAGAACAAGTTCGTCAGCCGAGGAGAGAAACTGAGGGGAACTGAGAGAAAATGGAGCTGGAGAGAAGGAGTAGAGGGTGACAGGAAAACTCTGAGGAGCTCATGCTGAAAATATTGAGAGAGTGGGGGAATGTTGAAGCCAAAATGAAAAGAAAAAACGGGATGATAGATGGCGGTGAATAACAGAGGTTATAAAGGGAAGTGAATAGGAACCAACATGGAAGCATGAGCGTGCTGTCTTTATTTTAAAGAACTTTACAGACAACAAAGCAAACTCCTACATGTGCCTCGTACTCTACGCAATCTAGCTAAAGGTGTCTGTTGCTTGTGTGAGTGTAAGACTCAAGGGTGGCCTCACTGCATTGCCCTTGTGTTGTTAAGCATCGCCGCGCCGCACATTGCACAGAGTCCCAGGTTTCTTTTCTTGGAGCTGCAGAGAAATTGCCTTGCCTATTGATCCGTTCGCATGTAAACAGAGCATCTCCGGTCTCAGGCTCAAGGTATGTATGCACAGGAGATTTCCGGCAGAAGATGGCATATTTTTCTATTTTTGTACGTGGCCTCTGTGATTTAGAAACCCTCTTGATAGCGGCTAGTGCTAAAAGCGAAGTACAGTATGTTTCCCGAAGTGGAAAATGTCATCTACTGGTCAATTTAGCTTCAATCATTTGTCCTACATTTTTCAACATGCATGTAGAGAAAGTAGATTTTTTCGGTATAATGAAAGGCATTTCTTCCTTTGCATGACAATAAATAAACTCATTGTTACGTTGATTAGGTTTCATTTGCGATGTAGCATGAGGACTCGCTGTATTTGATACCATGACATCCATTGACCGTGTGACAGATAATCTAATTCCTGCGGTCATTAGACCATGGCATGAGGTCTTTTTGGTGTATTGTACGTCGGCCTCAGGTTATGTCGGCCTGACTGGTGCAGAGACCATTCGAGAGGCTTTACTCGCCCTGTGTTCCCTGCTCTGGGTACTTCTGTACGCCTGGCTGCTCTTTCAGTCTTTCTTCTCCCGCCTCAGCTACCCCCCTTACCGTCACCACTCTCTCCATATACAACTGGGCTGCTGCGAGGGGTCAAATGTCACCCACTTGAGATTCCGCATCTCCTTTTGTCATTGCTGAGCCTGATGATTGGTGTGTATGTGTCTGTGAGAGAGAGAGAGAGAGAGAGAGAGAAATAGGGCAAGAGAGGGGAATCTGAGAGTATGCACGAGCAGGCTGGAGAGAGCATTCTTGTGATTTTCTGAAGGAGTTTGAGGGGATCGGGGGTGGGTTAGGGACAGATCTCCCCTTTTGGTGCTATAAAAATAGCCATTACAGCAAGGGAAATCACAGCTTGCCTCTTGGACACCTCACATCTGTACTAGGTTCAGCAAGAAATAGGTGCCGGGGGAATTGTGTGGGGGGTATCTTTATGGGCAACCAGCTGAGACCACATGCAAGGAACATGCTAATTGGTATTCAGGCCAGGGCTGTGACAGCTTCCCACACAGTCCTTACCGCATACACTTTGCTTCCCGTTGCCACGGCGCCCAGTGAGAGTTTCTTTAACAACAGAGATGAACCTGTTCACTACAGTGTCCACAATAAATCCCCAGGTCCATCAGCACTGGACAGTTAAACTAGAAAACCTTCAGCCTGTCTTCACTTCAGTTTTCTGCCCTCTTGTCTCTCTTCGGCTATTCAGGCCCTTTGTTCATGTTTAACCTGCTTTACTGTTCCGCCAGCCTCCTTTGAGAAGTGATCCATAACAGATAGCCAATAACTCGGACTGTAGCATTGATTTTAAGAAGCACAGTTACACATCACATTAGGGTTGGGTGATATTTGAAAATTTTCCATCTGGCCACCATCAGCCCAACGGCCGATATATTCATGCAGCTGTGTGTGCAGCGGCCCGTTGAATGAATGTTGTTGAATGAGAGTCTGTTACTGAGCAGCGGCTCTCACTCGTTTTTCAGAGGCAGACCATTAAATTTGCAAAATGAAATTGACAAAAATTGCTCAAAAAAGCCAACCAGCCATGGACTCAGCCGGTCGGCGTTCGGCGATATATTCATCCGATTGCTCAACCCTACAACACATGAACGTGCAAGTCTAATCAGCATCAGTTAAAAGAGTAATGGCTGCACACTGACTCCAAGTAACATGCCGTGTACAGTATTTTTATGTTCCTTTCATGTAATTTACAACTATTGTCTTGTATATTTATATATTTAACACTTACTTATTTCACTTATGCTTATGACTTTTCATTTAGTCTTTAAAATCAGAAAACAGTGAAAAAGACCATCAGAAGAGAAGCTAGCCTGGCTCCTTCAATTTGTTTGACCAACAGCCCAAAACCCAAAGATATTCAACTTAAAATGATATGAAATCGTAAAGTGACAAATTCATAAATTAGACAGGTTGGAAGCAGCAAATGTTTCACCATTTCATAAAGGACTTCCAGTTGGACTATACTGTTTCTGTATTGACAAGTGATGAAATGACGATGATCTAATATGAAAGGATTTCCTCATAGTTACAAACCAAACAGAGATTTGTCATTCAACGCTGCACTTCCCCTCAGCTCTACAGAGCGTGTTACCGTCTTCTTCATGGCCTAAAAACTCAACTCTTTTCAACCCTGCAGCAGCAGCAGCAGCAGCAGCAGCAGCAGCAGCAGCAGCAGCAGCAGCAGCAGCAGCAGCAGGAGGCTGGTTTTTTTTAAAAGCCCTGAAAACTGAGTGGACACCAATAATCCTACTCCAACACTAAATGACAGAAAGAGAAACCAAGCAACCAGCTAGTGAAGACAGTGGAGTATTTAGCTGCCAAAGAGCCAGATATTCCCCTCAGGGGATGTTGTAAACCAAAACAGAGCTAAAAAAGAGAGTAAACATTGGCCTTACATTCACCAAGTGGCCAGGTACACAGCTCCAAATGAATGTTAGTGTCGCTCAGTATCTGCAACATGTGTAGATAAGCAAGTGTTGGCTAACACATTGGCCAAATCCTCTTTATGAGGTGATAATATGTCAAAATTGTGTTTATAGGTCACTCCTCTGCCCCAACAATCAGTTGTTGCTCAATTATTAAAATGTTATCTGTCAAATAATTGTATGTTAATCAGCGGCTAATTGTTTCAGGACTAAAAAGTGCATCAAGTATTTTCATTGTGCATTGTGGTTCATCACATGGGTTGCACACAGACTTTTACCTTCAGTTTCATTAAGCCTATTTCTACCTGTCACAATCAATTAGAAAAAAGACTTTGAAGATCTCGCTCTCCACTCCAGTCTGACATTGTGTAATACTAGCAACATACTAGTGTGACATAGAGGCAAACGTATCATCGCTGTGGCCACCTGTGCTGCCCTCACACTCCCTCTGACTTCTTTTCTCTCTCAGTCTCGGTTAACGCAATTGTCTGTGCGAAGAGACTAATAAGCTTGCGGGCCTTTCGGCTGTTTCCACACCTGGAAACAACATTTTTCTGTTTATATGCAGCCTTGCTCCTCTCCCAGTCCTGGATATAACAGCCTATATTAAGAGCCCACTGTTTGGCAACACGCAGCTGTTGAGATGCAACAACTCCGCATTGTTAATTTGTCTGACCTTTTGTTTTGTCTAGCTGCAGAGTGGGAGGCTACCAATCTGAAGAAGGTAGAAGAAGCCTATGAGACAGTCAACATGGAAATAAGGTAAGGGAAAAATAACAAAGAAACAGAGGCAGAGGTTCCATTGTCACATATCTGTGGCTAAATGCTCAGCATTTTGCACTCCGTGTGGATGATGCATTTGCTTCTCACATTGATACAGTATTATAAACAGGGTGGCATGGTATGTAACCAGGCCTTAAAATAGACTGCATCCTTCTGCGCTAAAGAGGGAAGCTGCACAGTAATGAATTTGCACTGTGTAATACCTAGGGCTAATTTTAATGAAGAAAAACAAACGCTATTGGTTGCCTACTGTGCTCTAGTGGGTAGGCCTATTCCAACTTACTTTGAGCAAAACAGCGCCCGCCCGGGTATGAATTATCCAGACTTAATGTGAGAGACAGATGAGGCACAAATTAGTGCTGTAATCATTTTGTTTTAAAGGACAAAATCGACCTCCTATCACAACAAATGAGTTGCATATATATATATATCTCCACGCAGAAATCTGTCAGCCTCAAACGCTTGTAATTCCCTCTTTAACATCACACAGTATACAGTCCAGCTGAGAAGAAGAAAAAAGCCGAGCAGGTTTGGATGAGAATTCTGGTTGCATGCTCGTACTCTAGCTCAGATGTTTTCACAGAGCTCTGAGCCAGCCAGCAATAGCTGATAAGTAACTACTATGGCCCTTAGGCCTGCAAACTGTTCATTACAGTAGGAGAGCCAACCGTAGAGATGGCAGTTACCAAAAGGTCAAGATTTTTCCCCCCTAAACAAACGCCTGCATGTGGGGAACAGGAAAAAGGAGCTGGCATTACTTCAGTTGCTCTATTTTTTCATTGTCCACCTTGCTTCAATTGCTCCTGGTCAAATGACTCACAATCATTTATGTGGGATGGAGAATCCCCCCCCACTTATTCTCTTCAAGCCATGTCAGTTTGCAGATATAAATATGCCGGTCGTGCATTTGTGTCTTCATACCTTTTGGAACTAGCATGAAATTTAAGTCTCTTCCTCATTAGTCCACATCTTTTATTCCTTTAGCGTGCTGTAAAGGGCAATTTCCTCCAAAATTGGCTCTGTGCATGAATGTTACGACCCCTGCCCCGCAGAGGATCACACGCACACTCAGTTACGTAACCTGCATTGCTTTTTTGACCCCGAATCATCCCCCTCTGCCACCCTGCCTTATCAACCTCAAGCGAAACAATCACCCTCCCCAAACATTTGTTAACCCCATTAGCAATTCTAAGTTATGAATATGGAAATAAGTGCCTGTGCGCCATCCCTTATTTGTGATCAGTGAAGAAAATCAGCCTTCACCAGCTCAGATAATTGGAGACTGGGGATGGGCTTTAAAGGGCCACCTCATAAACACGCTATGCAAGAAGTCAGTCACTTAAAGCGGCAAGGAAAATAAAGCTACATTGTCAGCACAGTTAGGAGTCATCGAGAAGTTATTAAAGCAGCTTGTCAGGGACTCCAAACAAATAGACTGCATCCAGACCACTCGTTTCTCTCATATGAAAAGGATTTTGTATTAGTTTGTATTGAAACCATTACATAACTTTAGCCTTAAGTTTAAGCATAGCTTTTAGGCTCATACTGTACCACTGCTGTATGTTCTGTCTGTTTTTGAGAGCCTTGCTTTCAGATGTAAATGTTAATTGGCTAAAATCTTACATCAGTTTATGCTCAAAACCCAAAATGTGCCTGATACATTTTTTTTGGTTTCCTCAGTGATCTCCGGAAGAAGCTGGCCATAGACTATGGAACAGACTGGGAGTTTCTGTTTTTGAACAGCCAGTGTTACAAGCTGAAAGTATATGAGTAAGTGCAGACAGAGCTTTCATTACTTTTTGATTTGTATTGATTTCTATTTATATTATTTGTGTCTGGCATCAGTGTGGAAGCAAGTCCTAATATGTGCTCACAAAAATAGATTTCAACAGCTGTTTTGCCAAGCTGATGAGGTCAAACATTAACTGTATTGTGTTTGTGCTGTTTTCAGTTGCATATATGTCAATAAGGATTAGCAAATGATCACATTGTGTTTTATTCATGTTTGACACAGCTTGTCCAGAATCAGGGTTGTATAAACTTCTCATGGAAACACACACTGACAACAACATTTTAATGGTTTTGACAGTCTTGTCATGAATTATTGGAGCTTTTAATAGTTATGTCTTCTCTCCGTAATGAAACTAATGGAAAGCAATTACTTGTGCAATACCTGCGCACTGCAGGTAGCCAGGAAAGCCACTGGATAGAAGAATAAACAGTTTCAAAGAACCATCACAAAACCCAAATGTTAAGCACAGGCTGGAATCCATCTTATTTTGAGCAACTGTACTAAAACAAATTCTATGTGTAACAAATGTGAACCATCTCAGTAAAGATCCACCATTTAAAGTTGATAATTTGTGAGCTCCAAGTCACCCTGGAGAAAGCCAAGCAGCTAAATCAACTAAATTTAATCAACAGAATGAGCTTCTTTTACTCTCTCCCGCTGCATCCCTATGGCCCCTGCTGGGGTAGAATCTGTTCTCCTCAGGATTGCTTGCCAGCTGGAGCTTTAGAAGCCTGTGGGTGGTTGCAGTTTTGAAAGAAAATTATCTGAGATCTGCACTGAGATCTGCACTGCAAATATATTTTTCAGACATCCTTGGAATCAGTGGTTTTCCCATGCCCTCATACACCAGTGTGATTTGTTTGCTTAGTTTGCCATTTAGGAGGCAAAGTCTGAAAAAGGAAAGTTGCAGTGCTCATACATAAGCCAGAAAAATATGTCTTAGTCTTTTTACTGTACACAGTATTAGATAACAACATTGCACATGGGTTGAAAGGTTGTTTAATGCCATGATGTTTGGATGCAGAGCTTGCTCCTATGATACTGATCGTCCTTTAGACTTAAATCAGCAAATTCAGAGGTTCTAGAGAGACAAGTGAAGGAGAGCTAATTTACACCAGAGTGGGTAACCAATCACATTCTTGTATTTTTCCACATGAGGATAGTTTCTTTTTCGTCTTGAAATGGATTAAACATTGTGTTTGCCTGCACATGTTAGCATGTCCGGCTAACTGTTGGAAGTGTTACTTCAAAGGTCTAGCAGCATGTCATTTGCTAACTACACTGTGGGGTTAGAGGTTACATTTAAAGCTGCGTAGTAATTCCCCTTTGAGCTGAAGCTGGTCACGGATGCTAGCAGAGTTTAGGCCGCTGTTAGCGGCTCTGTCACCCAGCAGAACTTCTTATCTGAGATAGCATTGCATTTGCTGAGCACATTGGTTAGTCCTGACTCTATATGTCTTTCCTATTGTTATATAGAAATTAAATTAAACATATGATTTGAAAAGAAGAACGACAAAGCATAAATCGAACCTGTATCTTGCTTGTCTAAGTATGAAAGCTAAGCAGCTAAACAGGGTAAGCCTGATCTTAGATTTTTCCTGATCATATTTATAATACTGTAGCCAAATAACTCTACCCTGCAATACAAGGACAATGCTTTATTTCCATTTCACATATATGTAGCCACAAAATGTGTATTTCAACTTAAAAATGACTCAAATGCTAGCATTAAAAAGTCAGCTGGAGCTCATGAGCATCGCAGGTTTGTGAGAAATAACATTACAAATATAATAGTTGTAAGTTTAATCCAATTCATACAGCCTGTATCAAGTTAGACTATTTCTCACACCGTCAGTCTTTCGCACAGAAACCCACTACTGTACTCTGTTACCTTTCTTTCACTGCCCTTTTGGTGTCATACACTCCATGTTATTTTTCATCCTTCAACTCACTGAAGAGCACAGTATCCACCAGCGTCAACTCAGCTGAAGGTCCTTTGACCTACCAGCACCCTCTCAGCGATGTACCAGTTCTCCTCCCTGCCCCCCTTTATCCTTTCTGTTCGCCTTGAACTGTGATCCTGAGAAGACATGACATTGACAGACACATAAACCAACGGCTTTCTGTAGCGCCCCCCCTCCCCCCCCACCCCACATACCCTTGAGTAGCAAACTAGCAGAGCTATGGTTCCTCTCCAATAATGGAACAAAATCACACACTTCTCTTTCCAGGTTCTTGATCATCGGTTGAAACCATCTTACATTCGCCCGCCCTGGTGTTTAGATCTCTCACGTTTGATTAATTTGCTCCGTCCTTTTTTTTTTTTTTTTATTCTTGAGTGGAAGCCAGTATTGGAGAAAAAGTGCCTGGAGCCATAAAAGTTTGCCGAGCTGAAACGCTGTCTGTAATATAACTAATAGCTTATTTCAGTGAATGGATTTCAACTGCTGGTGTGGGGTGTGGTAGGAAAAAGGTTCCAAATGCTGCCAGTTAAGGATCATTTAATGACAGTGACACATGTGGAGCAACTCAGTGTATTAAACCACGCTAATGGAGCAAGGGAATATAAAGAGCTGGTTGCTTTGTGGGAGATTCACAGGAACTGGATTTGGTCATGTTTACACTTATATACTGCAGGCCAAACTTGTTAACGTTGAAAGTGTGTTTCATTTCCATCTGAAGGTGTCAGCTGAGATTTCTCCTTTTGTCTTTGCGAAGGAGGATCCTTTTCTCTGCGCCTCTTTGTCGAGTTATTTCCTCAGCCTTGTTTCTGCCTTGCCTCATGATGGTGTGAATCACTTCTGCAAACTGGGGCTCGGAGCCTCCTCTTGTTTGTCCAGGGGAAAAAAAAAAATAATTACTTTGATTTCAAAGGGGGAAAAACAGCCTTTTGTTGTTGAACACTTTCAAGTGGAATGATTAACGGCAAGATTAGAAGCTAAATGCTGTGTAGTTGGGCACATTGCCTTCTCATCAGTTTCTCTAAAGACCATAAACAACATGAATAAAAGCTTAGAGAGGCAGCTTGTTCTTGGTGCATTATCATTTAATGGCATTTATTCCTATACTTCCATGCACCGCTCTCCAGCCCAGGGTTACCTTTTTTTTATACATTACATCACATTGGAGCTATTGAAGCTCACCTCCAAAAATTCACCCATTAAAAATCCATGTATTTCCCCTGAAATGGTCTTTAAGGTGCTGGTGGGCCCTTATCACGAGTCGGGAATTTAAAACGCAGGCTTCTGCCAGTGAATCAGAAATAAGCTTGGCAATTCAGTCAACACAGCCTGGCACAGCATGAAGGAAGACACCCCGTAATGAGTTCTCAGAGGCGGAGCCCCTACCTACAGCAGAGTCTAATATTCCTCCTGTGGATTTGTTGACACTCCTCAAAGCAACTTAAATCGAAGGGCCGTGATTTATGCAAGACTGTCAGGTCAGATTGACTCAGCCTCCGCTCTCGTGTCATTAGAAAGTACAGCACTTCAGTGAGTCATGCCCGCCACTGTGGTTCAGCTTTGACAGAGAAGAGAGAAGGATAACGCAGCACAAGTGACACTTCCAACTGTCTGTAGAACATCACATGGCCTTAGCAGTGCACTGGGTTATTCTAGGGAAGAAAGAGACTCCATGAGGATAGCCTAGAGGGAGCGGTTTCAAATTGGATATAAAGCATTGCAAGGAGGGTGGTGTGGAGTCCTAGATGTGTCTGCTCATTGTCGTGAGAGTAACATGGAAATGAAGAGCCATATATGCGGTGGATTTCATAAGGGCTGTGCCATGAATGCTATCAAGTTGCAAATAGGGTTTGACAGGACCATTGGGATCTTTAGACAGTAAGTTATTTGCTGTCTGCCAAGTGCTGGTAGGAAATGGAAACATTTCAGTAAACTTCTTGCTACAAGTAATATCTTTCTGCCATGTCAGTTTTCCTGGAAACAGATAATTAAAAGCAGAAATTAGCTTTCAGTGTTAATGCTTCAACATGAAGCCCTTTTGCTGGTAGAAGCTGATGTCAGGCCAGAAAGCAAACAAGCTAACATCAGACGAATGCATGCATGCGCACAAATGAAATGAAAACCTTGTTTGTCCGGCTTTATCGAGGGGACAGAAAGGCCGAGGGCCTGGTTAGCCATAATTGAAATGTTGTTAAAATAAGTGGTTGTGCTGCAGTAGCTGTTTATGCAGATCCATGCCTTAGAGCATGAGCACTTTGTCAC
Organism: Chaetodon trifascialis; assembly: GCF_039877785.1. Classification (NCBI taxonomy): domain Eukaryota; kingdom Metazoa; phylum Chordata; class Actinopteri; order Chaetodontiformes; family Chaetodontidae; genus Chaetodon; species Chaetodon trifascialis. Next base: position 9,315,260 of record NC_092078.1, read on the forward strand.
ACCCAGTAGCTCTCAAATTATGATAGATGTGGCACAGACACTGTTGTTAAATTAAAGCATGAAATTTAGCATTACTCTTAATGAGCTGCTCATGCAATTAATTAACTTCAAAAGGTCACATTTGGTCTTCTGTCAGTAACGGAGGGGGCAGAGAGATTGCACCAGCTCGCTTTAATATCTTCATTCTGTCGAGTCAAGGAGAATGTGACATTGTTGAAAAATAAATCTGGAGATATTGTTTGTTTTTCTTGTCGTCAGGAAATCCCATGAACCCAAATCTGTTAGTTTGTCTCTGGATACTTTCTGACTTCTCCACCTGGTTTGTGGCTCTGAACTACTGAAGACATGAATCTTTGAAAACGCATTGTTTGCATACTTTAATTGAAGAAAAAAAAAAAAAAGATTAAATATTTTAATTGCAATTTACTTCAGCCGGTGTAAACAGTGCATGGATTTGATGTGCTCATGAGTATTTATGGCAGCAGGACTCGAAATAAACCTGATAACAATGGAGATCTATGGCACAGAGAGAGAATCTATGTGAGGATTTAACCACACACATAATAGCAGAATCACTTCATTGCTGGTTTTGCTCTTTCTTGAGAAGAACATAGAATATTACCACACTTATTTCACTCAGTTTTTATCATCAGCTCAGTTCTGGAAGCTCTCATCTGCAGCAGAGAACTGAAATGACCTCAGATTTTACCATCTGCCGATAAAACGTCCTTCTTAAAAGCAAATATTCTTTAATTATGAATAATTGTTTTATGTACAGAAGCAAGAGCAGCCATTTGAATTTCCTCAGCAGTCTCTAAAACCACCACATCGTCATTTCTGCACCATCGCACTGGTCTGATTTGTTAAATTGGTGCAGCAGTTTGAGTTACTTAGAAGTAAAACCTTTTGGATTTGCAGGCCTGCTGACAAGTTTCTCCTAGACGCCATGTTGAAGAGCACAGTCAGTTTATCTTCCTGTTGAATCACCGCCTCCCTCACCCGACTGTGAGTCAACAAAGCCTTTGGCTTTCAAGATGCTGGTCCCTTCCTGTAAGCAACTCAAAGCACGTGGATTTTCTGCCTATTCCACAGCAGGGGTGGCCATCTGAAGTAGCATGAGTTTTCTGTTGGTCCAGTAGACCTGTGGGCTGGCAGTGAGTGCATGTGTGTCTGGTGGGGTCATAAAATCATCACATCTCATCAGTATTTGTTGTGCTGCCAACTGTATGGCTGGAGAAGTGGGCAGCAAGCAGAGTATCTGTGGGTTGGTTGTGTTGAAACAGTCTGGGTCAACTTTTCAGAGTTTTTTTGTTTATCCCAGCTTCTCGCTGCACGCCAGGACTTCCTGTTTCTAATTCAGAACAACATGACTTTGAGCCAAATTAATTGTCTTTGTTTTTGTCATTGTTGTACCAGCTCAAGTTAAATTTTGACTGCACTTTATTCAGAGAGCACATAACCCTCCAAAACACCACATCCAGCCACCAAAACATGAGCTGCAATTATGCTTAATTTCCTCTGCACCGAGGGAACCACGAACCAACAGTGGAGCCCGGCTGGGTCGTGTGTGCCGGGGTCAGCTTGGACAAAAGGTTTTCATAATCAGGATTTTTGTTTGTGTGTGTCTGATAACCAGGGTTTTCTCTTGAGTTTCATGCCAACAAAAAAGTATCTCAGATCTCCTTTAATTTGGAGCCTACCAGTGTTAAACTGATAGCAGATAACATTAAGAAATATCGTGAGAGTATCATGTGATGCCACTGGAGACTCAATATGTGTTAGTCTGAAGCTTTGCCGTGTCACCGTGAGTAGTGTCATGAGTGCTTCAGCTCTGCTTGCTAATGATCTTATTCTGATGAACTATTTTGAATTAACTCTGAGGCTAAAGAATGGGATTGTTGAGCGAAAGCTGATCTAAATATGTAAATCTGCTCTATTTGTGCCGGCAGGAGCTCTTGAAGGATTGAACTGGTCTCCACCCTTCAGCTTTGTATGTGAGTTAAGCAGTGCCGATGAATATTTTTGAAACTTGTAGTTGATTTATGAATAAACCAATTTGAAGTAAGTTGAGGTCACTGTGATATCACTGTCGGCAGATGCATTGATGTCAAGCGTATGAGTTTAATACACGGCTGGAAACAGCTGCAAAGATTTTGTATTCCTTATCAAGTTCGATTTTTGTTGCAATGCCGAGCGGTTTGGTTTGAACCTGGACATAAAATAGTCAATGGAATCGTAAAGAGAGCCCAGGAGAGAGTTATAGTAATAATCAGTAAAACACAAAAATGTATAAAATATACAATCCCTGAGTTAATCACTGTTTATATTGTATTCCTTTTCATGCTGTGTCTCATTTACAGTTCCTGCTGTGACAGCCTTAACTTCTTGGTGAGATCAACAGGGTTTATCTTATCTGATCAAATCTAATAAGATCCAATTCAGTAGCTGTAAGAACTTAAGTGAAAGAGTAATTATTTTCCCACACATGCAAATGTTTTTCCTCAAGACGATGCATTAAATTGAACAGTTTCTACTCTGCTTTACTACTGAATAGTGCGGCTAGCTTGAAAAAAATGCTGCCTTTCGCCGGCTTCATATAATGGTGTGACTTTACGTGATTCATGTACTTCTGCAATGTTTGACACGAGCTGTGACCTGCAGCCCACATATAGACAGAGACTTGTGTCAAAGGTTTCAGTTTCTGGAAAGTGGCCTTCACCACATGTTGTATGCTCAGTCCACCTACAGCAAACTGGTCTGGGTAATGCATCGTCTATAATAATACATACGGGAGAAACATAGTATAAACATAGCTCTTAAAAGATTACCCTCGTGTGCACCCTGTCAGACATTTAGGTCTGTATTTACTGAAGAGTCTGTGGCTCCATTAGCATAGCGTTGATGGTTCTGATCTACTAACCTGTTACCCCGAGCATTTTCTGCATGGAAATGGGGCCAAGACTTTTAGTGCGTTTGACCCATTTAATATGTATTTTGAGGAGTGGCGACGGTATGGTGTAAATTGGAGCGAATTATTGAAATGGATCACTCTCATCAGTTTACTACACCAAAACACCTATAATTGAGAATGATATTTACCAGCCAGAGGAAGCGCATCTTAACTTCTCACCCTGAGAAAGCTATTTCTGCCATGATGTTCTGCACGCAGAGACAGAAATAAGATGGAAATGTTCCATTTGGAAATTAATGTCTCTGAAAATTAGATGAAGTTATGGAAAATTCATATTTAAGCCTAAAAATAGCAGTCATAATAGTGTTATGTCATCACCTCTAGACAAGAGGGGATGATGGTGAGTTTTTCAAATCTCAAACAATATGCTGTACTTACATGTAAGGTTAAAAGAATGTTGTTACGTGAACATCAAATGTAGTCTGACAAAATAATCTCAATGTGTTAGCTTGTTCTGGAGCCTTCAGCCCCATCCCATGAACTATATGCACACCTGTGGTTCAAACCATGTGGATATTCAAACATTTCAGCCACGTGTGGTTGTTGAACATCTCAACCTAAAACCACAGAGCAGTTGGGAAAGGTTTCCCTAAGATTATGGAAGCTGGCTGCAGGCATTTGCTCCCATTCAGCTACAAGAGCATTAGCAAGGCCAGGCAATGATGTTGGTACTCGGTGTTCCAGTTCATCCAGAAGGTGATGAATGAGGTTTGCGTAGTCAGTCAAGTTCCTATTCAGCAATCTTCTTTATGGACTCCACTTTGTGAGCAGACTGATGCCACAATTTGAAATCACACTGTCTAAAACGACATTCTCCTCCTTTTGGTATCCGGATAGGCAAAGGAAGAGAGAGTGAGATTTAGGCATCCCCTTTATGCTGTGTTCTACCCCGACTTTCTCATCATGAAAGCTTCGTTCTAGTGACGGGGGTGAAAGCTGCGCTCAGAGTTTTGCACTCGGCTGGTTTTAGCTGGAGTGAGCTGGAGCAGCGCGAGAACAGATGTTTCACAGTCACTCTCTAAGTTTCAAAGCTTCTGATTATTGGCTCAGTTATTCGTTTTCACTTTTAACGTGGGAATTCTAATTATCACCTTAAGTTATGTTGAAGTAGATTTCCTAACACGTCTTAGTGTTAAGAGCCATTTTTTTTACACCTTTGAGGAGGAAAAGTGTAAAATATTATTTTGAGCCAACTTGCTCCACACCTACGTAGGATCCTTTACATTCTGTTACATACAGTATATGTACAGTATGCTTCCTATTGACAGTCACTTCATGAGAAAAATCCCTTTAGGCATCTCTTTTATGTAGGATTAATTACACAAGTATAAAACACCAATTACTTTAAGTTGAGAAATGTAAAGAAAAAAGTATTACTTGACAATACAATCTGATTTTACCATACAGTTGCATTAAATTCTAATAATAAAGACACTTCTAGCAGATATATGTACATGGGATTTTAATACTTTTAAAGCACCAGGATTCTATAATTCAGTTCAATGTATTTTATCAGACATTTTAAAGGCAGATAAAGACCAGCTGTTGTCCCTTACTGCCGGTTATATTTTCCACATGCCTCAACCTTCACCTATTTTGAGAAGAAAATGGCAGCAATAATAATGTAACATCTTGAGAGATGGCAGGGGGATGCAGCTTTAAATGATCTGCCAGAGGCTATTTGCCTCATTGCCCTTAGTGATGGCTCTAAAAACTAAATTGGCTTCAAGTTTGGCTTGTTTTGTTTCCCATTTTTCGCATATAAATTGAGGCATCTTTCGAGAGAGGCTCTTTCGCTCTGCATTATTATTTTTTTTTTCTGGGTAATTTATGTGGGAAAGAGGTCTCTGCTGTGCATTCACCTTCCCTCTTCATGTTGTTTCACAGAAATGAAGCGTAACAAGATAAAAAAAAAAAAAGGAAAAAAGAAAAAAAAATATATCTATCTCATGCATTTACTCTCAGCTCTGCATAAAGAATTTCAGGGCCGAAATATGATAAGCTGTCATGAAAGTGGACTTCAATCAGACTCGTAGTGAAAACACTGTACAGCGTTTTATTCAGGCTTGAATTTGTGCTTCGCCATGTGGAAAATGAAGGTAAACTGAAAAACGGCCTACTTTGAGTGTCTTCTTTTAAACTGGCTCTAGATGGATGGACTGGCAGCGCGTCGTTGGGCGAGCAGCAAACTCTCAACTCGATCAACAAGTGAAAGAACCTGCGATTACTCGATCTCACAATGATCACGACAGTCCTGGAAATGGAACAGTCGTCCTAATATCAGTTATTGGAATTTGATTCCATAATTGTACTTGAGGCTTAATGAGGTGACCGCTCGAGTGCTAGCAGGGAAGCGCTCATCATGGCTGCAATTTCATACTTTTATTGTAGGAGAGAGATCCAAACACTGCAGAACTTTTTCACCACACAGACATAAATCAAAGTGCCTCGCTCCCACCTTCATGCTCTACAGTAGCTGCTCTTATATCAGATGCACTCCTGGAAAAAAAAACAAAAAACAAAAATCCACTGTAGTCGCATAAGACAATTATTCCCAGAATAGGAATAGGCCTCCCCTTCTTACTTAATAAAAGCACACTAACTGCAGTGATTGTAAGTATAATGGTGTAATAAAAGCGCATTTAAACATTTACATTTTCTGGCAGTAATACATGGAGCTGTGTATGCTTGTTAATCATACATTACACAGTACGTTCACAGTCATTCACGCAGTTAAATAGAACTCTACTGCATGTAAAGACCTTCTGGATCTGTATTCAAGACACTACATACCTTGGTAATAATGATATTTGTACAAAGGACTATATTCTTACTGTCTACACAAAACTTTCTTCCAAGTATTTTGCATTCCTGTTGGATGGAGTACTGCAGCATTACATCTTAACATAGTTGGATCAAAGACGTTGGAATATAGAATATATTAACAATGAGTCATCTGTATTTCTAAAGACACATGTATTGTGAGCACACGCAGAGATGCTCCTCTAATTTTCTGATTCACTCTAAACTAAGAAGAAAAATCATTGCATGCTAACATTAACTTTGTCCTCAGGCTCAAACAAGCACAATAACATGTATTGTAGCATCACTAGCTCTGCATTTTTAGCAGTTAACAAAAACTCAACTCATCAGCACTTATGGGAGTTTAGTCTGGGGCTTTTCCAGCTGCCCATTTGAAAAAGGGTACACAGCGTGCAGCACAGGTTGTTAAAGTAAAGGGTACAATGCAGAATAGCTGTCAGTGTGGACTATTCTGTGCTTTAGTTTAGAAAAAGCATTACAGTCACATACAGAATTGCTATTGTTGCCAGCTGTAACCAGTAACACCGGTGCTCTGGCAGCTGTAACCTGCACCAAAGACACCTCAGCAAGGTGTCGACTTGTTGACACAGGGGCTTAAAGCTGGATCTGCTGATTAAAGGACAGACAGGCACTAGACAACCCTGCAGCCTTTACAAGCGGGTCATGTGATTCACTATTGATTCAGGTTGTGGGGAAGGAAAACTGCTGTCAGGTGTGTCCACCGAACAAACTGCTCAGCTCCGTCTAAAGATTTAATCTGCGACTGTGATTTGAAAATGAGTTTCACAACTGCTCCTTTACAATTTCCAGCGAGTGAACTTGATAGTCAGAAAAGCCTCTAGTCACTGTAGGGTTACTCTGTGTTCGCACTGAATAAATGTTTGCCAAATCCTCTTAAAGGAATAGTTCAACATTTTGGGAAATACACTTATTCATTTAATGAGAAGATTTTCTTATGTCTTTGTTAAACATGGAGCTACAGTCAGCATCTCATTACCTCCCTGGACTTTTGTCACCATCAGGAGGCTACTACGCAAGCAATGGAGACTCTGGGCTAAGCTAGCCGTTTCCCTGCTTCCACTCTTTGTGCTAAGCTAAGCTAAGCTGACTGGCTGTGAGTCATATAGATCTTCACATCTAAATCAAAGCAAAACAAAAAATAAGCTAATTTCCCCAAATGTCAAACTATTTCTTTAATTTCATCCATCTTTAGTTTATGACAAATGCATTCATCACCTTTGGTAACTACCTGAAATTTTCTTCTAATAATCTTTGGTGAATTTGATTGGAAACATTTTGCAATGTCATACAGCAGTCGTGACAGTCCTGTCAGTACACGCAGAGCCAGATGAAATCTCCTCCTGAATGATTAGCATATTCATTTAACTTGTTTCCATTCAGATTAGGCAGATTTAATATGTTCATATTGCAGCCACTAGTACATTTTCATTTATTTGTGTAAATTACAAGCCTTTAATTGTAAAACTCCTTGCGCATTGCGTGGAAAAAGGTGTTAAAGCAATTCATTTCTAACTCTCACAATTACTTACAGCTCAAGAGAAAGAGAAGCATGTACCTTTACCTTTTTATGAGCACCATTGAAACATAGCCTCACTTCACATATTAATGAATGCATGCAGAAAAGAAACAGTGTAGGGCAGGATTTTCATGTCTAATTTAAAGGTAAATAATATAGATCTTAAAGTATTATCAACAACATGAAGATGACTGTGTAAATTAGTAAAGCTGCCCAGAGTGTAACCTTTCATGCAATGCTGAAACTGTTGCTGAAACACATTCTGCTCATAAATGTGTGACTCTGTGTGACCCGGGTTGCTCTATGCTATGGCTTTCCTTAAAGTTTGCTACTAAACATTAACCACGTCACTTTATACTGCTAAGTCACCTTTGACCTGCTGCATCGCATGCCAGCCGAATGTACGCAGCGTTACCTGTAAACCAATTAGCTAGTGTTGACGTTGCCACAGTTTGCAGTGTCACCCTCAGTGAACTCCACCCACGCCGTCACATAGCAGTCTAGTGGGAGATGGGCTTAATTGCTGTCTCTCTCCTCTCTCTCTTGACTAGATCTCAGTGGACTGAGGAATAAATATACTTATCTCTTTCTTCCTATAGAGCGCTAGTGGGTGCCTGTGTCAGATCTTTAATTAACAGTGGACTGTTAAAGAATAATTGCAGCTTATAACAATTTATTTTTGGAGTTTTGGCCATAATTTGCTGTGTGTAATAATATCATTGCTATTGAGCTGCTGACGTCTCTTGAATGCTATCGCTAGAGAAGAGTTCAGAGGATCATCAAGAATTTAAACAAATTGTCTCTCATCAAGTTTCCTCACTTTTCACAAGAAACACTAATACTTCTAGGCCTGCTTCTAACCACTTATCTAATTTCCTTATCTTAAATTAGAAAGTGTTCAGTTTGGAGCAAGTTTTGCTCCAGAAATCAGTAGAGTTCTGAGTGAACTGAGCCTGCAGTCCGATCCAGTGAAGCATGAAATACTGCCTGAGGGCCTAAGTGGTTGCATCTAAGATATTTATTCTCTAACTGTGCACCTTCAGGCCCCAGAACACCTGCCAAAGATTGACACAGTGGTACCAACTGTGGATCGGAGCTGGATTGTCAGCCGGTGACAGATCGAACACGGGGGGCAGCTAGAGATGCAGTATAGACTTCAGGGCCCGAATGGGCGGATCGCTGTTGTTGTCTTTGATCTGCGGCTCATCACAGCCTTCTGATTATCATCTTCGGTTGAATCAGTGACCCGCCAAGTTTTATCGCCTCGCCTCTCTCTTTCTTACCCTTTGCATCCTCCGCCCCGTGTCCCCCTTGCTACACGTCATCATCTGTCATATTTGCGGCCTGTTCAGTCAGTGATTCATATGCTCGGCGTCACCACTAGCACACTCTGATTCCCTCCCACTCTCTTTTGCGCACTTTTATTTCTTTTTTATCTTTCTGACTTCCCCTTTCCTCTGTCTTTGTCTTATATTTCCATCGCTGTCAGTCAGCCTTTGTCTCTGCCCGCCCGTCTCAGCGGACATTTCCTCCTTCGTGTCACACCGCGCTCATTTGCTAAGGATAGCTGGGGACAGTTTGTATAAATGTGCCTGTTTGACCTTTCTGCCGTGTCCCATTTATGTAACGTAGACAGCAGAATGTGAAGTGTCTGTCTTGGAGACAGACAGCTAATCAACCTGCGCCTCTGTCCGCACGTTGGGCTCGGCATTTCTAATCTCTCCAAACTTTTTTTTTACCCGGCGACACATTCTCTGTGTTGCCTTGCCTGCTTTTGTTTTCTCTCAAACTGCCACATGGAGGCGAGCATCCAAGGTCAGATTGCAGTGTCCCCGCACACAAATAGCTTAGCATTTTTTTTTTCCCTTTTGTGCGGTGCTGGCATGTCAGCAAAAGTGGGCAGGGATGGATGGCTTTGCCTTGAGGGTAAGAGAGAGGGTGATAGAGAGGGGGAAGAGAGGTTCAGATGTACAGGGGTACTCCCTTATGGGACTCATTTGATTGCTTTTTCACTGTGTTACCCCCTTTTCCTTCCCCCCGTCCTCTGCTCACTTTACTTCTGTCTATCAGGTGCCATCTGTTTCTGGGCTCAGATGAGGATGTTTGTTGTTGCTGCAACACCTGCTTTACAAACTTAATGAATCTAGTGGCATGTATAAGGAACAATAAAGCCAGTTTCGAGAGGGAATTGTGATTTATTTATTTTATTATTCATTTATTTAGTATGTGAAGCAATTTGGCACACATCACATTGTTTTATCTGGCTTTTGAAGGTTCTGGTTGAGAAATTGTCATGCATCTTAAAATTTTGAACCAAAGCACTGATTGCACTGAAATTCTGTTTTTAACTACTCTGCAGCAGTTATGTAAGGTCACTGGTCCTTCAGGCGTGGGTGTCCTGCTAACTTGTCATCTAATGTTGGAGCTGACTGAGGGTGTTGAGTGTCCTTGATGAGGTTAAGGCCAGCTGTGAAGAAACCTTTAACCACTTCGTAGATCTTTTTGTATCCTGAGGAGTTGAACAAGATCAGAGTCTGCAGCCATGCTAGCAGCACTTTGAGGCTGTACTCAAGCACAGTGGTGCTTTTAGCTAAATGATCATGACAGCATGTCGCCATGTTCACCATTTTGTTCACATTTGCTAAAGCAAACACAAAGTTCAGCTGAGGTTGATTGGAGTGTTGTTATTTCCATTACACAGTTCCAGCTCTACTCGACTCGGTTCTACTCTACTCGGTTTGGTTGCGTTTCCATTACAATTGAGTACTTCATAGTACCTCCTCAACGTAGGCGGGATCGTTATACCACGGCTGCGCGAAACTGCCATGACGTCAATTTGTACGCAGCGCAAACAGAGCCGACAAACAATGGAGGACATCGAGGAGATGTTGTATTTGCTGCTCGGTTTGTGGCTTTTTGTCGACGGACCACGGTGATATTTTACGAGCAGCCATTTCCCTCGAGTGAGAATAAAGAATAAAGTCAGCGGTTGCTGTTGCCCAGCGTTACAATGTAGGGGGCGGAATTGTTTTTCCGGTGTTGGACGTCGCAGACCAGTGACGACACTCTCCGGCCAATCAGTGGCCGACAGGCTGTTGACGTCACACATATAGTATCGCTTCTACTCGCTTGGAACCTCGCCAGAGCAGGTACTAAAAATAGTATCAGGTACCAGGTACTATCCCTAATGGAAACACAAAACAACCGGGTAGAGTCGAGTCGAGCCGCGCTAGTGGAAATGCGGCATTAGTCTCTCTGGCATTTTTGATCCAATAAGGGTTGTAGAGATCACCAATGTTTTGCAATTCATCCCAAGAGGAACATGAATGTCTGAAGCAAATTTCACGACAACAGTTGTTGGGACATTTCTCTCAAATCCACAAATGTCAGCCTAGTGATGGCACTAGAGGGATCTCAGGGGATCATCAATGTCATTAGGATTCATTCATGAACATATACAGATCTTTTTGCCAGCCCATCAGGTGGATGTTCAGATACCTGTGTGGATAAGTGAAAACTGTGACCTTTGAGGTTCATCAACATCAAAAGGAATTATCATCTGGGGACCATGAATATCTGTACAAAATTTGAAAATTAGTTGAGTAGAGATATTTTAGTCACCCACCCACATTGTTGCTAGCATGGCTGAAAAATGTATAGTTTGAGAATAAACTAATAGACTACAAATAAATAAGAAAACATCCCAGTCAGAACTTGGTTGCTGGTATCGAATTTCTTGGAGGGTCAATGCATTCTTCATAGGCTCAGTTAGTTAGACGTTTAATTGTACGGTAAGTTGTGCTGCTTGTTCTGCAGTCAAATAAGATGCTTCAGATATTTTTCCCTTGCGCTTGTATCTGTCAGATGGGGGAAGGGGCATCCCCGTCAAAACATACAGTAGACATGAAAGGATAAATGCCTAAATGAAAGTCTGAGATGAGAAGCATTTAATGCGATCCGCAAAACAAGCGCATGAGCAAAAGAAGTCGGCAGCCAATCACTTACCTCTCTCCCACTATCTCCCTTTCTCTGATGTTCATCATTTTCTTTTCTTTCATCTTGCTTTTCTCTCATACAGCGTTTGATCCTCCACCCCCCTGCACTTCCTGGCCCACGTCTTCTTACGTTCCACCCCTCCACCCTGCTCTTCCTCACTCATTCATTCACTCTCTCACCCTCTCTCTCTCTCTCTCTCTCTCTCTCTCTCTCTCTCTCTCTCTCTCTCTCTCTCGTCGTGGCTGTCTGGGCATCCTCTGCTCTTTTATAACAGTCAGTGTAATGGTTCAAATGTCAAGGAAAAAAGCCCGGCTGCCTTTCCTCCTGTCGGATTCACCATCACGGTCTTTGATCAGTTTGTTACTGGAGCTGGTGCTTGTGCCTCTACTCTTTAGCACTATCCACAGCAAGTGCATTAGTGTTACTCTCTGCTAATTGCTTACTCCCTCAGACTCCTCTTTGCCTTAGCAGGAGAGCTATGGGTGGCAGGGTAGCTCCTTGTCAATCTTGTGTCCCACTAGGCTGCCACTGAGCCTAGACGGTGTCATTTTTCAACAATTCTGCACTGTAAAACACCACTTTCTTACTTAACTTTTATGTCTTCACTATAGCTTTTGCTTGTCTGCAGTGTGCTTTTCATAGAGCTGGACTATACTGGAAGTTTTATTTGTTTGTTTTCTTAATAATGTCAGAAACACAACATTGACATGCTATCACTTTATGATGTTATTCTGACTGCATTAGCAAAATCTTGCTTATATAGACATCCATGTAACAGATGAAAGTCCAATATTCCCTCTCCTTTTAACTCTGTGTTTGGTCTCCACCAACTATTAAGGGAAATGTCTTGCTCTGTAGACGCTGTATGCTCCTCTACGTTCACCAGCTAGTCGCTAACTTTGCCTGTCTGCTGCTCGGTGCTGGACAGTTCTCATTAAGATGGTTTAGCAAAGCTTTTTTTTGCTAAAAAAGATAAATAAATAGATTTTGTTGTGGCTTTAATGGCCTCAATGTGAGTGGTGAGAATGAATAAAAAGACAAACAAACATAAAGTAGCAGGCCGCAAAATCAAAACAGTGGGCTGAAAGATGCTGAAGAGCATAATATAAAGACTGTGTAGAGCAGCTTTAATATGACGTAGCATTTTTGACAAGGATCCCTTAAATTTGGCCATTAAAGAATATTGACCAAGATATGTACTGTTGCATTTTATAATTGAACAATAAATTCAACTGTGCTCCACTGTGTAATGGAGACACTGTTTTTAAAATGCCTCAAATACCTTTGGTATGCTAGTAGTGCCATTTCTTGGTACTTTTTCAGCTGACACACATTCATAACAATTCTGTTATAAACTAAACCAACAGTTTTTGCCAATCAAAGCCTGGGTAAAAGAGGAAGAAACAAAGCACAGCAAGAAAAGAACTATTGAGAGGAAAAGTAAAGCCACCATTTTAACCTTGTGAAGCAGTTTTCTCAATGTGGACATGATGTTTTCTTTTCCCTTCTGCAGGTATACTTATACCTTTTGCCCATTCAATCAAGTTGCTCAAAAGAGCACCGCAGGAACGGAGGTCTCACTGGGGTAAGTACCTCCTTTTTTTTGTTCTTCCAAAATCCCAAACAGTGACTGGCCATGTATGTCAGGGACAGTGGAAATATTCCAAATGCAGAACTGAGGAAATTTAATATTTGCAGTTTGAGGGACAGTATTTCCAAAGAGCATTACAGCACTGTGAGCACACTGTGTACTATAACATTTGGAGTCTGTAGCAGAACACGTTCTAATAAGAAGCCACAAAAAAGGTGAAGGGTTTTTTTTTTTTGCAACAGCTTGAGGAATCCAACATCCAACAATTTAGTTGTCCTTGGTCTTTCATCAAGAATAAAGCCAGCAAAGTTCAATTTTTCCTATTTATACCAATTACATAAATACACATGACAGCATTTGTCATTTCAGAGTGGGCCTGAAACAAATCCCACCACTGCACCCCTATGAAAGCTCTTTAATCATTGTTATAGTTATAGTGAAGTTACTCTGAGACCAATATTTGCACTATTGATTTTTGAAAAATTCTTATTCAATCTCTGTTAGGCTTCATGCGACCTTTAATCAATCGCTAACAGATCTCTATTATGGTTTTAATACCTTTTGATCAATGACAAACAGGGGGCGAGTTTCATATACTGCTGGGGTTGTATTTCCTCAGCCTCGAAGGGTTTCAATTTCATCTAAAGGATTACGCTCTGGCCTTTTAGCATCCCGTGGGATTGGCTGTGTTGACTGCTGGACATTGGTGTGTATCAAAATGCCTGTGTGCTATGAAAGATGCCACTCAGTCCCCATAGAAACAGACCTTTAGATGTCACAAGACGTGTTCAGTCCTTTTTCATTCTTTGTTCTCCAGGAGTGCAGACTGGAAGTGAAATTGCTCCGAAGGATCAGCAAAACCACTGCCTATAGCATGACAGTAACTTTCTTCATCGAAAATGTGTTTTTTGTTTGTTTTTTTTTTGTCTACCTGCTGACTTGAAACAATGGTTGTCATTTAGCAGCAGTTTCTCTTCCATAAACACATCGCAGAACCTTTTCCCACCTTCGCAAAATTGTAACATCTCTGTCAAACAGAGAAAGAAGACGTATATTGCATAATGTTTTCCTTGTTTTTTTTTTTTTTTTACTTTTTCTCTTGTTTGAATTTTAAAGGAAAAAAAACATATACTCATGTTTTTCTTGTTTTACACTTTTTCAATTCTTTGAATTTTAGATTTGAGTTGATAATTATGGCATGTCCTCTCGCTGTCCCTTTGCACTCTCTCATTAGCCTTGACCGTCAGTGATCCGGCACTTTTATAGGGTGCAATTATGGAAACGCTATTCCATCGGCATTGACACCTCTCTGCAAAAAAAGCTTTTATGATCCGCCGCAACTCCTCCCCAAAGAGGAAGACTCAATTGCGGTGCAGTCGTGGCGGTAGCGGGCCCATAGGCTAACGACTTGTTTTGCGAGCAGACGATTTAAAGGCATAAATGACCGCAGGAAATTTGCGACAAAGTGTCAAAACATTTTGTCTCCTTTGAGACGTGCTGCCATTAGGCTCGACTTGTCTTCTTTTGGCAGTGGAAGTGAGACGTTAAAGATAATTTATTAGCAATTATCCCTTTCTGCACATGTAGTTTTGCTTTCAGATGGCAAATTAATTGGAATCTGAAGCAGGGCTGTGTTCTCTTTGCACCGCCACCTCCCACACTACCCACTCACTTTTGGAGCGGAAAGTGCAATGCTTCACCATGTTTTTAGCGCAGGAAAGAGGAAGAACAGAATGCTAACTGTGAGTAATGTGACCCCAGCGCTTCCGTCTGCCTGTCACTCATGATGGTATGGAAGGGCAGAAGGACCAAACGGAACCAGTGGTCAAACACGTCTCCGACTCATGTGAGTTGGTCACTCTGTTGGTAACAAATCGCTGCCAAACAGACCTCAAGGGAATGATTTCAAATATATCTTTATGTTTCAAATGTTCTACATAGGACTGATGTGACTGAATACAACAGAAAAGTATTGTGGATCCACAGAGAGTCTAGAAAGATGTTCAACTTTTTATTCATTTAAAAATAATGCTAGTTCGATATTACTTGTTTTATGACACGCGCACACAAACACCTTCTTGGTATTTTCTGGGTGTAGGCAGGTGGTGCAGCACTATATGATGTACTACACCGTTTCTCGAGAGTGTGTAGTGAAGGTATATGTGGAATGGCTTTGGGGGAGGAGGAGGAGAGGGAGGGGAGTTACATGAATCATAGCTCGCACGCTGGGAATAAAGTTCATTTTTTATCCAGACAGACCATCAGTCAGCCCTTGCAGGATATGGCTGGGCCTCCTGATATCAATCTGCATGGAGGCATCCTCCTTCTCCCCAGAGGGGGTGAGGGGGGAGAGGGGAGTGCTTTGATTTAAACGGCAGCATTTATCACACCTGCTTCGGCATCTTAAAGGACAACCATGTGAGGGAGAGAAGGGGAAACAACATTAACATGTGTGGCCTGTCAGCGAGTGTGACTCTGGAACTGTGACTGCAACGGCGACAACATCGCTAATACTTGCTTGTACCATTTCAACTAATTTGGATTAGTTATGTTACGTTCCCGCAGTATTAAACGCAGGCTGTTGCTGCTGAATTTTGATTACCGCTCATGGCCAGCACTCAGTTTGTGAAGTGTGTCAAGGCTCATAAAAGTTAAAATTGTTCCCCGAGTCCCAACCTTCCTTCATGCTTGGTTTTGCAGCATAGTTGGTGTTAGACCATTAGCTTTACAAATGTTCTTAAGGAACAATAAATCAGCCTGGGAACACTTTCTTTTGTAGCCGCTTGCTCTTATATTGTGGCCACACGCATAGCCATAAAGATTTCATAAGGCACAGCAGTCATACTGTATGCTCCCAATTATCTGTAAATGTAGATATTATACAACTCATATTCACCTCCTGAATTCCAATGTCTCCGTTTTCCATTTAGCGGTTTGTGCCTTTCGGTCTCAGCAGCTCAACCGCTTCCTGAAATGGCTATTGTAACAATAACATCAGCCACGATAATGATAATAGAGTAGAAGAAAATGCTTGCATTGCGACAAACACCATCTCACTGTGACAGCGTCGTCCATCTTCATAATGTCCCCTCTACCCACCCCCACCCCGGGCAGACGTGGTGGGTACAATGACAGGACAGCAAACAGGGTTTACTAAATGCAGCCCACCTGAAAACACACACACACACACACACACACACACACACACACACACACACACACACACACACACACACACTCACGCACACACATATATGTAAATCAGCGATGTGCTGTAGCATACAGGGCGTGTGCTGTTTGCTCCCGTCTTGTGCTTATATGAGCTTACATAACATGAAAGCATTGGCAGGAGGAAACAACACACACTGTGCATATTCCACATAGAAGAACATTTATCACCCTTTGTCACCACTGTGTCGCATTCATTTCCCACAAGCCTCTGTGGTACAATCTCACAACTGAAGTGTGTGTGCTAATAGTGATAGTTTGTTTTTTGCTGTTTTTCGAGTCCGTCGCAGGTTTCGATTGAACTCGATGGTCATTTTTGAGGCTGCTGTTGAGCAAATATTCATGTCGTGTCTTTCAAACATGGGCAGTGCTGAGACCACTGTTGCTCTTTGCCATTGTAGTTTTGTCGTGTTTGGCAATGATTCATTTTCCATCCTGCTTGCACAGTATAGTAGTTTATGACTAATGCATTCACAGTTCAGACAGCAGCCTTCTAGCCTCTTTGCACATATGTATGGTGCCTTGAAGAAGACTAAAAGGAAGAGATTGGTATTTTGGTAAATGCTTTCTTGCTGAGAGTGAGATAAGAACATCAGCACCACTCTCAAGTATGGAAGTAGAACCATGCAGTTAGCTTAGCTTAGCATTAAGACTTAACACATTATAGCTTGTTCTTTGAATCCAAGCAAAAAACCAAATGTAAAAACAATAATTTGTGGTTTTATATGGAGTTGTGTGTCACGCTATTTTATAACCAGAGCAGTGACCAGTCCTTATGCTAACCTAAGCTAGCCACCTCCTGGCCATAGCTCTATACTTAATGCACAGACATTAAGATGACATCAATTTTCACATCTAATCAAACGCTTACTGTCACACTGCTAAGTTGTTTTCAGCTTGTGTGACTCCTTTTACTCAGATTTTCAGTCATTGCTACCTGAGTTCCTCGGCTGAATTGTGCACTGCACAAATGAAACACTGCACAGTCAGGTAAAAAGAACGGACTGTCGGCTCTATCTGCAGGCAGGCAGTAGCGGGCCGTGGTGGTCTGTGCCCTCCCAAAGAGTCAAAACTAAAGAAATAAAAACTCAGACGTATATTGCTATTTAATATGGTGCCCACAACCTGTCCATTATAGTCTATTAATGTGTGACAGGGGTCTTTGTGCTTCGACAACCTACAGCTGATAGGTATTTTGTAATTGTAATTGAGAGTACACATGGGTCAAAGGTTTAAAAATTAAAAGCTTTAATATAAAGGAAACTAAAGCAACATGGGGTTAAAAAATAGAGAAGTGAGGTGTGACAACCTTTTCTTGTTTTCAAAAATTAAAGTGGAACAATCACACCGTAATGCTAAACCACAGGAACATAATTGAATGCAGTGACATTATACCACTGTTGTGAAAATGATGACAAAAGCACAGAACAAAGTGCAGCGTAGTTTCAGATTCTCGGTGGCAGAAACATAGTGTGTGCAGTCAAAGAGAGTGTGCAGTCAACTACAAACAAGGAACAGGTTCATACTGAGGCGATACAATCAAGGATATAACACAAGACACCGGCAGCAGTTTCTTCCAGTTAGCAGTGAGCGCCCAGTATATAACCTCATTTTAATTTCTTTCAAATGACTCTAATGACTTAAATACATGCAGTACCACAGCTCACTATCAGCCTGATCCATTTAAGTTTTTAAAACACTAGTCCCCAGGAAGTACATTGTCAACATCCACTAATTAGCTTAGTGTTCGAACCATTTCCTGCTAACAACCGCAACAACTAGAAAAAACAACTCTTTAAAGTACGGCCTCATAACAGTGTCTGGCCATATAACCTTTCACCAAGAGCAGAAGTGCATTTGAAATATTTATGTGGCCCCTTTCAGAGTCAGCTTAGGATAAACACATGGAAATAGCTCCAGATGCAATGATATGGAACAGTCAGGACTCAGACAATAACAAGAAGTTTGAACCCACAAACCTTTATTCTGAACATTAAGCTAAATATTAAATGTTATTCATGCTCTCATGAAGGCTAAGAATTTAGCCAGACAAAATAAGGTGCAACACTGCAAGAGTAATAGTTTGGCCATGCTAACATGAAGCATATTTTCCTCTAGACAGAGGAGGATGGGATGATTTAAATGTAGCTGTGGAGGAGGAAAGGATCAGTTGAGGGGTCATCCAATGAGTTTTTGTTTTGAGACTCCAGGGAAATCAGGTGGCCACGCAGTCAGGATCACGAGGGCGGCCCGTATCGCCCTGCAAAGTTCAAGGAGCTGGGCCCTCCATTGTGCCGGGGTCAAACTGCTCTGCTCTCGTCATCATTGAGAGCACGCGGTGAGAGAGACAAAGGGCTGAAATTGTGCAGGGCCCCAGCGAGCACCTCGCTTATTCGCCCTTCAACCTTGGAAACACATTGTGTTTGACAGGCCAAGCTTGGAATACGCCCAACATCCAAAGCTGAAAACAGGATAGACAAAACAGGAATAATAATAACTCCTAGACAGTGTTGGGCGGATAGGAATATACAAACCATAAAAGAACAGTGGAAGACTACAAAGGGAAGATTTTCTCCGGTTATGACTCAGATTGTACACTTTTAAAACAGGAAAATCTAACTGGAGAAAGTGATAAATGTTCTGTTGTATGAATATTATGACTGAAGCAGATGCATGGGCTGTAGAGGTAGGCGCAGATACTGTTCTACCGAGTCAAGGGAAAAAAGAAATAGTGTATTGTGAAACAAAAAAAAAAAAAAAAGGCTATTAGTGTTGTCAGTTACTCCTGCAGGTTCATATTGCTCAGTATTCAAACCCACAGGTCTCCCTTGAACTGCTTTATTGAACAGCAGATTTTCAAACAGAAAACAGTGGAGAAGTGAGGTAGCCTAGCAACATTGAAACCACAGTGAATGACTGTGTATGCCCACTGCGAAGGAGCCAGGCAGTTGAAATGACAGCGCAGAGCAACCCCAGAGAGAGTGGGATGTGCTGGCCACCGTGGAAAATACAAATAGGTTGGCTGTTTGTAGCAGTGCACTGTAGACATACGCATGCTGTTTACAGATCTGCCTTTTTGGAGCTCCATCCGGACGCAGCTTAACAATGTTTCTGCACACCTCCTGCCAGGCTCGCTTTAAAGCCAGGGGTAGTGACCCTATTGTTTTTCCGCGATGCAGTTCTCATAGCTCTCTGAATAAAAGATCTCCAAAACGTAATAGCGAAAAAAAAAAAAAAAAAAAAATCCCAAGGTGCGAAGAGAAAGAGGTGCGCGATGTGAATGCCTCCAGGCTGTCAGAATCCTTTGAGGGGCTTGAGTGATCCAGCTGAGCAAATTTATTGGTGGGGGAGGCCCGAGAAGGAGAGCTTCTACGCTGTGGCCATGGTAATATGGAAATATGTTCATTTGATCAATAAGAGTCCATTTCTCATGAGGGCAGCTGCAATGCCCGACGTCTTTTTAAAAGTATTAAAAGGAATGAAGTTCTGATGGGAAATATATCACGTCCCTTCTCCTTTTAAGATTAATTACTGTTCACTTGCAGTTTTCTGCAGTGGCTGCGCATGTATAAATAGGAGAGAAGTACTGTAGGTAATTATCTCGATAGGTGGCCATTTTTATTGCACAGCAATCACAAGGGAGCTGTAAGATTACTACTGTAAAGCTACTCAAACACAAGCAGGTTACAAATGAGCGCAAAGAAATTGAACATCAACCTGAGATTGAATCCTGGGATGACACACTTAAGCAACTCTTAAGGATGGCAGTTACAGGCTAAAAATACAATCACAATGTTTTCTGGCGTTTTGACAAAGTTGATATTTGACAATATTTTTCAGCTTCCACTAACTGATGTGTGATGTGTGAGTCAGCAAACTGTGTTGGATGAGTAGTGAGGACTGGGAGACTGGAGCAACAAAACCCAACCGAACTGCAGTCAATGTGATATTGTCAAGCTGATTTGACTTGATGTGTGATGCTGGTTACAGGAAGGCAGAAGTGATGTGTGTGTTACATGTTGAATCATCGTAATGGCCACTGTTTGCAAGGTGAAGCTGAAGCACTGTCTTAATTGCTAAGTGGTTAAGGCTACATTGAGAGCTGAAGTCTGTATTCTACTACCCTGATTCTCAAAAAAGTTGGGATGCTGTAACTTGATCCTTTCTGACATACACTCAACTGGAAACAGTACAAAGTCAGTATATTTAATGTTTAATCTCATCAGCTTCAATGATTTGTATGCTTATTCAGCAGCATGATTCAAACAAGTTGGGACAGGAGCAACTAAAGAGTGGGAAAGATGTGGAATGCTCCCAAAACACCTGTTTGGATCATTCCACAGGTAAACAGAGTCAGGTGATAGTATCATGATTGGGTATGAAAGGGGCATCCTGGAAAGGCTCAGGCGTTCACAAGCGAGGTTGTAGCGAGGTTCATCACCTTGTGAGCACATGAATGTACAGTTTGCAAATGACTGCATTCAGTTTTATTTACATTTTACACAGCATCTTGCGAGCTGTTGCTGTTTAACCCACAGAGGTCTCAGTCTGTGTACACTAAACACCAAAACTGTGTTTGTCGAAGGCAGCTAAAAACAGACCATACAAACAACCGTATTACTTTTGTGTTTCTTTTATTTATCATGTCTATGATTAAGTTCTACTATCAGTAGTTTACATTTTCAGGAATTTGATTTAGATGATTTTTTCTTACTTCTATACTGACATACAGTAACCATTTCATTATACTAAAGCATATTAATGAAAAGAATTTGCACCTTTTGCAACCTTATTTTTCCCCTAAATACACTGAAAAAGCATCGTACCTGCACTATTCTTATGTCAAGGCTTTCTTTGTTTTGATATATATTTTATATTTCCATATAATCATTGACATTTTCATGAAAGGTTAACATAGTGTTCACGTTCTTACAACAATATATACATTATCTTGACATTCTGGTTTCATTTTTGATTAAAAAAAATAAAATGAAATGTCATATTTAAAGGCATAATATGTGACATTGAAATGTCAATGAACATTTAGACCCATGTTACATAATTTGTTGACATTATCCCAAAATGTTTCTAAAAATGTTCAAATTCAGACTTTTATTCAAGGTAACACTGTGTTTCACTTGGCTGCCTTTACCCCCTCTAGTTGCTATAATTTGCTTAAGGGACAGAGTGAGAAGTCGACTAATTAAATGTGAATAAAACTTTAATACATTCGCTCGTGAACATTCCCGTGCCCATCCCCTTTATTGTTTTGATATACATATAAAAAAAAGACGGTTTTATTTTATGCTTTAATTTTTTGTAATGATTTAACCTACAGAGTAATGACAGTTCCACTGGAACAAGTGCATAATTATACATTTAAGTGTTCTACTTAATGCGCTCATTTTCGAGCTGTCAAGGTTATTCGCTCGAGTGCCATTAGCGAAGAAAGGGACCCTCTCTACCTGGGAGCCGCTTAATGCTCAGTGTTCGAGTGGAGCGTGGCATGTTACAGCAGTGCAACCACAGAGGAGATACAGGAGTTCTATGGGAAATGTAGCGCCTATATATTTCTGCTCCTAATGTGTTTGTTGTATGGTTCCTGAACCTTGAACAGCCCACACTTTATCTGGCAATCAAGGCAAAAGGGTAATGACTCTTGTGTGTCTGAGGAGAGGGTTAAAGTGGGAGGGAGTGGGGGGGGGGGGGGGGGGGGGAGCTGACACTGTGAACCCCTGATGGCCTTTCTGCTGGGTAGCCATGGCAACGTCTAGCCCAGTCGTTAATGAGGCACAAGTGAGCTGTTAACAGAATACTGATTTGGGTTTGACATCAGCCCTGATTCATATCTGTCAGGAGGTGTTGATGAAATATGCACCCTGAGTTTGTTTTATAGCTGCACATAAAACGGCCTCGGTGTTCTGTTTACGCAAAACAAAATGTGCCATGGATGTTACTCACTGATCTGGAGTAATCATGTGGGTCGGCGTGTTATACATAAGAAAATTGGCCAACAGAATGGTTGCGAGACACAGAAACATCCAGGTTCCCGCTCGTAGTTTCAATAGTGTACATCCCCGTATACACTGTTATGTCTGATAATGTATTTAAAACCTGTTCTGAGCCCCACAAGTCAGAAATATGAAGAAGAGAAGGGATGTGTGAGCGCCCTCTTTGTGCATCAGTCGTACGAAATGAAGTGAAAAGCCCTGACTGAGCATGTGCCCTTCACATGTTCCTATGCGTATGAATTATTTATTAAGGTGCTGGGCACAATGGGTGGAAGGAGGGTGAGAGGAGCATCAGTGACTGGCACGGTAATGACAGTGTCTGGGCTCGTCTCGAAACGCCATTCTCTGATTGGTGACCTTACACGAGTGGCAGAGGTTAGCGATGCTTGGCACTGCTCGGCTATGAGAGTGGAGCCTTTTCTTTTTTTGTAACGCCGCTGCTTCACTGAATCCAAATTAGCCAGCAGCTCCCAAATTGCTCTCTCTACCTGCCAGTGCAGCGCGGCGTCTCATGCTGTAAATGATTAGCGCATTAACAGCATAGTGAGGGGACTAACTTGCTGCTCCAGACCCCTTGTTAAAGCAGCGAAAAGCATAGCTGTGAGGTATAATTCATTGCAGTGGCAGCTAATGAGTGGATGCTACAGTGGGAAGGTGACGGTAATAAGCACAGACTTTGCACCATCTTAACACAGGTTAGGATTCAGGATGAGGAGCTGGTTGTTGCAGAAGTATTTACAAGTAATCTAAAGCTGAGTTGGCACATGAGATCATTGTTGCTGCAAATGAATGGAGTGTATTTGAAGGAGCAGGCTTAATGCTGACGTCCTCTGATAACAGAAGCTGATGGGAGCGACCAAACAATACATGAGTTTCAATGCACATAATGGCCTTTTTTTATACCTCATTCCTACTGAGGAATATTGACATTTTTTTCATTTTTCTTCTCCATTTGCTTTTAATTTAAGTTTCCAATTAGCGCTAAATAGTATTAATTCAAGATAAAGCGGCCTTTGATGTGTTTTCTAGCTACCTTGTAAGATAATCCATTTAATCCAGAACGCGTCTATACCGCTTGAGCTTCAGAAGCCAGCCATATTTTGCATTAAGAAAGCCTTGTGCTAGAACAAGCGACTCTAAAGGAATTAACATATTTGAAAAGCGAGATAAAATGAAGGCTGAAATGACCAAAATTCTAATAGAAAATGAGCAAATTTTGATAAATGACACACTCCCACCAACGCAGCCGCTTGCATTTTTTAGTGCAGTGTGCATGCATGGTAAGAGCCTAACCAAGCAGTCAGTGACAGTTTTCAGTCACCGTGGGCGCGTTTTGTTCGATGCATCATAAAGTATTGAAGTTAAACATCCAGCCCTTGTTGCCTCATCGTAGATACTCTTCTCTCTCTTTGCTTGTGAAAGCACTTGTTGTGGAAATATGAATATAATTCCTTTACTTGTAGCGCAGATGTACGCAGACACTTTTCATACATGAATGCATGCAGGCAGCTTGCTCCCGTGCATGAGAAGCAGATATGATGACGCTTCAGTGGATTTTACGTCAGCTTTCTGATGTCTAGAAACATACGAAAAAAGCGCTGAAGGCAAATGAGCAAATTTATATTCCGTTTTCTTGAGGAAACCACAGACATACCAATCGGGGCTACCATTGTGTTGTTTCTCCCTGCAGTTTTGTTCATCCACTTTCTCTGCGGTGAAGGCCCAGGGTGTCAAACCACACACAAACACACACATGAAAGCAAGCACAAACACAGTTTTGGCCCAGATTTTCGCCCCCCCTCTCAGTATCTGCGGGGTGTTTAAATACCAGAGTAGAGTTGTCTAAATGATAATTGCTTCTGAAAGGTTGATTTGTGGCTATATCAGAGGGGGTAACTCTCCTCTCAGTGTTGAGCGAGATTAGCTGTGGATCTTGGGGATTTATCACTCGAGGCATACGGATTAATGCCGCGATGAAGTTTAAAACAGAATCACTGGCGACCGCTTCGTTTTAAAGAAATAAGAGGAGCTTATATCAGCTCAAGCCATTATCAGAAGAAGAAAAGGGAGCTAATCAGCTTTTTTAATGCTAATTATTCCTAATGAGGATTAGATCATAAAAAAAATCTGTAAAACAATACTTTGAGACCAATTTTGTCATAACAGTCACAAAAAGTATTTTTTTAATGTTCTTGAATTCCAAAATTAGCATGTTGGACTTATACTGGATGATTAACAGCATATTATATAGTATTTCCACCATTCTTCAGTTCTTTGTGTAGTCTTACAGTTAACTTAGCTCTGAAGGCATCAAGGAGCTAAAACTGCAATTTTAAGGGTGTTTTTGTGGGTACTGGATCTAATTAAATCACAACTCCATCTGCTATTCTCTGTGTCAATAGAAATCACACCTTCGTGATTCAGAGGGAAAGTTAAATGAGACTGACTCGCTAATGTGTGCGGTTAGAGGCATGTGTGATTTCTCCGAGGCCCGCCATCTCACCCACAATGCAAAGTTAATGTATGGATAATAGGTTTAGCTGACTAGATATGCTGCTGTTACAGGTTTATCTGTGATGGAAGGTGCATTTTATGGCATTAGACGAGGCCAGACAAAGAATGACTCATAACCCAGATATCAGTAAATAAGATTCCCGAGGTTTTAAGCCTTAAAAGGAGCACGAGTTCAGTGTCTCCCATCATTAATCATTAAAAGGAAGTCTGCATGTGCGGCCCCTCCCTTGTCTGTATGTGGTCGGAAATGGATTTTCTACAAAAGCTAAGATGCAATTTACTCTCTGCTGCCAATTTTTAATCTAATTATGTTCATTCATGCTATTTTATTACTGTCTCTCTTGTTCTATTACTAAAAAATGTAGCCTGTACTCTGACCTGAATAATAATTGTTGGGTGTCAACCATTTTGTTGGGCAGGCAAACAGGATTTCCTGCTTGGCTGCAGAAAACAGGTGAAGCAGATATGCATGAACATACAGTAACCCAGATAACTAAAGGAAACTGGCCCTGCTGCTGTAAGTTCAAGTGAGCATTGTGTGTATCATGGCTGCAGCTTAAAGCCAAACTGTGATAAATTGGATGAGAAAATGAATTTGTCATTGAGCCAGCAGGGTTCATTTTGCACATGTGCTATATTGTCAGTCACAGGGTCAGACTAACATATAGTAATGTTTATGCACCCTTGTGCCATGAAATTAAGCAATAAGGCCCAATGATGTGTAAGTAACTAGCATGCACTAGTCTGGGGATAACTGTGGAATGACTGTAGAAAATGACCTGCCAATACCGAGTGGAAGCAGGTATTATTAACGGGAATGATCTGTCAATACGATCCCATCTCGTGACTCCTGAGTCCAAATGACTGGAGTGTGTTGGCTACGTCTCAGGGATAACTTAAACCTAATTGACAGGGCCTACGCTGCCTCCTGGGGCACACACAGGGCTGACAAAGCGAGAATGGAGATTAAGGGAGGAAGTGAACGAAGGTGAGGCAAGGGAATGAGGTGCTTGCGTGCCTTAGGGTGACAGGAGGGGTGCAGTGGACAAGGAGGCATGGAGGTGATGCGCAAGGGATCGCTGGTCAACTAGCAGCGAGAGCCACAGCACTGTCACTTTCTCCGCTTGGCATGTCCGCCGGCCCTGACAGCAATCCATTTGAGGGCCTCATGGTACTAAGAGAGTGCTAAAACCCAATCAAACAGGCTGGAAGGAAAAAGGCGAGACGCTCGGGCCCAGCCGGCTTCCACTTGTGTGAGCAATTCACCTCTGACTGACCCGTTCAGGCATCTTAAATAAGCCATGCACATCATGGACGGCAGAAAAGCCACACTCAGGGACCTGAAGACGGCCATGTATCTGTAAAAGCTTGAGAGTGCTTTTTGAAATCAAAGAGGACTCCACGTTTGCCCTCATCAAGGTCAAATGAGAATAAAACAGCGTTAAAGAAATGTGGAAAGAAATTCCATGCTTGTTGGGCACAACTTAATATAACCACCTAGAATACATTTTACTACCACCCATAGTCTGTCCGGTCTGAGACTGTAATTACTTGTTTGTAGTTTGGGAAAAAGGAGCAATATTAATGATGGATTAACCTATTCATTTCTGTTTCTATAGATGTTTGAAAAACGAACATATAAGTATAAAATACCATTAAGATGAATTAGAGAACCAATGAACACATCATAATAGGTCCTGAAATATAGCAGATTATCTTCTATAATACTAAAAGCAGTGCTTAAAGAACAGAGCAGATCTTGCTACTTTAATCCCCCATTGAAAGGTCAATGTACAGTGGGCACATTGATCAAGTGTTGCACACTTGCGACAGGGTTGGCACTGGTGAGAAAAGCACTTAGGCAGATTAAAAGAACAAAAAGTACAATTTATGGCTTTTTGTAGGTTTTATTCAGGATGATTAATAGAGCATTGACAGGCAAAAAAGGCTTGCAGACCATCAGGTCTCTTTTTCTATGTGTGTTTCTTTGCAAGTGAAAGGATTGATTTCATTATTTGCATTTGGCATCACTGACAGAAAACAGTTGCTAGTCTATGTAGGGCGAGAGATCAGAGCAGCACACATTTCAGTAAAAATCTTCAATCAGCCATGCACCAAATGCAGAAAAGACTTTCCTCTCTAACAGGATTACAGCGTTGTGCAAAAATCAATACCAGCAGCACGACTGCAGTTGACGCCACCTCAAAGACGCTGCTCAAGTTCAACAAAAGATCAGAGGGAGTTAGCTGGTGGAAGCGAAATCAAATGGCATCTGTCAGTCCTGCGAGCTGTGTTGGACACCGTCTACTGGCACCCTGGTTTGCTTTGGTTTTCCAAATGTTTGGTGAGAATGTAATTAGCTAGCACTGGGCAGGCACAACCTCATTTGAGATGGGCTTCACTAGCGTCGTGTGGTTTCCTCTTCTCCTTCCCTTGTGTGTTACTGCACACAGAATTAACTCTGACAAAATGGTAATTAATATTTCCCCTCCATTGTTGAAGAGGAGAGGGGACGCGAGAGCGCCAGCACCAGGATCCAAAGGAGGGCACTGCCAGACTGGCCCTCTTGCCAGCTTTTTATTTTTGCTGGGAGAAAGTGTTTTTCAATAAGCCAACCTAGTGATGTTTAAAAATATATGTATGTTTCTGTGCTCAATTTGTCCCAAATGTGTACAAAAGATTAGGAAATGACTGGTTTTTCTTTGGCTTGACTGATAGACAGAAACTTTGCTTCCAAAGGCACTTAAATATGACCCTAAAACTATCGAATCTTTTTCCTTTTTTTATTCCAGGAAGTGGGGGATGTGGGCAGGAACACCAAAGAACCCGTACAGTCAGATGGTGTATGAGAACGGAGAACCCTGCTGGCAAGGAGGCTCACGCAGCACTACAGTAAGTACATGTGTTTCACACAAAACCCACAATAGACACACAAACACAGACACAGTAGTGGGAGCATATGAGAGCGTGAAGAGGCAGACATGAATAAACTAATAGACAGACAGATGAACAAATTGTACGTACACACTGACAGACTGTCAAATACACAGATGGGTAGATGATACAGTAAAGGATGAGGGAACAAAAAGAAGTCGTTCGCACAGCTCATCAGAGTTCCACCCTAAATAAAAGATGTGATACTGAACTTATTTGTATTTTAATTCATTGTAGCAGATGTGGACATTTTAGATTTTCAAAGTGAATTAGAAGAATCACACCAATTATGCTTTCTGGCATTATGACTAACACAGTGGATACACTGTCAGGCAGCACAAATATGAGCAAATCACTGTGTTTCAGATACCTTCATGGACCAATCCAGTGTACACTCACACCACAAAAAGTACTCTCAAGTAGTGGCTGAGGCCTTTATTTAAAAACCAGACATTATTGTATTAGTAACTGTCCATGTTTTATAAGTGTATCTTGTCATATTTTGGAAAGAAATCGCCACCTTAATGCAAAGTCATTGTTTCCTTCATGGTAACCTCTTGTATTGATATAAGTATACAGTCATACTCACCAGTGTTTGTGTGGGATTTTACAGAACAGAACAGAAATACTGCAGTTTTTTTTTTATTCACAGTTCATTATCCATGAAAGTAGACTTAAAATAATTTCAATTGGCTTGTTTTCTTTTCTTATTATAGTTTTCTCCAAGCCATGCAGGTAACATACATTCTCATATGAAAGCTGGTATGACAAATAAGTATCAAATAATAGACCATCAAAAAACAAAGAAACAAAGAAAGGCCAGGTAAAAAAAAAAAAAGCTCTTCCATCAGTTCCACAACTGAGCCATGTTATACTCATCACTCTGCTGCACCGAGGTTCTGTTTATCAACAGAAATAATGTTTTCATACCCGTATTAATGCCAGTTGTTTCTTCTTTGCCGTGCAGTGTCCATCTACCGTCGCCAAAACTTAACACTGATGTTTTTTCTTACTAACTACTTACAGTACAGGATGAAGGGAATAATGCAAGACTTTTAATGTGAGACCTCTGGAGGAAGTGTCGAGTCCCGTTCATGACAGCTTAATGTTGTCCGGGAAAAAAAGCAAAGTGGAACGTCTCACATGACTTGCTGTGCTGATGGAATTAGTGCTGTAGAAATGGACATTATGCTGAATTTATTAAGACAAGGGGTAAACACGGAGGAGGTTTTGACTTGGCATTAACTGGGGAACATGAGATTAATTAAAAATAAAGGCATGGTTTTCTCCGCCACTATTGAGCATTTACCGCAGTTTGGTTTGGTGCGGCCACATTTTGATATATCCCCTTCTGAGATTTCTGCTGCCACCCCAATACTCTAAGCAAAGAAAAATTACAGCAACTTGTCTTCCCAGAAACAATGTTCTCATTACTCTGGACAGACCACACTGCCAGCCGTTTTCATTGAGACTACAGTGAAAACGTTCACAGCAGACTGACGGAGGACTGCCTGACGTTTCTATTACAGCGGTTTTGCCACAGTTAGGCTTTCAGATGCTTTTGACACATGACTCATAGATCATAAATGATGCTGAAACCTCTTTTTGCATAAGACCAAGAAGATTCTTCAGCCACAGGCTTTAGATAACACTCCTCCCACTACAATAGCCTAAAGATGCCGTACATAATGACTTTAACAATCAACCTTAGAAATAAATACAACTTAACGGTACAAAGAGGCCATGGACTTCTTATTTCCAGAGGGAAAGCTAAAGAAAACAGCCAAATGAAGCTCCTCTCTCCACATTCATCAGGGACAATTTGAAGCCGAGTCTGCTCTCTGCATGTCTCTTTCTGCGCATGTGTGTTTCAACAATGGGGAGTTAGTCAGTCAATCAGTAAAAGACGTACAGTCCTCATGGCCCACTCAGCAGCCTGGCAAAAAGATGTTTTGTTCAAAGCCAAGTGATGGAAGCTGACTCGCTTTTCCCCCTCTGTCAGTCTTCATTGGTTTTTATGGTTAATGTCGCTCCGGTTGCATTCTCCTGCAGCTTTTTCTCCTTCTTCTCCTCTCTCCAGTCTCCCAGTATTCCCTCCTCTTTCAGTTACTTTTATGAGACCCATTTACATTTCTGTGTGAGAATTTGCTCAATTAAAAATGCAGCACATTTAATCATCTTATTTTCTTTGCCTGGCCCCCTCTTCAAATCAGAGTCCAATAAATGTCGTTTGCGAATGTATGTACTCATGCCATCCGGGGGCCCCCTTTGAAAAGACTAAATTGAATTCCTTTGATACAACCCCCTAACCGTGTGCAGTCGGCATAAATGAAGTCTCGTCAGAAGTCGACGCTCATTATATTTGAAATGCTGAACCTCGTCTTTGGGTAGTGCTCTCTCTTTCAGCGGTGAAACACACTTTATACTCGAGTAGTGGGACCAGTGATGTATTGTTTCAGTGGTGGATATTGAGGTAATCCAAATTCAAGCAGCGTGCAGTGTATCTTAAGAGTCTGCAGGGAAGGGTGAACTCAACTGTTTCAGTTATTAATTAAATTCAAAGTGCTGGAGTGTGACTGTTACATGTGAGCAGTGAGTTCAGCTACAACTACCGCAACTGTGGCCTCAGATCTAAAGCAGCCTCTCCCATTGTTTAAAGGATAATAGGTCAGGTTTTTGTAGATCTGGCCATCTCTTCTATTTGTCAATACTGTACTGCAGGCGCATAGGAGAAAGGTCTGCACACTGCCAGGCTTCAAATAAACAGTGGAGCCTTTGTGCCTGCAGTGATATTTATTTATTTTTTTTGTCTCACAGCTGAATATTTTTGCCTGGATGTGCACACACTTGGTCCCACTTTATGATGATATTGTACTCACCAGGATCTGAGAGTGGGGCAGTGTTGCTAAGAAAGTTATATAGGAGAAAAAACATGCACACTCAGGCGATCATGCAGGCTTTAAACAAAAGCCTGAGTTAGGAAAACAAAGGTCAACAGTAAAAGTATCACCCAGGCTGTCTGTTGTAAACATCCAGCACAGACTTGACCTACTATAGTTGCCATGCTTGTGCACACACACAGCTTTCCTGTGCAGTGGGGGATAATTACTGACATTTGTAGCACGCTCACTTTCAGTTTGACGGATAACAGATAAAATGTCTAAACTGTTGGCTTGTTTACAACCTGTGTGATCGAGTTTCTTCATACTTCTTTTTGCCCATGGCGTGGCCACGATCCCAGATCACAGCACTGTTTTTACTGAAAACAGTGATATCAGAACTAATAGAAGTGTTTATATAGATGTATCATTTGATTTTATTTGCATTTTGCCAACCTACCATGTTAGGCTTAGGGTAATTTGTTTGATTTAGAAAATTTAAGTGAGCTCATATGTTTGCGTGTATTAAAGGGGCACTCCATGGACATAATTTGCAGGAGAGAGATTAAAAGGAGAATGGAAAACATTGATGCAGCAGAAGCAATCTTGATTATTGGTCCTTAGCACATTTCCCATGATGCAACTCAACAGTATCTTTCATTAAACACCCACCTCTTTTGGACGAGATGCTCACTTGTCACTATCATAGTCATAAATGAGGAGTATCCAAGCCCAAGCTGAGACAACCCTGATGACATCACTATGACATCATCTCTGTCAGATTTGACAAAGCTCCACCTCCAGAGCCACAGAAGACACACAGCTGTTCCTCTTTAAAACAAGGAAGAGTCGAGACAGAAGTGCATGCACATGCTGGAGAAGTTCCATGCTTGTAACCACAGCACTGATCAATGGCTCTGAATCTCCAATAATCATGCACACACACACAGGAAAACACTTTGTCTCACCGAGTGGCACACACCCACTTAATATCTCTGTGCAACAAGATACTAAGTGACATAACAAAAGACTATTTTTAATCCAAGCACGGGACAAAACCAAATCACCACTTGTACCAGCCTGAAACTTCAGCACAATAATACCTGTCAAGTTCCCGTCTCTCTCCCTCTCCAGGTGCTTTTGTTCGCCGGAGGTATCGTCTGCTCAGGGTGCAGGATGATGTGAGGGGTTGCTATGGAAACCCCCTAGAAGTAAAATACCTTTTATTTTCCCTTTCCACTCTCTTGCAGAGAGCGTCAAAGTCGCTTATTAAAGTCATGACAGTGGTAATCACATCCTCGCGTGTCATGTTCACACATGGGGACAGCGGCGGTGATGTCCTATGATACCGCAGTGTCCCGCAGTCACAGCATCACTTTGGGTCTTGTAACACTCAGATTGCAGGCTAGACAGTGATGAAACTCTTTGTGTGCCGGGAGACCTGATAGTGCTTGATTCACCAGCTCCACTACTACTGTAGTTTTGGCATAATTCTATCATTTGCAGTGAATCCCATTGCTTCACAAAAGTTTGAAAATCACTAAAACAAGAGGTAGGACAGCGTCTTCAATCAGCCCCCTCCGGGAGATAAAACTGGCATGGCTCTTGACTCAGGCTAACTAAGGCTCGTCTCCCCGCACCACCTCAACTTTCCTTTCTTTGTGCTTTTCTAGGTCACACTGACATGCGGAACGGAGACAGCCTTGCGATCGGTGAAGGAGCCCAGCAAATGCCAGTACATCATGGACTTTCAGACTCCTGTGGCCTGTCAGCCGGTGCTAAAGCAGCGGGGCATACACAGTGAACTGTGACCCCTTCCCTTCCTGGCCTAGCCTAGATTAATTTAGCCTCCTCCCCCACCCCCTTGGCTAGCCTGCGGTGACAGGCTGGGGTCCTGAGGGTCCCCTCTGACATCTGTGTTGTCAGAACATATATACTTCCAAGCAAGTCCTGCTAAGGTCAGAATCCGAATTTCAGTAACACTGCTCCTAGACAACTTTAGTTTCCATTGAATGTTACAGTGCTGCTTCCCATTGTTACATGTTGATATTTTTCTAGAGCATTTATTGAATGATTTAGTATTCACACTGCAGTATATGCCTTATACATGTCTACAATTAAGGCCCAACAAAATGATGATGTAAATAGTTGAATAAAGAAAGTGAAACTAGATCAGTTGCAGGGTCTAATGACTAATGCCACTAATGTAACTGCTGTATCAAATAACTGCTCACTTGTGAGCACAAATAAAAGGACTGTGTCCTTCTACATCATTATTGTGGCTACCTTATTCAGCCTTACTTAACTGTTTTGATCATCTATCCCCACCTGTTTACCTGCTATAGCTTAGCATAGAGCTCCATTGTTTTCAACTATTAAAAACACTCATTGAGCCACAGTATTACACTGGGTGACAAAGTCTTGACAGAGGAGCAGATTTTCACTGCGGTATGTTTACACTCAGCAACATTACTATGTAGATAGCTGAATAAATACAGGGACATTGCTTCTAATGTAACTGCTGTTTCAAACAACTGCTTAGTCATACACACAAATAAAAGGACCGTCCTTCTATTTCATGCTATAGCTACAAAGTTGTGATCCACAGTCTCTGTTTTCCTCCCCTCCTAAATGAAACTCTGGCATTTGTTTTGAAAGCTAAATTGGCTCCTCATTGTTTACCCCATTGCTTAGAAGAATGCACTTCTTACTTCTTCTTGCCCCTCCCCGGGAACCTGCATTATGCAACACAAAAAATAATGGCCCAGCTGGCCACACTATATGTCTGAAATGCAAAGCAATGACGCAAAGACGGCGCTTCGTTAATAATTCCCATAATTGTATAAGTATGTGGAAACTGCTGCACAAAATGGAGCAATGACTATTATCAGGTTGATAACCAATAATTACTTACAAACTCTGTGCTCATTAAGCAGCTCCTGTGGAGAAACTGAGCTCAATATAGCCCTCCAGAATCCCCTCCCCTCGCCCACCAGGATCCCGCTGCTCGCTGTCTCCCTCTCGTTATATCCCAGTTTCTCTCTCCTCTTTCTTCACCCTGGTCTGCTTTTCATTCCATCTGTTATCCACGTTGTTCTGTTTCAATCACCCTCTATCTCTTCGCTCAGGCCTGCTCTTCTTTGTCCCCCTTTCCAGCCCTCCATCCTCTATCTGTGAGTGGCTCCTTCCCTCTCACACATTTTCCCACTAAAATCCCAACATCCTGTTTATTTATGTGCATGGCATGCTGCTCTCTACCTCCCTCCTCTCTCTGGTCTTTCTCTCACTGAAAGATTAACCATCCCCTCTGCATCTCCTCTCATCTATCATCCTAATGGGGGCTACAAGGGGAAAAAAACAACAATTTGCTGAGGGAGAAACAGCCACAGAAGGGCAAGGAAAGTGTTTGGATTGCAACTGTTGATCAACTTCCAGCCTGCCAACCGGTTTATTTACGTGACGCTGGTGGCACAAGACCTCTTTTTAACAGCTGAAACTGTCATCTCTTACAGCACACATACATTCATATACGCAAACACTCCAACATGCAAACACCTCAATGACATTAATGCTTGTGTTAAAGTAGCAGGCACAGGCCCCATTCTCATATTACTGAGTGTGGTCCAAGACAGAACTGTGGTATTGAAACAGGCCGCTGCAATCTTCTTTAAAGACGGTCGGGAGCGTTCTTGTGTTTACAACAATCAAAGCAAACTAAATGGCTGGTCAAGACAAAAAGTAAATAAAAACAGTGATGTAGAAATAAAGACCTTAAATCATAACAAAACCCAAAGATGAACATCTGGTATCTAATGTTGAAAAGCAGAAACTAAACAGGTCATATATTAGCTGGAGTTTGGTGCCAATTAAGCTCTGTTGTGTTCCATAAACTAGGCTCATTATTTGGGTTTTTATTCCTAAAAACAGACAGTTTTTGTTATTGATTTGTTTATTTTCAAAAGAAAAAAAGTGAAAGTGAAAGTAAAAACACGATCAAAACAAAAATAAAGATTTTAAAAATGCAAATTTCACCCCCAAAAACCATCTATCTAGTAGCTACTTATAGGGACTCTGGCAGACGATCAGCAGCTCGTTGTTTTGCGTTCTCCACTTAACTTTGAAGTTCATTTTGCAGAAACATCTTGTGACCTGGCTTATGGAGATGAAATGGGAGAAATCTCAATCATCTCCTTTCAAAATCTCTCCCATCTGTTTTTAATGCAAATTAGGAAAAACAAAACAAAGAACAACAATAAGCATTTATTATAAACATCAGCAGATGAACCAATAGCAGGTAGCCTGTTCAGTTTCTGCTTTTGAACATCACTCTTTGTCTTTGAACAAATCAAATCCCCTTTGCAAACACACTCAGGTGATACATTATTGTGTTTAATGCAGAATAGCAGCAGCTCTCAGTACTGCTGATGTCTGTTGTGTCCACTAGCCACCGCCCCTCTTTGTCTGTCTTTGTTTGATATACACTGTCAGAACTCAGATTGTTCCCCTTGACATTAGAGACCATTTTACAGTTTATTATTTTAAGGGCACAGATGATTTGGCCTCTTTAGAGCTCAGTTTCATCTTCAAAAAGCCCAATATCAAAGTAAGCTGACATTAAATCTGTTGCATTGGATTGAATATGCCCTGTGTATCACTGTTATTCTAATTTATGGGAAGTTTAAAAAAATGCCCATCTCTTCCCTGGCTTCCCAGGCTGTGCACCTCCTCTTAGCCAGCCTCCTTTCCTGTAAGTGGGAGAAGCCAACTGCGGGAGGCCCCTGGTAACCACATGCTATCACAGCTCGGCCTTCCAGCCTCCAACCGCGACACGCTTACACTCATCCACTCCACAGGGGAAGTGTTGAGCCTCGCTTGCCGACGTGAGAGCACAAACACAGAAACATTTACCCTCCACTAGATAGGCAGCGCTGCTTATACCTCCCCCCTCCCTCCCTCCTCACATCTCTCCCTCTGCTCCTCCCATTGCTGTTTGCTACTCACTCACTTTGTCTCTCTCCTCCTCTCAAGGCGCAGTTTCCCCTCAAGCTTCGTCCTGGTCTCTGTCATTTTTGCTGCTGTTTATTTGTCGGTCTGTGTATCTTTCTCTTCCTCCCCCCTTTTCCTTCCCATCCTCCTGTCAATATTAGTCTTTGTTCATCTGCATCTCTAATTCTCTCACTCCTCTTCATTCCTATATGGTGTCACCGTGCTCCCTTACTGAGTAATGCAATGTGTGATGCTGAAGCTGATGATACTCTACAGTGGGCTCCAGTGTTTTGACACAGTCTAGATTTTGAGTTAATACCAGACTGTTATTAGACTTTGTTTTTGCCGTTATTAAGACTTTGTTTAGTTTTGTCGCAGACGACACCCTCAGACACCTTAATTAAGACAAAATGGAGCCACTTAAAAGTGACTCTGTAACGTTTGAAAGCAGAAAGAAGAATTTTGTTTGAAAGAAGTTATTGCTTGTTCTATTCTTACATTTGATTTTTACATTTGACGCCAAAGCCGATATAATTTATAGTTTAAGATCAAATGATAATGTGTAAAGTGAAGCAGTGACAGAATTATTACCGTACTCTGCAGCTCATCTCAGCTCTGCATATCGTTATAGCCTGTTTTAGCTCATTGTTTTGGTTTCATAGCCTGCAGCTTCACTGTTTTGGTTCAGTGTCAGCGCTCTCATCAGTGTAATTTTTCAAAGCAGCTGTCAGTGAAAAGGTTTGAATAACCAGCTGTATCTTACCTGCTCAGCCTCCACGACAGACAGACAGGTAGCAATTAGCATTAGCGACTAAAGAGCGAGAGAGTTGGAGTCCAAAACAGCTACTTTCTGGCCCATGTTTTGTCCTCTGGAGGTCTACCTATAACACATGCTTTGAATGGTCTTAACAATTCACGAACACAAATTGAGTTTTTCTGTTATCTGAAGCCATTAACTGGACGGATGTTACACGTTAACTGTTGCTTCTTCTGCATTGTTAGCACTTTGTCTTGTCTTTTTTTCTCCCGTGATTCACATGTGCCACGCGACTCCATACACAGCCACTTTGATCCGTGAGCTAGACTTCAGACTGTAGCTTTGAATAGGCTAAACTTGTCTAGCCTATTAAAGCAGTGAACTTTAATTCATCAGGCGGCCAAAACATGACTCAGAATTATTGCTGCTGTTGCTTCGTGTCGACTGTTCGTTAGCTTCGCCATCACAGCTTAAGATAGCTTAGCTTGTTTCTGCTGCCCCCAAGTGGCTAAAGAATGTGTTCTTGCAGGTCTCAGGGAAAATTTTCCTTTGTTTAAAATATAAGGATTTATTGACTTTTTTTTTTTATATTACAATTTGTATTTCTGTCAACATACAAACAACAGTACGCTCGCTTGAGGAGAGAGCGACTGTTCTCAAATGTGTTTTTTGTTTGTTCGTTTATTGTTTGTTGGTTTGAGGTTCGACTGGCACTTGTAATTACATCGTCTTGTTGCGTCCGCGTCTTCTGCAGTGGTGTAATGATTTTCCGACTGATGAAGTGGCGCCACCTACTGCTTATTTTGATGACTCAATAATAGCACAACAGTTGTGGATTGAGATGAGTATTCATTTGCATGTCCTTTTGCTGATTTACTTGAAATTTGGACAAAATGTGCAATATTTGGCTGAGACAGACAAATATATCTGATTGACAAGAGCTAAAGTAAATGATGACAACCTGTAAGAGACGATGACAATACTTGATGAAAATGCAGACACTTACTCCTAAAAAAAACACCTTCCCATGCAAAACATGTTATAAGCAAATAGCGTGTGCATGTGAGAAACCTTACAATACCTTCAGAACAGACATCGTACAAAAGCTTTGTACAGTATGTGCGTGTAGGCTTGAAACTGTATATTTATGTACTGTATTCTCACAAACAAACGCCTTTAAATGGTGTTGTTTGCAAAGAATATGTAGGCTAGAGGATGACTGTGAAGCATCAGTATCGTGACTGAATAGACTGGAGTAAGTGTGGACGCGAGGGAGATGGATGTGACTGTCGCACGCCGACTCAACGCGAGCGCCCTTTTTTCCTTCTCAGCCCTGAGGGTATAACTGGCCTCCCTTCAAAGGAGGAAGCTTAAAAACAATCTCTAAAAGAGTGAAAGCGGCGCTGGTTTGTGGTGGGCGTCAGTCGACCAGTCAGTCACTCACTAGTCAGTCAGTCAGTCAGTCAGTCAGTCAGCCAGCCAGGCGAAGGCCTCGCTGTCTCCCACTCCAGAGAACAGGTACACTGAACTAGTTTCTACAAAGCTGAGTCGGAGATTTAATGCAATATAAAGCCTCTGGGCCCTTTTAGCAATTTGGAGTCAACACACAAATACACCCACGCTCAACTGGAAAGACTTTCCATCCCTGCCCCTTCATGTGCAAATGTGCTGAATGGAGGTGTGTAAGTATGTGCTGGTGTGTGTGTCTGTGTGTGCTCAGTATGTGCTCAGTTTCTCCACTGAATCCTTCCCGCGACTCCCTCCTTCCCTTTTCTGATCTGTAGCAGCACATCAATGGCCAGTCAGTTCAAAAATCCAGTACAGAAACTCGCAGTCCGAGCTTCTTCTTCTTTTTTTTTTTTTTTTTCTATTTCCAAACAACTGTCCATTTAAACTGCAATCTTCCAACGTGCCTGCCACCCACGCTGTGTGGGGTGAAGCACAGCAAGTAATTTAACACATGATGATCATTCAGTAAAGTGAGGAGTTGTTGATACCCTGCAGATTGTCGAATCTGTTCCTTTGTGAGAAAAGTTCTTTATGAAACACCATCACATGGTCACCATATGGCAGTGATGCAATATAAAGTTTTCTCCAGATGCCAGTGATGCAGTATTAGATAGAGTGTGGCTCTTGACACTGCGTGATTGGCAGCTTTTCCAGCTGTTGGTGGAGTTAGGCGCCTGTGAAGGCTTCATGTTTTTTATGCTGACATCAGCTTTGGCATCTGTTGCATATTTGAAACGTTGAATGAGGGGGAGATTAAAATATACAGTGATGTTGTGTTGTTCCTTTGAGATGGTGAGGAATCAAAATGGACTATATCCTCAGAAAAACAGTTTTTTTTTTTTTTGTCTTGCCAGCTGATTGATTTGAGTGTTTGCCTTTATAGATGCAAGATAAACACGAGTTGTCAGGTTTCGCTGTATTAACACGTATCTCTGAAGTCATATTACTTCAACTTGAGCTAAAAGAGCTGAAATCTAACGTAGTAGTTGTGTTACATGCTTACAACCCCAAGTCACAGAAAGTTGCACTGTGTGAAACATGAACAAAACAGAACATCATAATTTTACTTTAGATTTTCCAATTGAAAACAGTAAACACACTCTGTCTTTATTTACATTTTACACAGCGACCCAACTTTTTAGGAATTGGAGATGTAATTTTTGCAGGAATGTCTTTTGTCTGGCTTGGATTACACCTTAAACAAACTATTCAGTATACAATGCATCAGCAATAACAGTGTGTAATATTGTTTGTGTTGACTGTAGACTAATAACTGTAGCGTATAAATGCATACACTAATGGAAGGTTTACGATTTTTACTATATCAAAGACGTTTACTGTGTGGAAATAATACATTATCAATGAAAAATGTTACAGTAAAAGCGGACTTTGGGCAAGAATTAAGTTAGGTCATGTATTCATCATTTAATGCCAACTTTGGATCAAACAAGTGGACCCTTGTACAAATAAAGTAGAAAAAAATGGGCAGAAGTGAGTGTTAGCATGTTGCAGGGAAGAAGAAGAAGAGTGATGGGAGAGCCAATTGTACACAGCAGCCTTCGTCGTGCAGGGAAGTCATCCATTTTAAGGGCTGCAGCAGAGTACCTGCTAGCTTTTCATTAGCATGTGAGACACACTGGTAGGATGGGAGGATGCGGACGGATGGCCGGCCAGACAGACAGATGGCTGTCTGCTCCATTACCCGGTGACACAGCACTGCACTGAACACATCATACCCTCCACACACACACACACACAAATATGCACACACTGGTTTGTAGGCAGACAAAAGAAAAGAGCACTTGACTCTTTTAAGAGAATAAAAGAGGTGGGAAAGCGTGCAGAGATGCATTGGGGTGATCTACAAATCTGCAAAGAGCTGAACCAGAGATGTGAACACACAGACAGTGTAGCCTCAGGATTTCGAGTTAGACTTTTTGTGAATGAAATCACTCTCTTTAAATAATGTGGCTTGTTATTTTACCCCCTCTTTTGGAAGTATTGGATTTAAATTTCAGATTAATGCTGAGAGGGAAAAGACACATGATCGCTGTTCAGGTGAAAAAGGAAAGAAGTCAGTGGTTGCGTTTCCACACTGTGTTTGATTCAGTCATCAATTACTGTACAGCAGCAGCGGTCGTGATAAATAAAAGTCAACAAGTGACTAACTGCAAAGCCCTGTCATTGGCACTCATCCAGCACCCACTGCAACATATTGAGTTATAGACCTACAGCATCTGCCTGCCTGTATACACACAGCATTGATCTCTATAAGTTCTTCTTCAAAGTCTACACATTTGATCAAAGGTAGTGGAGGGTGGATGGCATTTTTCGAAAGCGGAAAGACCAGCGATACACCTGAGGAAGAATGTGGGGGGAGGGTGTCTCTTCTGCCACGACAGATCTGGATCAAAAGTACCTATTGCAGAATCAAAGTCAGCTGCATCAATATTTCATCACAGAAGAACCTGCCGGTTGTCGCACACCCCCTCCTGCAACCTTTCCTTTTCTGTCCTTTCCTAGGCTACTATTTTTGTGGGCTACAGGCTATCTGTTGAACAATTTTGTGAAGTTTACTGTGATTCTAAGTACAGAAGCCCAATCATACACAGCAGCCTTTTTGCTCATCAGATCCAGTTTACTGACAATCAGACATTTTTGATTAACTGCATAGTTGTCAAAATCACATCAGTATCACACCTTCATGTAGTTGCCAAGATTTGAAAAGAGACAGAATAACATGACAGGGTCTCCAGCCATGCCAGCCGCCCTGTAACACCATCCTTCAGAGGCTCAGTGATACCTTGCGCTCAGTATTAATATTAGCATATTAACATGCTCATAATGACGAAATAACATGCTTTGTTAGTATTTTTAGCTCCAATAGACATCAGCTGGTAACTGTGCTCACTATCTTAGTTTAGCAAGTTAACATTTGCTAATTAGCACCAAGCACACATGTTGGTGATCGAGTAACACCAAAGTATGAAGGGCTAATCAGCTAGGAACCATGAAAAAAAGTCAGTTTAATAGACTAAAGTGGTCTCTTGACCGACTAATACATGCCTATTTATTTAAGCCAACCAACTGTCTATATCAGTTAGTAATAAAGACATTAAAAAATCCTTTAATAATTCATGACTTTTTTTTAAGGCAACCAACTTTTTAAATCAGTTAGTAATAAAAACTAAAAATAATAAATAAATAAATGAATAAATAAATAAATAAATACTACAAAAAAAATCCTTTTCTAACACATGCTCGTTTTTTAAGGTAAACAACTTTCTATATCAGTAATAAAAACTAAAAAAATGCTAAAAAAAAAAAATCCTTTACTAATACATGCTTGTTTTTTTATGCTAACCACCTTTCTATATCAGTTAGTAATTAAAAAAAAAAAAAATCCTGTACTAATACATGCTTGGTTTTTTACGCTAAATATAAGCTAAAAAAAAAAATAAAAATCTTGTACTAATATATGCTTGTATTTTAAGCTAACCAACTCTCTATATCAGTTAGTAATAAAAAACAAACTAAAATCCCTTACTAATACATGCTTGTTTTTGTTAAGCTAAGCAACTTTCTCTGTCAGTTAATAATAAAAACAAAAAAAATCCTTTACTAGTACATGCTTGTTTTTTTAAGGTAACCTACTTTCTACATCAGTTAGTAATTGAAACTTCAACAACATCCTGTTGCTTGTTTTTGTTTTGTTTTTAAGCTAACCTGTTTTAAGCTATTGATTAGTATTAAAAAAAAAAAAAAAAAAAAACCTGTACTAATACATGCTTGTTTTTTTTACGCTAACCAACTTTCTACTTCAATTTTTAACAAAACAAAAAAAACTCCTTGACTAATGCCTGCTTTTTTAAGATGACCAACTTTCCATATCAGTGAGTAATAAAAATAAAATAAAATCCCTTACTAACACATGCTTGTTTTTGTTAAGCTAACCAACTTATTCTATGAGTTAATAATAAAAACAAAAAAAATTCTTTACTATTACATGCCTATTTTTTAAGCTAACCCTTTCTATGTCAGTTAGTAATAAAAAAAATCCTTTCCTAATAATGCTTGTTTTTAAGCTAAACAACTTTCTACATCAGTTAGTAATAAAAGCTAAAAAAAATGCAAAAAAAATCCTGTAGTAATACATGTCTGTTTTTTTAAGCTAATCACCTTTCTATATCAGTTAGTAATAAAAAAAAATCCTGTAGTAATACATGCTTGTTTTTTTAAGCTAACCAACTTTATATATCAGTTTGTATTAACCCCCCCCAAAAAGCTAAAAATTCCTTTACTAATACATGCTTGTTTTAAGCTTAATTTTTATATCAGTTAGTAACAAAAATCCTTTAGCAATACATGCTTAATACATAATATTAATTTTGTTTTAATTATTTTGTTTATATTTTGTTTTGTCTGTCTCTACATTTAAGAGTAGGCTTAAAACTTTCCTTTTTGATAAAACTTATAGTTAGGGCTGGCTCAGGCTTGTCCTGGACCAGCCCCTAGTTATGCTGCTATAGGATTAGACTGTCGGGGGACATCCAAAGATACACCGAGCTCCTCTGTCCTTCTGTCCCTCTCTGTGCTTTGTCATCTTGCAGGTTCCCATGGACAGTGGCTGAATCTGGATTGTGGATTGCAGCTGCGTCTCCTGCCTTGGCCCTGCTTGACATCCACTGCAACTGCTACTGCAATTATTACATCCACTGTCACTGTGATTGCATGTCTGTCTCTCTGTCTGTCTCTCTCTCTCTCTCTCTCTCT
Source organism: Chaetodon trifascialis (assembly GCF_039877785.1). NCBI lineage: Eukaryota > Metazoa > Chordata > Actinopteri > Chaetodontiformes > Chaetodontidae > Chaetodon > Chaetodon trifascialis. Next base: position 9,357,769 of record NC_092078.1, read on the forward strand.
CTCTCTCTGACTGCATTTCTGTCTGTCTGTCTGTCTGTCTGTCTCACTCTCCCTCTCTTGCTCTTCCTCTCTCACCCAACCGTTCGAGGCAGATGGCCGCCCACCCAGAGTCTGGTTCTGCCCGAGGTTTCTGCCTGTTAAAAGGAAGTTTTTCCTCGCCACTGTCGTCAAGTGCTTGCTCATGGGGGAATTGGTTTCTTTGTAGATAAAAGAGCTTGGTCTGTACCAGCTCTATATGGAAAGTGTCTTGAGACAACTTCTGTTGTGATTTGGCGCTATACAAATAAAATTGAATTGAATTGAATTGAAGCTAACCAACTTTCTCTTTCAGTTAGTAATCCTACATCCTACATCCTAGTCAAGTCTGCACCATTCAGAGCATCCTGACCAACTGCATCTTAGTATTGTACAGCAGCTGCACAGCCTCCGAGTGAAAGGCCATGCAACAGGTGTTGAAAACTGCCCAGTACATCAGTACATCACCAGTGGCCAGCTAACTGTCATCGAGGATCTCCGGCGCAAGCGCTGTCTAAGGGCACGCAGCATCAGCAGTGACAGCTGCCCCAACCATGGACTATTTGACCCCCCTACCATCTGGTAGGAGGTTCAGGGGCCTCTGTTCCCACATCAGCAGGCACAAGAACAGCTTTCTCAGAGCTGTTACCCTGCTGAACTCTGTCCACCAGCATTATATTTTATATACAGTGTATACCTCATCTGTTCATTGATACTTTTTCTTTGTTTACTGCACTGCCATTTACTATCTGTTGCACATATCACCTGTTTACATACCGTGTTGCACATGTTTTCATGGTTTCATAGAAATTACTTGCACTACCTGCAAATACTGTTAATACTTCATGCCACTTGCAATACTTGCATGGATTTATATATTTGGATATTATTACGATTTGCATTTCTGGTTAGATGCTAAACTGCATTTTGTTGTCTCTGTGTTGCACCGTGACAATGACAATAAAGCTGAATCTAATCTGATCTCATCTAATCTAATGTTTGTTTTTTTAAGATAAAAGTCTCTCTATATCGGTTAGTAATAAAAACAAAAAAAGAAAAAAATGCTTTAAAAAATCCATTAGTAATACATGCTTGTTTTTTTAAGATAACCAACTTTCTATATCAGTTAGTAATTAAAACTAAAAAACATCCTCTAGTAATGCATACTTGTTTTCTTAAGCTAACCGCCTTTCTATATCAGTCAGTAATAAAAAAAAAAAAATCCTGTACTAATATATGCTTGTTTTTTTACGCTAACCAACTTTCTACATCAGTTTGTAATTTAACTAAAAAAAAAAAATCCTTGACTAATGGCTGTTTTTTAAAGCTAACCAACTTCCTGTATCAGTGAGTAATCAAAACAAAATAAAATCCCTTACTAACACATGCTTGCTTTTGTCAAGCTAACCAACTTTCTATGTCAGTTAATAATAATAAAAAAAATGCTAAAACCAAAAAAATACTGTAGTAATGCATGTTTGTTTTTACACTAACAGACTTTCTATATCAATTAGAATTAAAAACAAAAGAAAAAAATCCGAAAAAAATCCTTTCGTAATACATGTCTGTTTTTCTTAAGCTAACCAACTTTGTATATCAGTTAGTAATTAAAACAAAAAAAGCTAAATAAAAAAATATCATGTACTAATACATGCTTGTTTTTTACGCTAACCAACTTTCTACATCAATTTGTAATAAAACAAAACAAAAAAATCCTTGACTAATGGCTGCTTTTTTAAGCTAACCAACTTTCTATATCAGTGAGTAATTAAAACAAAATAAAATCCCTAACACATGCTTGTTTGTTAAGCTAACCAACTTTCTATGTCAGTTAATAATAAAAACAAAAAAAATCCTTTATTAGTAAATGCTTGTTTTTAAAAAAATATCATGTACTAATACATGCTTGTTTTTTACGCTAACCAACCTTTTAGATCAGTTAGTAATAAAAACAAAAAAAAAATACTGTAGTAATGCATGTTTGTTTTTACACTAACAGACTTTCTATATCAATTAGTATTAAAAAGACAAGAAAAAAATGCTAAAAAAAAATCCTTTAGTAATACGTGTCTGTTTTTTTAAGCTAACCAACTTTGTATATCAGTTAATAATTAAAACAAAAAAAGCTAAAAATATATATATATCATGTACTAATACATGCTTGTTTTTTTACGCTATCCAACTTTCTATACCAATTAGAAGTAAAAACTAAAAAAAAAGCTAAAAAAAATCCTGTCGTAATACACACTTGTCTTTTAAGCTAACCAAATTTCTATATCAAGTAGAATTAAAAACTAAAAAAAAATTCTTTACTAATACAACCCTATTTTTTAAGCTAACCACCTTTCTATATCAGTTAGTAATAAAAGCTAAAAAAATGCAAACAAAAAAATCCTGTAGTAATACATGTCTGTTTTTTTAAGCTAATCACCTTTCTATATCAGTTAGTAATAAAAGAAATCCTGTAGTAATACATGCTTGTTTTTTTAAGCTAACCAACTTTATATATAAGTTTGTATTAACCCCCCCCCCCCAAAAGCTAAAAATTCTTTAAGTGACACATGCTTGTTTGTTAAGATAACCAACTTTCTATATCAGTTAGTAATAAAAGCTAAAAAAAAAATGCTAAAACCCCAAAAAATTACTGTAGTAATACATGTTTGTTTTACACTGAATGACTTTCTATACTTTCTATATCAATGAGTATTAAAAACAAAAGGAAAAAAATGCTAAAAAAAAATCCTTTAGTAATATATGCTTGTTTTTTAAGCTAACCAACTTTCTATATCAGAAATTAAAACAAGCAAAAAATCTTTTACTAATACATGTTTGGTTTTTTAAGCTAACCAATTTTCTACATCAGTTAGTAATACAAACCAAATATAAGCTAAAAAATAAAAAATAAAAAATCTTGTACTAATATATGCTTGTATTTTAAGCTAACTGACTTTCTATATCAGTTAGTAATAAAAACAAACTAAAATCCCTTACTAATACATGCTTGTTTTTGTTAAGCTAAGCAACTTTCTCTGTCAGTTAATAATAAAAACAAAAAAAATCCTTTACTAGTACATGCTTGTTTTTTTAAGGTAACCTACTTTCTACATCAGTTAGTAATGGAAACTTCAACATCCTGTTGCTTGTTTTTGTTTTGTTTTTAAGCTAACCTGTTTTAAGCTATTGATTAGTATTAAAAACTAAAAAAAAAAAAAATTGCAAAAAACCCCCCTGTACTGATACATGCTTGTTTTTTTTACGCTAACCAACTTTCTACTTCAATTTGTAACAAAACTAAAAAAACTCCTTGACTAATGCCTGCTTTTTTAAGATGACCAACTTTCCATATCAGTGAGTAATAAAAATAAAATAAAATCCCTTACTAACACATGCTTGTTTTTGTTAAGCTAACCAACTTTCTCTATCAGTTAATAATAAAAACAAAAAAAATTCTTTACTATTACATGCCTATTTTTTAAGCTAACCCTTCCTATGTCAGTTAGTAATAAAAAAAAATCCTTTCCTAATAACGCTTGTTTTTAAGCTAAACAACTTTCTACATCAGTTAGTAATAAAAGCTAAAAAAAAAAATGCAAAAAAAAAAATCCTGTAGTAATACATGTCTGTTTTTTTAAGCTAATCACCTTTCTATATCAGATAGTAATAAAAAAAATCCTGTAGTAATACATGCTTGTTTTTTTAAGCTAACCAACTTTATATATCAGTTTGTATTAACCCCCGCCCCCCCAAAAAAAGCTAAAAAATCCTTTTGCAATACATGCTTGTTTGTTCAGCGAACCAACTTTCTATGTCAGTTAGTAATTAAAACTAAAAAACAACCTCTAGTAATGCATGCTTGTCTTTTAAGCTAACCAACTTTCAATATCAAGTAGTATTAAAAACAAAAAAAAATACTAAAAAAAATCCTTTACTTATACAAGCCTATTGTTTTAAACTAACCACCTTTCTATATCAGTTAATAATAAAAATATATATATATCCTGTACTAATACATGCTTGTTTTTTTTACGCTAACCAACTTTCTACATCAATTTGTAATAAAACTAAAAAAAATCCTTGACTAATGGCTACTTTTTTAAGCTAACCAACTTTCTATATCAGTGAGTAATAAGAACAAAATAAAATCCCTGACTAACACATGCTTGCTTTTGTCAAGCTAACCAACTTTCTATGTCAGTTAATAATAAAAACAAAAAAAATCCTTTACTAATAAATGCTTGCTTGTTGAGCTAACCAACTTTTTAGATCAGTTAGTAATAAAAACTAAAAAAATGCAATTACTGTAGTAATGCATGTTTGTTTTTACACTAACAGACTTTCTATATCAATTAGTATTAAAAAGACAAGAAAAAAATGCTAAAAAAAATCCTTTAGTAATACGTGTCTGTTTTTTTAAGCTAACCAACTTTGTATATCTGTTAGTAATTAAAACAAAAAAAGCTAAAAATATATATATATCATGTACTAATACATGCTTGTTTTTTTACGCTAACCAACTTTCTATACCAATTAGAAGTAAAAACTAAAAAAAAAGCTAAAAAAAATCCTGTCGTAATACACACTTGTCTTTTAAGCTAACCAACTTTCTATATCAAGTAGAATTAAAAACTAAAAAAAAAAATCCTTTACTAATACAAGCCTATTTTTTAAGCTAACCACCTTTCTATATCGGTTAGTAATAAAAAAAAAAATCCTGTAGTAATACATGCTTGTTTTTTTTAAGCTAATCAACTTTATATATCTGTTCCTATTAACCCCCCCCCCCAAAAAAAAGCTAAAAAATCCTGTAGTAATACATGCTTGTTTGTTAAGCTAACCAACTTTCTATATCAGTTAATAATAAAAAATAAAAAAATAAAAAATGCTACAACCAAAAAATTACTGTAGTAATACATGTTTGTTTTTACACTAAATGACTTTCTATATCAATTAATATTAAAAACAAAAAGAAAAAAAAATGCTACAAATAAATCCTTTAGTAATACATGTCTGTTTTTTTTAAGCTAACCAACTTTGTATACAGTTAGTAATTAAAACAAAAAAAAGCTAAAATATATATATATATATATATATATATATATATATATATATATATATATATATATATATATATATATTTTAGCTTTTTTTTGTATATATATATATATATGTGTGTGTGTGTGTGTGTGTGTGTGTGTGTGTGTATATATATATATATGTATGTATGTGTGTATATATATATATATATATATATATATATATGTATATATCGTGTACTCATACATGCTTGTTTTTTACGCTAACCAACTTTCTACATCAATTTTTAATAAAACTAAAAAAAATCCTTGACTAATGGCTGCTTTTTTAAGCTAACCAACTTTCTATATCAGTGAGTAATAAAAACAAAATAAAATCCCTAACACACGCTTGTTTTTGTTCAGCTAACCAACTTTCCATATCAGTTAATAATAAAAACCAAAAATTTCCTTTACTAATATATGCTTGTGTTTTTCAAGGTAACCAACTTTCTACATCAGTTAGTAATAAAAACTAAAAAAAAAAAAATCCTTTAGTAATACGTGCTTATTTTTTAAGCTAACCAACTTTCTATATCAGTTAACAATAACGATGAAAAAAAATATGCTAAAAAAATCCTTTACTAATACATGCTTGCTTTAAGCTAACTCTTGATATCAATTAGGAATAGAAACTAAAAAAAATCCTTTAGTAATACATGCTTAAGACATAATATTAATTTTGATTTAATTATTTTGTTTTGTTTTTAAGCTAACCAACTTTCTCTTTCAGTTAGTAACCCTACATCCTAGTCAAGTCTGCACCATTCAGAGCATCCTGACCAACTGCATCTTAGTATTGTACAGCAGCTGCACAGCCTCCGAGTGAAAGGCCATGCAACAGGTGTTGAAAACTGCCCAGTACATCACCAGTGGCCAGCTAACTGTCATCGAGGATCTCCGGCGCAAGCGCTGTCTAAGGGCACGCAGCATCAGCAGTGACAGCTGCCCCAACCATGGACTATTTGCCCCCCCTACCATCTGGTAGGAGGTTCAGGGGCCTCTGTTCCCACATCAGCAGGCACAAGAACAGCTTCCTCAGAGCTGTTACCCTGCTGAACTCTGTCCACCAGCATTATATTTTATATACAGTGTATACCTCATCTGTTCATTGATACTTTTTCTTTGTTTACTGCACTGCCATTTACTATCTGTTGCACATATCACCTGTTTACATACCGTGTTGCACATGTTTTTATGGTTTCATAGAAATTACTTGCACTACCTGCAAATACTGTTTATACTTCATGCCACTTGCAATACTTGCATGGATTTATATATTTGGATATTATTACTATTTGCATTTCTGGTTAGATGCTAAACTGCATTTTGTTGTCTCTGTGTTGCACCGTGACAATGACAATAAAGCTGAAGCTAATCTGATCTCATCTAATCTAATGTTTGTTTGTTTTTTTTAAGATAACCGTCTCTCTATATCGGTTAGTAATAAAAAAGAAAAAAAGAAAAAATGCTTTAAAAAATCCTTAAGTAATACATGCTTGTTTTTTTAAGATAACCAACTTTCTATATCAGTTAGTAATTAAAACTAAAAAACATCCTCTAGTAATGCATGCTTGTTTTCTTAAGCTAACCGCCTTTCTATATCAGTTAGTAATAAAAAAAAAAAAATCCTGTACTAATATATGCTTGTTTTTTTCGCTAACCAACTTTCTACATCAGTTTGTAATAAAACTAAAAAAAATCCTTGACTAATGGCTGCTTTTTTAAGTTAACCAACTTTCTATATCAGTGAGTAATAAGAACAAAATAAAATCCCTGACTAACACATGCTTGCTTTTGTCAAGCTAACCAACTTTCTATGTCAGTTAATAATAAAAACAAAAAAATCCTTTACTAATAAATGCTTGCTTGTTGAGCTAACCAACTTTTTAGATCAGTTAGTAATAAAAACAAAAAAAATGCAAAAACCAAAAAAAAATTACTGTAGTAATGCATGTTTGTTTTTACACTAACAGACTTTCTATATCAATTAGTATTAAAAAGACAAGAAAAAAAATGCTAAAAAAAATCCTTTAGTAATACGTGTCTGTTTTTTTAAGCTAACCAACTTTGTATATCTGTTAGTAATTAAAACAAAAAAAGCTAAAAATATATATATCATGTACTAATACATGCTTGTTTTTTTACGCTAACCAACTTTCTATACCAATTAGAAGTAAAAACTAAAAAAAAAGCTAAAAAAAATCCTGTCGTAATACACACTTGTCTTTTAAGCTAACCAACTTTCTATATCAAGTAGAATTAAAAACTAAAAAAAAAAAATCCTTTACTAATACAAGCCTATTTTTTAAGCTAACCACCTTTCTATATCGGTTAGTAATAAAAAAAAAAAAAAATCCTGTAGTAATACATACTTATTTTTTTTAAGCTAATCAACTTTATATATCAGTTCCTATTAACCCCCCCCCAAAAAAAGCTAAAAAATCCTGTAGTAATACATGCTTGTTTGTTAAGCTAACCAACTTTCTATATCAGTTAATAATAAAAAATAAAAAAATAAAAAATGCTACAACCAAAAAATTACTGTAGTAATACATGTTTGTTTTTACACTAAATGACTTTCTATATCAATTAATATTAAAAACAAAAAGAAAAAAAAATGCTACAAATAAATCCTTTAGTAATACGTCTGTTTTTTTAAGCTAACCAACTTTGTATACCAGTTAGTAATTAAAACAAAAAAAAGCTAAAAAAAAAATTATATATATATATATATATATATATATATATATATATATATATATATATATATATATATATATATATATATATATATATATATATAGTGTACTCATACATGCTTGTTTTTTACGCTAACCAACTTTCTACATCAATTTTTAATAAAACTAAAAAAAATCCTTGACTAATGGCTGCTTTTTTAAGCTAACCAACTCTCTATATCAGTGAGTAATAAAAACAAAATAAAATCCCTAACACACGCTTGTTTTTGTTCAGCTAACCAACTTTCCATATCAGTTAATAATAAAAACCAAAAATTTCCTTTACTAATATATGCTTGTGTTTTTCAAGGTAACCAACTTTCTACATCAGTTAGTAATAAAAACTAAAAAAAAAAAAAATCCTTTAGTAATACATGCTTATTTTTTAAGCTAACCAACTTTCTATATCAATTAACAATAACGATGAAAAAAAATATGCTAAAAAAATCCTTTACTAATACATGCTTGCTTTAAGCTAACTCTTGATATCAATTAGGAACAGAAACTAAAAAAAATCCTTTAGTAATACATGCTTAAGACATAATATTAATTTTGATTTAATTATTTTGTTTTGTTTTTAAGCTAACCAACTTTCTCTTTCAGTTAGTAATACTACATCCTACATCCTAGTCAAGTCTGCACCATTCAGAGCATCCTGACCAACTGCATCTTAGTATTGTACAGCAGCTGCACAGCCTCCGAGTGAAAGGCCATGCAACAGGTGTTGAAAACTGCCCAGTACATCACCAGTGGCCAGCTAACTGTCATCGAGGATCTCCAGCGCAAGCGCTGTCTAAGGGTACGCAGCATCAGCAGTGACAGCTGCCCCAACCATGGACTATTTGCCCCCCCTACCATCTGGTAGGAGGTTCAGGGGCCTCTGTTCCCACATCAGCAGGCACAAGAACAGCTTCCTCAGAGCTGTTACCCTGCTGAACTCTGTCCACCAGCATTATATTTTATATACAGTGTATACCTCATCTGTTCATTGATACTTTTTCTTTGTTTATTGCACTGCCATTTACTATCTGTTGCACATATCACCTGTTTATATACCGTGTTGCACATGTTTTTATGGTTTCATAGAAATTACTTGCACTACCTGCAAATGCTGTTCATACTTCATGCCACTTGCAATACTTACATGGATTTATATATTTGGATATTATTACTATTTGCACTTCTGGTTAGATGCTAAACTGCATTTTGTTGTCTCTGTGTTGCTCTGTGATGATGACAATAAAGCTGAATGTAATCTGATCTAATCTAATGTCTATTTTTTTAAGATAACCATCTCTCTATATAGGTTAGTAATAAAAACAAAAGAGAAAAAATGCTTTAAAAAATCCTTTAGTAATGCATGCTTGTCTTTTAAGCTAACCAACTTTCAATATCAAGTAGTATTAAAAGCTAAAAAAAAAACTAAAAAAAAAATCTTTTACTAATACAAGCCTATTGTTTTTAACTTATTGCCTTTCTATATCAGTTAGTAGTAAAAAAAATGATCATGTACTAATACATGCTTGTTTTTTACGCTAACCAACTTTCTACATCAATTTGTAATAAAACAAAACAAAAAAATCTTTGACTAATGGCTGCTTTTTTAAGCTAACCAACTTTCTATATCAGTGAGTAATTAAAACAAAATAAAATCCCTAACACATGCTTGTTTGTTAAGCTAACCAGCTTTTTTAGATCAGTTAGTAATAAAAATTTAACAGAAAAATGCTAAAACCCAAAAAATTACTGTAGTAATACATGTTTGTTTATACATTAATTTTACAGATCAATTATAATTAAAAACAAAAGAAAAAAATCCTTTCGTAATACATTTTTAAGCTAACCAACTTTGTATATCAGTTAGTAATTAAAACAAAAAAAGCTAAATAAAAAAATATCATGTAGTAATACATGCTTGCTTTTTTAAGCTAACCAACTTTCTATATCAAGTAGAATTAAAAACTAAAAAAAAAACTAAAAAAAATCTTTTTTTAGTAAGTATTTAGTAATAAATTAGTTAGTAATAAAAATTTAAAAAAAGAACCTAAATTAAAAAAAAAAAATCCTGTAGTAATACATGCTTGTTTTTTTAAGCTAACCAACTTTATATATCAGTTTGTATTAACCCCCCCATCCAAAAAAAGCTAAAAAATCCTTTAGTGATACATGCTTGTTTGTTAAGCTAACCAACTTTCTAGATCAGTTAGTAATAAAAGCTAAAAAAAAAAAATGCTACAACCAAAAAAAATACTGTAGTAATACATGTTTGTTTTTACACTGAATAACTTTCTATATCAATTAATATTAAAAACAAAAAGAAAAAAATGTGAAAAAAAAATATCCTTTAGTAATTCATGTCTGTTTTTTAAGCTAACCAACTTTGTATATCAGTTAGTAATTAAAACAAAAAAAAGCTATATATATATATATATATATATATATATATATATATATATATCTCATCTACTCATACATGCTTGTTTTTTATGCTAACCAACTTTCTACATCAATTTGTAATAAAACTAAAAAAAAATCCTTGACTAATGGCTACTTTTTTAAGCTAACCAACTTTCTATATCAGTGAGTAATAAAAACAAAATAAAATCCCTGACTAACACATGCTTGTTTTTGTTCAGCTAACCAACTTTCTATATCAGTTAATAATAAAAAAAAAAAATTTCCTTTACTAATACATGCTTGTTTTTTTTAAGGTAACCAACTTTCTACATCAGTTAGTAATAAAAAATAAAAAAAAACCCTAAATTAAAAAAAAAAAATCCTTTAGTAATACATGCTTGTTTTTTAAGTTAATCAACTTTCTATATCATTTAGTTATCAAGACTAAAAAAAAAAATGCTTACATAATACATGGTTGCTTTTTAAGATAACCAACTTTGTCTATCAGTTGGTAATAAAAACAAACAAAAAAAATACTTAAAAAAAAATGCTTGTTTTTTTCAGCTAACCAACTTTCTATATCAGTTTGAAATAAAAACTAAAACGGAAAAGCTAAAAAAAATCCTTTAGTAATACATGGTCGTTTTTTTTTAAGCTAACCAGCTGTCTTATCAGTTTGTTAAGAAAGAAGAAAAACAAAAAAATGCTACAAAAAATGCTTTCGTCATACATGCTTGTTTTTCTAGGCTAATCAACTTTCTATGTCAGTTAGTCATAAAAACTTAAAAACTAAAAAAAAATAAAAATCCTTTAGTAATACATGCTTGTTTTTTAAGCTAACCAACTTTCTATATCAATTAGTATTAACAACAAACAAAAACAAAAATTCTGAAAAAAGAAAAAAAAAATTCTTTCCTAATACATGCTTTTCAGCTAACCAATTTTCTATATCAGTTAGTAAGAAAAGCTACAAAAATTTAAATAATAAAATGATGCAGTCCCACAGAGTGCTCTGTGTGGTTCTTCCCATGGGTAAAAGTGGTGGAATGCTCCTTTAAAACACACATTATTGAAAACAGCCAAAAGGAAACTCAATTCTAGCACGAGGAAAAACAAAAATCATGGTATTTTGTGTTGCAAAATAATTCGTAAAAAGGCCACAAACTACCAAATACATTAATGACCTGATTATAATGATCCCTGTGAGCTCAGTTTTAGTTTTAGTTTTAGTGTCCCCTTGTTCCACTTGATAAAAACGATAACTTGTTAAAAATAGGGCAGACTCACCTTAACTTTAACTTCAGAACAAAAACATCCCATGGCCTAAAAAAAATCCCTGTAACTTCAACAGCCAAACCTCCATCATAAAGCCTGCTAAACTGTCCGCAGTCTCCAGGTTCAGTATAATTAAGGCCAAAAGATACAGACAGATCCAAACTCTGTCTGTGCACAGAATAAATGATTAAATTTTGTGTCGGCATACACAAAAGATTAAAACTTATGAGAAATCTATGCAAATAAAACTCCAACAAGTTAAAAGAACTTTAGCTAGACAGTATGTCATATTCATGAATACAACCCCAATGTGTCAGAATTTGGATTCTTCTCCAATCCCAAAACAGGGAGCAGCGTTCACGCTGTGCAGAAACTAGGCTACGCTGTGCTTAACATGGCACCACATCGACTAATACAGGAAGAGGTTAAGTTAATGCATTCAGGAGAGAGAGAGTGGGGGAGACTCCCCCTCCCCATGCAACAGTATTAAGGGAAGGGAGGGAAATGAAACTTTGCATTATTTTTAGAAGGAAATTACAGTATGTCTGTGCATCTCAGTAATTATAAAGCAATTCAAAACTGACTGATAGGCCTCCGGTGGACTTTTTTTTCCCTCCCTACTTGCACAGCCTTATCTTTTCCCACCACAACTGCACAGACTCCTACATGCATTTTAATATGGTAATTATCAAGTGAATTCTAAACATTAACCAAAAGGAAAAGCTGGCGAAAGCATTTAAAATGGGATTCAGCCACCAGTTTCCTATATCAACACAACTCATGCCTCTCCCGCTTCCTGATTAGGAGGATTTATTCAGGGTATTTATAGCCCCTATCTCTTTTGTGTCTGCTGGCAGGCGTGCTATTTACAGTATTTTGCTGCCGTCATTTGGCTGATTCGCAAACGTGATAAACTTAGTCAATGAATGAGGGTGCTTATTATTAAAAAAAACAAAAAACGATATCATTGTTTAGCACAGGAGAGTACTGGTCGGTCTGAGCTATTCTTTAAGACATGTATTCATTCCACAGTCTACATGCAGTACATTGTTATATACTACAATAAAGAATACTCTTAGAAAGCTGACTTTGCAGGTTCTTATTTGCTTTTTTCCTCCAATAGACTGCACACCTCAGCTGGGAAGTGTTGTTTGACAACCTCAGTCCCAAAGTTGTTTTTTGCCAGCTAAAATAAATGGATACGGAAGGAGAGAGAAAGAGGGAAGAGGGGGAGGCGAAGACCTCCCTACGGACTCCTCTATCTCCAGGCAAGTTTTTCTCTTGTTTGATGGAGCTCAACAGACAAGAGTTTTCTCACTGAGGCAAAGTTAAGGGGAAGCGGCAACCGTGGTGCCATGGCTGAAAACATCTTTACCAAAAATCGGTTGCAAACAAAGTTGCTCTTTTCCACTTTGTTTAGGAGGTCATGGAGGCCAATAGATCCATTTGTTTCAAGTTTATGTTGGAGTGGGATGGACCTGGATACGCTTTAGTTTTTAAAAATCCTCTCTCACAGGAGCGCACGTCTGCTGTCAGTCTCTACCTTCAGCGGTGGTATCCAGTTATTCCAGTAGGAGAAAGCTACTGCTATTGAATCAAATGCATTTTTAATAAAGTGTAAAACATCAATATCCAAAACACTGTAGCTGCACTTTCTGAATTCAGTTCACTGTTGAAGCCTCTTCTCTTTTATTTTCTTGCAGAAAACACAGAGAGGTGTGTGTCAACCAAAGGGAGCTAAACACTGAATCCAAACCACATGTCAGTGGCTTTAAATCACACACTTGTGCCCAGATCAGACCACACAATGTAATCTGAGATGCCCCTCAGCTGAGCGACAATGGTCCAAAGTTCATGTTCATTCATAAAACCGTAATCAGATCAGGCAAAAACGTTGCGTGTGGTGCTGTCAGGTTTCCCTGCTGAAGTCACACAAGTCACGCAGGACAGCAAGCTATGATTGGTCAGGCTCCAATGTGTAGGTTGCCCATTCAAAGCAATTTATAACTATATGATGGCCTAATGATTTAATTATTATTATTCTGATCACGTTGAAAGACTGAAATTTCATGTATTCTGATCCCACAAGTAGGATTTGATCAAGACGGCTAATTCAGCTGCATCTTGTGTGATTACATTGTGTTTTGCTGCCAGTCCCAGCAGGTACTGTAGCCTTACTCTTCACCATTTCATCCTCTCTATGATTCCCACGCACGATTTGTCCTTTCTTCTGTCCTTTTCTCTGTCTTCCTCTCTATCTCTTCCTCCCTCCTGGGTTAGCTTTGCAGCCTAGCCTGTGGGCCCAGGAATGTTGTATTAATTAACTCGCCTCACTGCACTCTCATCAAGCTGCCGGTAAATGGCCCCGCTCCAAGTCTCCCTCCTGGAGCGCTCCAAGATGGCAGCATCCGTAAACAACTTCAAATTTACGGTACTGCAGTCACAGCGGCGAGGCCCCTGCTACTCCTTACACTGAGGGAAGGCAGGCTGGAGCGTGCAATTCAAACAGAGCCTCGCTCCGCACGCTGCTGTGTGGTTTAATATGTAAATGCATTTGCATTAGACTCAAACTGCCATCGCAGTCATCTATTTTTCCTCTACCTCTCTGACGTCTGTGATTTGCAATTGCTGCTCGGAACAAAGTGCAATCTTTTTTAATGTGCACTGCAGTACCCAATGTGCCTATTGCTCAGCGGTGGAGCAGTCATAAACAACTTTGTATACCTTTTACGTGGCATGATTAAAATGGGTGCAAATCTTTGTCAATATTAACATGGTTTGACAAGCAGCCATGCAAATGACTCTGTTCCTCAGAGGGAGTGTAGACTGTAATGAGGTAAATACTACAGTGCATTTCTGTAGCATTCCAGCTGAGCTGCTGAGGAAACTAAAGGTGGTTAAATCCAATCCACAATCCCAGAGGATTTCCAAGCACTACTTTTACTTTGAAAAGCTGCTACATGTGATAAATTCCAATCAGAATGGACATTTTAAGAAAGTGTTTGTTCGGAACAAAATGGTGCTTCCTGAAGAAGTCCCTATTTGTTTGTTTGTTTGTCTTTATTCCCTATAAGCCATTTTTACCTCAGTATGCATGACCAGTGGTGATATGTCAGTTTTTACTTCTTTCTGCACTAAAACACAAAAACGAATCCTTCTTTCAAAATAAAACTTTAAAATCCAATTCACAACCATTGCAATAAATCCACCCACATCAATCAAATAAATCAATCAAAAATATTTCATGCAGAAACCAAAACTGATTATGTTTTACTTGCCATCAGAGACAAGGCGACTACAAAGGGACACAAAACAACTACAAAGAGATACACAGTGACTACAAAGAGTCAAAAGAACTACAAAGAGACCCACAATAGCTACAAAGAGACAAAATGACTACAAAGGGACACAAAACAACTACAAAGAGATACACAATGACTACAAAGAGATACACAATGACTACAAAGAGAAACAACAACTACAGAGAGACCCAGAATAGCTTCAAAGACACAACAAGAGATGCAAAATGACTACAAAGACAAGAAAAACTATTACAAAAGAGAGGCACAACGACTACAAAGAGAAAAAACAACTACATAAAGATGCTCAATGACTACAAAGGGACCAAAAGACTAAAAAGAAACAAAAAGATGCGCAATGAAAACAAAGAGACAAAACAATGACAAAGACATGCACAAGAGATGCAAAATGACTTCAAAAAGATGAAAAATGAATACAGTTACACAAAAAAAGAATGACCAGAAAGAGACATAGAATGACCAAACAGAAATATAAAACAACCACAAAGGAGGCTGGTGTCTTCCAGTCTGTGTTCTGGTTAAATGAACTGAAGGAGAGCTATAGGAGAGGAGAAGGGCCTTTTACATGTCTGGGTTCGTGCTGACTGTTCTATTGGAAATACTTTTCCTTTCAATCTTGAGCATCTCAAATGCAGCATGCTCACACTGAATCCAAGCTGAGTTGGTCAGAAGCATCTAAGAGGAATGCAATAAGCTTAAGAAACTGAGAGTGAGTCACGCTACCAACAGTGCAACACAGCAGCTCTTCATTCTGAAGGCCAGGCACAGAAATACACCGACCAAGCATCATCCATAAACAATGATCTGAGGCTTTTTTCCTCCTGTGGACATAGCTTCTGCCTGTTTTCTCTCTCAGTGGCAGCAGTGGATGAAAATAGCCCTTGCAGAGACACACCCAGAAGAGAGTCAAATCAAACATCATTATTCCCTTGGTAAATATTGTGAAGAGATCTAATCTCCACTGGCTGCAGAGGAAATG
Organism: Chaetodon trifascialis; assembly: GCF_039877785.1. NCBI lineage: Eukaryota > Metazoa > Chordata > Actinopteri > Chaetodontiformes > Chaetodontidae > Chaetodon > Chaetodon trifascialis. The sequence continues at coordinate 9,373,568 of NC_092078.1, forward strand.
AGGGACGAGGCACTATTCCTGGTGTGCTCTGGTCAACCTTAAATCAGGCCCTATTACAGGAGAAGAGAGGCTGGCGAAGCATCCAGCAGCTACTTCACTCTCCGTCTAGCAGGCATGTAAACAGCAATGCTAAACTCACAGTGCATAAATGTATGGACACATCATAAACATGCAAAATGCATCCAGATGTGCAACACGCAGGAACTGCTTTCTAGGACAAACGTACTCATGCTGAGCTTTCATCAAGGCCTCATGCATATATCAACATGCACAGTGGGGTGTTGCAATCTGTCAAGAATGTCCAAAAAGCCTTTCTGCCCTCATGCAGGCTTTTGGTCTCTTTCTTTCAGGCCCGGATTTACACACAATACGATGCATGAGTGAAAGAAATGGAAGGTCATTAGAGGCTTGTATATTCTAATATGTCTGCTTTATGGCGAAATTGTTCTGCCGTTTATGCTGAAGAAAACACTGAACACAGCTGCAATCAAAGGGGAAATGAAATTACAGTAGTAAACCTGACGGTTTCATGCAGCAGAAGGTGCTTTGCATTGCCCACCATTATCACTGTATCATTGCGCCGCAGTTGCTGTGAAAGTGATAGAAAATGGCCAGAAATGCAGCAGCTCCTCAGACTGAGCTGTTGCGATGAGAGGAGTTCACACTCATGCTGAATCCAGCTACAGCTGCTGCACAACAGGAGCGTGCTTCTCCTCACCTGAGACGGGGATTTTACCAGAGTTTAATACAATATGTTTCTTCAACATCACAATACGGAGAGGAGAAACATCACTAAAATGTTTGCTGTTGTTTTATGGATATGGACGGCGAAACGTTTCTTAAACACGACTCCATTTTTCCTCCAAGCACAAGCTGTTAATGGTTGTGGTAAAGTGAGCTTTGAATCCTCCTACTGGCTCAGCCTTGCTGGATTCATACCTTCTCTGACACGATTGACGTCTAATAGACTGTAGCTTACAGTGTCAGCACAAAGGAGTTAGTCAAGGATCTATTTTGGGTCCTTTCCTGTTCGCTATACATGAATACCGTGGTACAACATCTGCAACTTGCTTTTACTCATCTCCAAAGAGCATTTTAAAGCTAGATCTTGTTTTAAATGCAGACGAAACTAATCAAGAGGTTTAGTTTCTTCATTAAACGTGTGTTGAATAGCTTGACTCACGCATTCAAGCTCACCTACGTCAAAGTATTATCTGACCAAGTGAAGGTGAAACTAAACTTAGAAATCCTTCGTCATAAGGTGCAAGTCATCTGTCTTCCACTCATGGGTTGACGTCATCTGTGACCGTGCATCACGTTTCCCTCCAAAACCCCCAGATTCTATCACTGTGCGGCTTCTTTTCATGTGTGTCTTGTTTTTGACTTGCAAATTGGATGCGCTCGTAAAAGAGGGCTTGTGCTGCTTAGTGAGTCTTTCCAAATGTAAATGATGTTTGAACTGAAATATATTGCACATAATTCTCTATCTGATCTTGATTTCAATATTTTATTAACTGCAGGATGGTTGGGGGTTTAAACTTTTTATTTTTTTTTTTTTTTCTGAGCAGTGAACACATTTTGTTGGCCTGAGCTACAGATCACAACATTAACCACAAAGATGAACTACATCTGGGTGAATAACAAGTGTTTTTATCAGCATGTTATTGCACCACTCTCTGAATGTACAGTAAACCCACCTGCTGGAAATCCTTCTGACCAGCAGGGGACCCTGGTGAACACTTTCAGCCTGGAGAAATAAACTATTGGCTGGAAAGCCTTGCCGGTTCAAGAAAGCATCACTAAAGAACAAAACTTGTCGATAGCAATCACAGGCAGAACAGCCTGTGTTCCTGGGATGGGGGCTCGAGTCCTCGGTAGTTTCCTCTAAGCTGAAACTCATCTTTGATTTCCAAAGTCAACAGTCGGAGGCATGGATTTCCTCTGTGTTCTCCTCAGACTATTGGCGGGATCTGAGGAAAAAGGAGACAGGGGAAGAAGAAGCGATGTTTTGTTGATTGCCGTCCTTGTGCCGGCGGCTTGCCACCGCCGCTATTCTTGGGGCTTGTTTTGCGTGGGGGTAGAGAGAGAGAGGAGAGATTTTGCCACGGCACTGCAAAATGAGAAATGACACGGTTCCCCCAAACGTGGCGCCTCATCGGCCTGTTATGGATTAGTTAAGGCTGTTATTCTAATCTGCACCCCTTTTCTTCACTGCCTCATTATGGAATGGAGGTGCCAAGGCCTCATAGGGAGAATAACATGGAGCCCTGTTAAGAGTCGTTAGAGAAGATAGATGATGCTTGTTGATGGAAGTCAGTGCTGATCTGACAGGGCTGGAGGAAGCCAAGCGCCAACCATTTGTGATGTAAGAACTTAAATCCAATCACTGAACATGTTTGACCGTGCACTGCAAGAAATAGGAAGACAGCAGAACAAGGTCCTCCGCCGAGCCGAACGTCTTTGATGTCTGAAAAATGGAAATATGATGCAAAAGAGAAGCATTCAACATTGTGTAGTACACTATGTAAGCCACATGGCGGTTCTGTCAGCGGCAGCAGGGACAGAGGGACATTTCTGCATGTGGTGCATAAAAAAAGGGGTCTTATTTTCTTTGAACTTCCAACATTTAATTAATTTCAAGCTGGACAAAAACGCTACTTTAACTCCATTTCCCTGTTTTCGACTTTGCAATTGAATCATTTGAATTTGTGCGCAATCAACAAGCACCACTGATCACCACTTATCCTCTTAAACAGACAGGTGCGACGCGTCTAACCCTTTGTAACCGCTCGTTAAAAAGAATATTTCAGGCCATGCTTAATGGAAGAACCTCACACAAAGAGAAGGCACTTGTGAATCTACCTGTGAATTACCCGTGACGCCGGGCCATTAAAGGGATCATATACAAGTCACATAAAGGACCACTATTCATCCACTCCACCCCAATCAGCTTAAAGGCCTTTTCATTAAAAATGCTCAAGAGCGTTTCATCGGTGGATGAAAGACAATGTTCTGCAGAGGACAAATACTCAGTGAGCATGGAGCGCACTGTCTATCAGAGGAAAGCCAGATGAATGACACAAATGCATTTTAACCTGGAGGGTCAAGTAGAGAGATTTGCTCGTAATGTCGAGGACACAAAAAAACTCCTTGCTTAGCAGATTTTGCACATGCAAAAATAAGACTTCCACATTTGAAAATGCTAAGTTCAAATAATAATTGCTAATTATGTCTGCTGTGACTTTAGCCAAAAACAATAACTGATGAGTCTCTAAAGGCTCTATGAAGCTTGATTCTGTCTTGACATGTTTGGGACATGCAGAGTTGAACTTGGCTGGTTCATAAATACATTTAATCCTCCATTCTGTCGATTCAGTCCGACCCACTTCTGGCTTGGAAAGGACTAAAATGTAGATACTGGGGCTGAGTTTTGTGACACAGAGGAGATGATGCATCTCGCCATGTTTCATTGTTTCAAAAGGACTCTGGTGAACTCCCATTCAGATATATTTGTCGCTGCGTTGAATCACAGCTGTCAGCCTGCCAGAGCGGACACACAGCAGAGCTTGACAAAGACGGACAAAGAAAATTGGATTTGGAGGACAGGTAAGGAAAACTGCTTAATAGGGAACAGTGTAGCCAACTAAGACCATTCTATCTGTTATTAATTGAATGTTTTAATTGTTAGTTTTTTTAATTTCTCATTGCCTCATGTTTGACCTCCAGGATCTCAGTCCAGATATTTTCATAAAGCTTCCTTTTCAGCCCTTTTCGCAATGCAGACTGCTGGTGTTCCGACTTGTGCAGATTTTGTCGCTTTTGTGCTCTGTCATTAACAAACCTATTTATCCCATTTACCTGAGCAAGAAAACAAGCTCCCAACTTACACAATAGGAGAAAACTGTGAGATGAAAAAGGCCTTTGTGCTTCAGTCTCACTGTGGAATCTAAACAGGATTCAATCCAACTACCGGTGCACATTTTAAATGAGTGTAATAGAAAACCTGGTGGGCCGTAACATAAATCACATCAGCAGTCAGACCATATATGCAAATATGTTTATGTGAGCCTGCTGGTGTCAGCAGGTCTGGACAAAATGAACAACATATTTTATTTATCTCCTATCCTGCTATGTAGCATAGGTTTTAGAAGTGCAATGGGGTGGTGACAGCAGCAAATAGGTGGCATGTTAATGGAGTGACCCTTTTCTTCATTAGCACATGCTGAAATGTAGGATAAGGCAAATATGCACACTGCTGGAGCTGAAACCTCCACACGCTGGCCATTTGGGAGCTGCAGGGCAAAGCTGCATCGCTTTACAGCTACTGTACATCAAGGTCACACGGAATAAAGGTTTTTAATAGCCTCCAAAACACAAGCAACATGTAGAAAGTGCAAAAAAGCTGCAGCAAAATAGCAACCATATTTTACATGGACTAGTTATTCCAAACCACGGTACTCGAAATTTGATGAAAAAAAATACATCTCCACAACCCCGACACCCCCGAATCCTGACACCTGAAAATTTTTGCTGCAGTTAAAAGTGTGTGAACAAGTTAGCAAACGAAGAGACATCTAAACAGTTAAAAATGTAATAATAGTTAGCGAGTGAACAGTAATGGATAAATGGTCGGTGGCAAAAAGAAACTTAAAATTGAATTCACTAAACGAAACAAACAGTTTTGATGGCTTGATGTAATAGAAATAGTTGGATAATGAAACAGTTTGCTTGAATAAATGGCCGAAACGTGTGTTTTTGCCATTCAAAGTGCTAGTAGGCCGAACACAAATGCAAACTGGACCAAAGCGACCTAAACGCTGACATTTTGATAGCAGGAAAGTGTAACAATATTCACTTTTATGTAATTAATAGTGACAAATGACATCCAGCTTAAAGTCAGTTCAAATGAACACAATTTGAACAGGTTGAAGGGGTGCTTGAGTTCACCTGACAGGGCTGTGGGGGTACAGCACACTTGACAAAAACCAGATGGTAGACGGACCAGATGGTGCCACTGCCACTGTGAGGTAATGAGACGTTTCCTCCCTTCATGGTCTGGGTTCCTTTGGATTTGGCACTTTCCATCAAAACACAATTTAATATTTTGGCCTTTGCATAGCAGGCGCCGAGACGTCACTCGGGATAAAATGGTGTCCTCTTCAAAGTTAAAAGCTCATTTTCGTCCCGTTTTGTGATCTGAATGACTGCTTGTCCAAAGCATTCAAAAAGGAGTCAAAGTAATTTCTAAGCAGCAGTCAAAACCCTGATGACTCAGCGCGCCGCAGGAGGAAACCCACTGACTCAAAATCAGTTTCTTTACGTCAAGTAACTGAGAGGGACGTGACATCAACTTCCACCAACTCATCTGTGATGGCCATTAACCACTGACGGCTAATCCTATTTTTACTCGCAGTGCGTAATCACAACATATAGCGAGAGAATCACACAACTTGCCTGCCACGATAAGACCAGTTTCAGCTCAAACATGCCAGATAAGGAACAAACAAGCTGTCACTCAACCAAAGCCCCTCGCATCAGTATCTGTTTCCAGTAGAGCACAACAAACCCGAGAAGTGCCATGCAACCTTAACACTGACATGCGGAATGCTTTTAAACTGCACAAATGACTCCTTTCATAGCAGAAACTGCTGTCAGGAAAGATTACTTCTGGTCTAACATGCAGGCTAATGGAACAGTAAATATCGGCGGGACTCTGAAAGCTTTTTAAGCAGCGCACAGATTAGCCTCCTTATCTTCTGCTAGCCAAACAGAGTGCTAAAATGACTACATGATTGTGCATGCCATAAATATTGTTTTCATTAAACTGAGCGGCGCCCTGGAACTTTTTTTTTCCCCCCATCATACAGTGAATACTTGAAAGCATTCTTTACAAAAAGGCAGCATGGTTTCTTCAGCGGCTCCCATCTGCGTCCTTGCAATGCCCCTAAAATGACAGTCGGGCAGTGTGAGGTGGCTGCGCAGCAGGGAAGCACACTTCAAAGCAGGCCATTTCTTCTTCAACGAGGCTGTCTACCTCAAGTGGAGCATGAGATAAAAAAATATATATATATAAAGAGGGGAAAAAAAAGGAAAAATCAATACTCTATATCAGGCTTCTTCCTTCAAGCCTCGTGCTGCTCTTTGTGACAACACATTCAAGCCAGCAGCTGAACTGTGGCCCAATTATCTATCGAGGTAGAACAGATTAGAAGTGTTCACGTATTGGAAGTTAAAAGTATTTAAACTACGGTGCAGCTGTGCAATGAAAGGGACAGACACAAGCTACAATCTGAGATTCAGCTCTTCATCATGAAGAATTAATCGACCAGTATAACCATGGTTAGAACTGTGTTGTAATAGCTACTGTACAGCAAAAGGATGTTAGTTTACAAAGTACCAAAAAAATAAAGACTGCTAATATGAACGACAGACAGAGTAAGGCAGTGAATTAGACTTATTTGCAGCAACCCAGCAAATAAGTCTAATGAGACAGATGAGAAGACTGATGCCATCAAATCATTAGCTAATCTAAAGCAGCAAGTGGAAACAGTGAGCCTGGCTTGAACCAAAGGGCTAAAAAAGAAAAAACAACCACCTCTAAAACTCATTAATGAAAGCACTTCACCTGTTTTGTTTCATCTCTTTGAAGAAGGCAACTCCTGTGAGTTTTAGAGGTGTCTGACCTTTTTTAAAACCTTTAGGCAGAGCGAGGTGAGCTGTTTCAACCTGCTTCCAGTCTATGCTAGGCTAAGCTAACAGCTGGAGCTTTATATTTACCATGAGCATTACATCAGAAAGGAAAAAATATTTCCCAAAATGTCAAAACATTAAAAAGGTGCATTTGACCAACTTTGTTTTAAAGGGAGCAGAACAAAAAGTTGAACTATTTAAATGAAACAAGACAGAATTTGACTTTTTTTACATGTTGAATTGAGCCCAAACAGGAAAAAGGGAATGATGGGATCCATTCACGAAGCTGTATTGCCCTTCAACTTATTTATTGATGTACTGAACATGGAAAAAATCCAAAGTATCCAAACACAAAGTAAAGAACATGTACATCCTTTTTAAATACTCAAAAGATATTCTATTCCAAAAATGCTGTGAACCAAGTCAGACTATACAAATAAATAATCATTCTCATACCAAGAATTGAGATAAGAGGGGCGGGAGGCAGCATTTTTTCACGCCAGACCATCAGCACAATTTGTCAAGACCAAATAATCATGAAGAAGTTACAAAAAGAAAAGTTATTCTCTACAATGACAGGTCAGGCGTGAAAAACGTCGCCTCGACCCCACAGCAGCAAGTATCACAACTGATCTAGACTTAAATTTAACTTTTACAAGTAACACAAAGAAGGAATAGATAAACGAGAAAAAGCAGTTGCAAAGATAATTATATAATGCATAGCACACTGCTCATTTAAGGGGAAGCATGACTAGTAATTGGTTTAAATACCAAGCGGGATGCAGGTGCAGTGCATCTAAGGCTCCACTGGCCTCCGTTTGTTTGTTCAAGTCGAGTTACACAAACTCTTGCAACCAATTTTGCGATCATTAATGGAACTGCGTCACTGACCTTCCCCCAAAGTGAATAAAGCAATATACACCTTTTTACGATTTTAAAGACAGGTTATATGCATTACGTATATATATGAGTATGAAAAAAAAAAAAAAAAAGAAAAACTAATCAAATAGTTCAAAACTGTGGTTTATATCCATTCTTTACCACATAAATATATATCTATAATGTTTATATATAAAAAACAAAACATATGTCTATAGTTTCTTAATACCTTTTTTTTTTTTTTTTTTACGAAGCAAGACTATCTACAGACCAAACAACCAACAAATCTGATGCACTGCTAGTCCATGGGACAACAAATCAAGTATTTCAACTGAAGGCAAACTCAATATAAAAAAGGTTCATATCCAAAATGAAAATACCTTACATACTCCATGAAAGAAAAAAACGATATATAGAATATCACACTTTCCGATGAAGTCCAAACGAGAACCGAAAGAAGTCTGCCAAATACTCAACATAAAAAAAGGAGTTATTTACACAGCTCGAAGCTCAGGAGTAATCCGTTCTATTCTTCAGACTAGTTTTTCTTCAGCTGCTGCCTTCATCAGCTTGTCCTCAATCTTCCATACAAAGTATGTAAAAACCCTCATTGGTTGATATTAAGACAAAATCAGTCTAATGATATATTGTAGGTACACCACAAAACACCATGAGCTCTGTCTGAAGGGAATCCTTTAGGAAGAACTGATTTTTATCCCCCATTTTCCTTTTAAGATATCTCCACGTTATAATTTTGCATGCAGGTTTTTGCGGATGAACCTTTGTATTTTTGTCCGTTTCCAAATCAAATCAGAAAGCGAGTTGCTAGTCGTAACAACCAGGATGACAGGGGGACCCACAGATGACTTTACAAATGAAACCAGCACTGCCATTGATTCTATAATCTAAAGATAATACAAAGATCTCAAAAGGTATCTTTTACATCATAAATCTCCCCAGAAATTTCAACCACTGCAAACTTTCCTGTAAAGTTCAAAAGCTCGCAAGGTGTCATATGAAGATATTTCTCAAAGTATCCAAGTCAAAATATTTTGTTCCAGGTCCAGTAAAAAGTTTCTCCAAATTTTTCTTTTTATAAAAATAGATGCTTTTTAAACCCACATCAAAGAGGTTCTTAGCTCTTTGGCAAGGTACTGCTTTAAGAATTTTTTTTTTGTCTTTTATCCTTTAAGTTTACAATAAGCAACATTATGCAGCCAACCAATAACCAACTCATATTACAATGAACGGAATACTTACAAAATCAACATAACTGCATATAGTTCAAAATAAGTACTCGCTAACCACTGAAGGCATAACGCACCTAAGGCAAATCAGGACACAGAAAAATACAAAGAAAATCACTACACATAACCTTACAAGACATCAAAGCAGATGTGCAACAAAATGACAAAACCTATAGTAATGTTTTAGATGGTCCATCTGTAAAGACAGCAAGAGAATTCAACATTACAGGCAGTAAAACCTGCAGTATTTTTTTCCTGTTTTAAAGTATATAGAGAAGATTCAAAGCGTAGCAATGAAAAGAAAGAAAAATCACATTGTTGGACGCTAAATATTGTTTTTCTTCGTAACACTGATTTACAAAGCCGTTTTTACTAATGTAGAAAGTTACGGTCGACGCGCTTCCATTTTCTGATTCCATTTTCTGCTGAGTTTTCTAGAAACAATCTCAGTGGGTATTAGGCTTTGTGTGTTTTGTTGGTTTTGAACGAGACTTGCAGCACTCTGTCCCCGAGGCGGTATCCATTCAAGCTGGCAATGGCCACAGCTGCCTCGTCGTAGTTAGTCATGGTGACAAAACCAAATCCTTTGCACTTGTTTGTGTTGAAGTCGCGAATAACCTTGACGTTTGTGACAGCACCAAATGGCCCAAACATCTGCCAAAGGATGCTTTCGTCTGCGTCTGGAGCCAGGTTGTAGACGAAGATACACCAGCCAGTGCTCGCGTGCCCCGGGATGTTGATGCCAGCCAAGCTGGTCACCCCGTCAATGGCCATGGGGGAGAACCGGCTGTAAAAGACAAAAGGTAACACGGTTCAAAGCGAGAGCCAAAATGAGGACAAAATGGGCCTTTTTATGAGACAAGAGATCGTGCCAACAAGCCTAACAGAATCTGACAAGTCTCTCCAGAGATCAGCAGCAGCCATGCTTCTGCTGAGAGGAGCAGTGTTTACGTTGCTTCTACAGTCACTGCGCAACGGCCTCCTCTCATTTCAGAACGCTCGGTTTTAGAAATCGGACGTTCAAGATATTATTTTGGAAGTTTAAAGAAAAGTTGTGCTGTCGCTCTGAGTGAGCAGCAGAAAGGGCAGAACATACAGTGAACATGCATGCACGCTCTCAGATTAGGTAGAAATCATGGATCCAGCTTTTCACACTTCTCTCAGGAAGCGTAGCTGCTTTTTGAGCTCGTCATGTGGCGACAAGGACAGGAACACCAAATGACTTCCTCAGAAACAAAAAAGTGCCGAATCACAGTAAAAATTAGAACAAATAACTGAATAAAAAGGTGAAGTTTGTGCCGAGACTGGAATAAAAAGGCATATAAAAGCCCCTGCCTTTGCTAAATGTGGTTTTGCAGTTTGAAGAAACAAAATTCAAAGTGCATGGAAAGCCTATGAATTATTGCAGCAGGTGTCACATTAGATTAGCTGCTCCAGTTGGCCTCTCAGGGAACATCCACCATGACAGGTGTGCTCCCAGCATCAAGGACACGGAGAGAGATTTGGCAACGAAGACGTCAGCCAACGAGCGGGGCAGAAGAGAAATCACAAGTCTATTGTCGCTGGTGATGGGCCTTTGAGCTCTCAGGGGATTGGACTTCAATCATGCTCGAGGAAGGCATTCTTATAAAACTGAACTTAGACAAACTGGTATCCTGGTGAATCTTGAAAGACGCCTGACGCAACAAAGTTTAAAACAGGACAGGGCTGTCCATAATAGATCAAGGTAAGAGTATGGAGCTCAAAATACAAGTATGCAATTTTGTGCAATAGCAAGTAAGAGATTGTAAAAGTCTGTCCTTTGTTATGTAGACAAGCAGCGTAGACACCGCTTTAATCTAGACATGTTGTGACATTATGTCAAGATTAAAGCACTTCAGTGCATCACTGTCACTAACTTCATTCTAGAGAGACGCACTACAAAATTACCAGTCAAACTTAAGCTTAAAGCTCAAATGACTGAGCGTGCTCGCATGTAATTTATGGAAGTGTACATCAGGGAGTTAAGTGTTTACTGTAGAGTCAGGCTGATAGGACAGACGGCCATCATCGTGGGCACTGATCAGATAAACAGTATCCACATGTATGCTGGCAGGTATGCAGGTACGCTTGAGGTAATTGACAATGTGAAGTGATTACAGTCTCTGCTCAGCAGCACAGTCCAGCTCTGCCGTGTCGTGCTCTCCCTGTGCATGTGGTAGAAATGCGCTCATGTGGATTTAAAAACTACAACTTAGAATATATCTGATAGAGCAATTTTACAGCATCGGCCCACGAGAATCCAGCTTCCAGCGGCTGAGGGGAACGTGAGCGTCTGAGGTCAGTGGAGCAGGAAGTCTTTAGTGACACCCGTCACTGGTTCCTAGCAGCATATGTGGCTCTGGCCCTCCCTTCATGGAACATATACAAGTCTACCTCTGCTCAATATTTACATCATCACTTGCTGTTAAGACAAACAGCCTGATTCACTCACACTGACTGGATTATGTACATATTTGTTGTACAGGGGAACACTAACGCATGCACACAAAAGCATTCTTCCTCATATTGAATCAGCGCTACCTTATGCAGTGTTAACTACCTACGCAATGTTGCCAAGAGCTCATGCAGGAAAAAATAAACCTGAGGAGAAAAACAATGTCCCAGCTCCCCTCATGGTGGGTCTGAATTTCCCTCAGGATCAATTAAAACTGAGTGGGAAATCTAAAAGAGGAAAACCAATTTACCTTTTGACACCATAGGCCATGTTGAGCAGATTGTCCAACCTAAAAAACAAACGGCAACATTGCGTCAATTTCATGATGAAGAGGGCTTTTTATGAGGGTGACGATGCGTTTTGACAGGATGACAGAGATGAGTAATATTTCTGATACATGAAGTCAGCTGATCAGGTGCCGATCACGTCCTTATTGACCTGTTGATTGAACTCCTTAATCAGTCTTCAGCCTACACAGGCCAACAGGAGGCATTCAGTTCTTTTTGGGGTTTTTTTTCATACCACTGAGGTTAATCAGTGCACTGCAAAAGCTAATTAACTTATTGACTAATTTCCACATTTATGAGCATCAAACAGGCCAATTGCCAAAAATAAATAAACTCCATCTTTTGTTTTGTTTTTACACCAGAGTATTGCTCATCTCATTTTCATATTTGTCGAAATCTGCCCAATTGTGTCGTAGGCCTACATCTGCAACAGGAGGAACACAGCAAAGATGTGAATATGGAGATGAATTATTCTGTCTAGAGTATTGATGAGCTCCAACACAGAATATTTTTATAATACTGCTGTGAGACAAAAGCTGATTTCAAAAAGCCTCAGATATTAGATTAAGGAGGCTCGGCTCAGATCAGATTTTTTTTTTTTTTTTTGGTGTGCCCCTTTTACCTGAAGCGTTGTGCCTGCTGTGCGAGGGGCCCTGGGTACCTTCGATTGGGTGACTGATACAGCTGGGACAGCAGTGCCTGGCTGGTCTTCTGGCTCGGGTTGTTCGCAAACTTGACTGTGATGGGTTCGGCGGCTCCAGGCGGCTTCTGGCAATTCAGGCCCTTGATGGCCTCCTCGGCCTCAACTCGCCGGTCAAAACGAATGAAGCCAACCCCTCTGGAGACGCCTGAAGAGAGCACATTAACATATCAGTTAAGTCCTGTTGACAGCCATGAAAACATCCAGTTATGATCTGCAGTGTGAACTTGCTGAAACAGTCAATTTAGGGGTCGAAAAATGTGTTTACTGTTTAATTTTTCCCCTAACAGTGGTGTGATTATGTCATCGAATCATGATTATTTTACCCAAACCTTTTAAAAACTGTGACGCCTCTTAAAATGCACATCACCTACCTGCCATGCTACAAAGTGTTGCCAGAAGTGAGAAAACTTCACAGCTAAAGAGTGTGATCAATACCAACAAATAACAGAAAAATAAAAGAGGCAGAAGCACAAACATCCTTAGTGACCCACTGAAAAATCAAAAAGCACACGAGAAATGTGCTGCAAGAGAAAAATGGTGGAGGTGAAAAACATGTTTTGGGTGACAAAACGAAGCTTTCTAATCATGGTAGACTGGTGGGCAGCAGGGAGGACAAGAGTAAGACTGAAGGTCATGACATGCCAAGACAGGGTGGGGGGTTTAAAGTCAAACTTTACAGACGTTTTTGTTAGTAAGGAAGTGATAAATGACTGAAAAGGCTTTAGCAACTTAGCATTGTTATCTACCTATGAGATTAATTTTCCGTACAGGTAGCTCACTGGTTCAGGTAAAATCTAGGGAAGAAAATCGAGCACAGGTTCCGGTTGAGAGCCGGTCCAGAACTGTCCAATCCGTTGAAACCGTATGCCTCTGAGCTTATCAATTCCTTTTCTCAATGCTGCCATGTGTTTTCACAGTTGCGCACTGCAACACAACGACGCCAAACGATGATGCTGGAAACTAGGCTGAGTTATGGCAGAGAGGAGGAAACGGTCCAAAGTGTGGTTTCATGCTGGTTATGATGTCTGTAAAATGAATTTCAAGTCAGGCTGGAAACGCCAACAATACGCTGAAACGTCTTCCTTCTCAACATGGGCTTAAATTCCAGGAATGCCATGTGTTTGGCACCCGCTTCCCAACGGTTACAATGAGGGTAAATAAAACAAACTACGCACGGACAGGCTGAGCCATTTTTGGGCCATTTTGCCTTTATTGAGGCTCAGCGGGGAGCCGCAGGTTAGAATTAAATGCTGTACCAGCTGAGCCACTGCGGTGCCCCCATGTTTTTCTTTGACTAAGAACCAAAATAAAAACCAATGGCTTACAAATTTTCTCTTATTTCATCCATTTTATGTGACGACAGGCAGACGGTTGCCCCCGTGAGCTCGACTCGCCCATCAGCTCCCAGACATCCAAACCCTCCACGGTTACCGCACCGTGAGGGAAAAGAAAACAGTTGATCAGGAATTAATAAGGGAATCGACATTATCAAGCTGCTTATCAATTCCCATCCTTAGTAAAATATCCCACTTCACAAACCCTTGAAGTAACAGATTGCAGCAAACAGACCTTAAAGTTAAGCATTATACCTTTGATTTATCAGCTACCTACACAATGTTACCACGATGCCTCTCGGGACATCCGTGCATGTCTTTGGCTCTTGGTCTTGTTTCTTCCTGCTGCCCACCAATCAGCCTCGAGCTTCAGTATCTTTGCCAAGTCAAAAAGAGTCTGTCACTCGAGCGTGCACATTTGTCATTCTGACTTTTACTTTGTTTCTTGTTAAGTGCATTTCTCTGAGGGTTTGTGCCTTTTGCATGCATTCTGGTATTTCCAGCATTTGATGTGGAGTGCATTTCCGCAATGTCTGAATTTAATCCTTGTTTGCGTTTTGTCCTCGAGAGCCACTGAATTACAAAAGGAATCAAAAGACACGCAGAACTTTGTATTAAGTGTTTGTCAGTTTGTGAGCAACCCTGTGTTGGATTTTGGTGTTTTCTTAGTTTGATCACTCTTCTGTTATTACTACAGCAAATCTGAATTCTCCACAAACAAACGGTTTTACGTCAGAAAGGTAAAGACAACCATTCTCATAATGCATGCCTGACCGAATATTACAGGTTTCAGAGGCACACGGGGACAGGACCACTGCGGGAACGTCTCGGTGAAAGATTCTGTTTATTAGCGTTGCATAAGGGTTCTGCTTCCACACGACAGCTGAGAAATAGGGAATATAACTGCTCTAAATGCATTTCATTTCTTGCCATGAAACAGGCATTGCATGTACACCTTGGGGATGGGGAGAGAAAGAGGGAGAAAGCAAGTGAAGGTGAGTGCAGGCAGAGGGGAGATTGGACAGAAAAAGAAATTATGAAGCATTGAGTCCTGCTACTTTATACCCATTTCATATTCTATCCATCTATGCATTTTTATGAACACCTCTAGTGGAAAATTGCATTTTTGGGGACCTCATACCTCTGATGTATTTCTCAGACCTGTGTCATTTTGTTAGGGAGTCAGGGGAGGGGAGAAAAGACACACTAAAAAAGGAACAAGGGGAGGGAGGGGGCAGTCACCATGTTCTACTCACCAGTCACCTGGTCCACCAGAATGCGTGAGGTAATGATGCGTCCATACTGAGAGAAGAGCTGCTCCAGTTCTTTCTGAGTCATGGTTTTTGGCAAGCCACTGACGTACAAATTTGCATCTCTGATGGAGGCGGAGCTTGGACGCGCATAGGAAACCTACGGGCAGAGATGGCTCACATTACCACGGGTACGGCAGCTTTAGCACATGCAGTATACTCACATACACCTCGTACCTGCTGAGTGAGATCACCTTTTCTGTTTAAACTAACAGCGATGCAGATGCTGTGACCCATTTCTAGCGCAGGGAATGCAAACACTGTCGTATTTAACCAGGCTGAGCTCACTTTAAACACACTCATGTCATGCAGACCTCCTGTGTATGTGACAAACAGCGAATTTAATTGCTGATGCAATCACATCTACGACCTTGTGCAAAAAAGATCAAATGTTTGTCCCATAATTTCAACTGCTAATGACACTGTGGAATCTGAAAAGGGTGGTTCTCATTCTCACTTTTTCCACACAGCGATGTACAAACTGATGTAAAATGCAAACGTTAGCAGGTGCAGATTTGCTCCAGGTGGCTCGACTTGATAAACCTCTCCTCAATCTTAAAAAGTTTCAACTTGAGTAAAAGTTCTTGCTCATCCCAAAGCTGTGAGACTGCAGGACTTTACAGAACGGAGGAAGAGGAGATGGTGGAGGTCCGGGTAAGAATTTAGGATCAGTCAGAATTGCTGCGCGCGTGCACACACACACACACACGCACGCGCGCGCACACACACACACACACACACAGTCAGTGCCCACTACAGCACAATATCTGCGGTCATTGGCTGTTTGTGGTGAATAAACACAAGGTGAAAAAAACCTTACACAGCGGTTAAATTTGCTCAAATAAAGCAAAACAAAAATGGGCTTCCTGTCCAGTCTGAACACACCTGAGAAACCACACTCCTCTGCCAGAGGGCACTGAACAAAAATCTGTGTTTTTTAAGTGATGAGGCTTTTGTTTGGTTGACGTGGAGCATGAACGTCAGGCAAAAATCAGAAAATGGTATTTAAAAAAAATGTATATTTGGTTTAAACCTGTACTGTAAAACTCTATGCATCCCATTATTATTCCAGGTTTTGTCCATTTTGATTGTTTTTATAATCATTTGTGTCCTACAACAATGGGGGGATGCACTGCAATAATTCGTGTGCTTCGTTTTCTGTCACCCTATTTTTCTTCCCCAAGCGCATCCTAATAGCAACTCATTGGATAAATGGACAGTGACAAATCAGTCGGTCTCGAAAAAAGTTAAACCGGCACATTTTGAGCCCATCAACTCTGCTGGAAACCTGACAGAGATGGATGCAGCATCAGGCCCGTCTAGACAGCTCTCATTTAAAAGGAAATTTATCATTTCTTGAAAATTTTATAGACAACAGAGCAGCGTGGCTGCCTCTTAAACTAATCACGCCCATTCCCGCCAAGGAGAGCCCCCCAGCACAAGGCCGGATAGATATGCAGCATAAATCAGCATTTGTCCATAAAAACGGCCGACCGCGAGAAAACAGAGGGGGACCAGAGCGTCATCTACCACGTCCTGCGGATCAATACGTCATTACACCCCCAAGTAGTCATAAATTCATTTCGCACCATCCCATTCTCAGTCATGTAGACGTTTCTACGATAACATGCAGAAGGAACCTTTCCAGCCCAAATTTCGGAGCTGATGTATGAGGATGGTTTTGTGGAGGACTAAATGAGAGAATCGCACAGAGGGAGAGAAGAAAGAGACGGTGCAGAGTCAAGAGGCTGCTGTATCCCTGCTCCTCCCGTCTGGTGGCTCCAGCTTCTTGTGACTCGACTGTCAATTGCAGCAGCACGGCTGTATTTAATTACAGTGTCACACGTGTTAAATGCTCCTATTCCAGGCCTTTC
Organism: Chaetodon trifascialis; assembly: GCF_039877785.1. NCBI lineage: Eukaryota > Metazoa > Chordata > Actinopteri > Chaetodontiformes > Chaetodontidae > Chaetodon > Chaetodon trifascialis. The sequence continues at coordinate 9,390,368 of NC_092078.1, forward strand.
TCTGCAATCTTATGCAATGATTGTATGAAAGAAAAAATGAACTCACTTCAACTAAAGCCTCTAAAAAAGGATTCCTTTTTGTGCTCTCGGATCGATAACAATTCCACTTGGTCACCCCGCCTCAACCTCGGCCCGTTACTGGCCTGAAGGGAAGGCTGACGGAGTGAACGTGAAGGCTAAAGCTCCCTGCCCACAGCCAGGCAACTCCCTTACTCCTCCTCCTCCTCATCCTCATCCCCGCCTCCGTCCCAGTCTCACCTTCACACTTCATTTGATGCTAATATTTGCAAAGTATATTCCTCTACCTCACTGGGGTTTATTTGCACTTCTGACAGAGCAGCTAGAGAGTTTGGATGTGTGATAAAAAAAATATATATATATATGTATATTTATATATATAAAAAGCTCCCATGTTCTACTTTCAGGAGGTATGAACTGAGGAAGAGAGGTGGAGAGAAAAAGCTGCTCGGTCTGATTCATGGGAATGAAGCGGTATGGGTGTCAGTAATATCCAAATGTTAAATACAGAAATAATCAAGCATACAGCTCACAAATTTGGTGCTATTCAAACATGAATTTTCTCTCACAAAATGTGTTTTTGCTCACAGACATTTTCACTAATATCCCTCTGCCCGATGTGAGAAGGGATCTGGCGAGCTCCTCGTAAGACCACTGTGAAAAAAGATCACATCTAATAATCTGGCTCCACCATCCACAAATCCTGCAGCACTATATGAAGCAAATGAGTTTTTCCAGCAGCACATTGAGTGCTACATTGCCTGATGAATGCTAATGGCAGCCACCTCCCTGTAAAGGCATACAGCAGTGCTACAGCACATGCAACCATAGAAACAGTTCTGCTCTACTTGAGGCCCAGGCAAGGCTGCATGTGCCCAGATTAACAATAGGCTCCCTTTCCACCCCACATTTCTCCAGCCTCATTATGCTTCAACTCCAAACCGGAGAGCTCCACATGAACGGCATATCTCGGATTTTTGCAACCAGTAACACCGAGTTGAATACGACAGTCTGATTAAGCTGCTTGAGAAGAAACGTGTCGATGGCGGTTTCAGATTAAAAACAAACAAAAAAAAAAAAACCAAAAACAAAAAATAAAAGACATGACATTAGGGCAGATTATTTCTATTATCGATTAATCTGCAAATTATTTTCACAATTAATCATTTATTCTATGAAATGTGAAAACTGCGACGTCACCATTTCCCAGAGGCCAAAGTTACAATGAAAGTTGCTTCTTTTGTCAAGTCAAAAACACAAAGACTTTTCATTTACCATCAAGAAAAGCAGCAAATCCTTATATTTAAAACCAGCAAACGTTTGACATTTTTGCTTGAAAAAAATGATCGACTACTTGACTAATTGTTGCAGCCTGACATGACATCTTACCTTGATGGTTTTGGTCTGAAGTCTCAAGCCATTTAAGGTGTTGATGGCTTTTTCTGCGTCCTTTGGGTCCACGTAATTCACAAATCCATAGCCTAGGCTCTGACCTGCAATCACATGAGCAGAACGTACACAGAGGGTCACACACTCTGAAGTGAAACGAGACAAACATCGGACAAAGGTGCTTTCTTTATGAATCACTGGTGATCGGCAACAATGCCAAAGTGTCAGTAATACTTGAATACACAGATTAATAGTCGGTCTTTATTTTCTACTTGGCAGAGGTCGGCAGTCCATTTCCAACAAACATCCATTTGGCTTACAACCTACAGTAAACTCTCAAACCAACTCTTTGACGAACACGTCTGAAATTAAAAACGACAGGCAATTGCTCTGCTTTCACACCAGCTCATCTCTGACACTGTGCAGTAGCCGAGGCTCAATGTGTTCCCCTCCCTCTACAGTTTATCTCTAAAATGTACAATAGATTGACACCCACTCTTTATGTGCACAGAGGCAATTCAATTTCCTCCACCCACACTGCTGGGTCTCTGCAATTCCACTGCTGGTCAAGTTCACCAGCTCAAGCAGCTTCAGCATATTAATACGGTACATAAGCAACTCGAATTTTATGGTAAACTTTAGGTGAGATTAGATTTGGAGTTCATATCCTGACATCAAATTTAAGCTCAAAACATGCCCAGAGAGAGGATTGAAAATGGATGTGTTCAGTGAGGGGGAAACCACAAAGGGTCCACGCTTGCATATTTTTTCTCATTAAAAATTGTCACATTAGCTACATCAGCTCTTATCGCTGTAGACCGTTAACACTAAGGTATTGTGGTATTGTGACAAATTTGATATAAATTCCAAAAATACACACATTGGCGTATCAGTAAGTAAATAAACAGACACCCAACTGTCAGGAACCGCCTGCAGCACTCGTGTTCACTTCACTTTAGTGCACATCTCAACACTCTGAACGTATCCACACTTGCTTTATCGGTCTTACCACCATGAGTCACTGCTCTCATGGGTTGTTCAGCTGTGATCAAGTAAAGTTCATAAACTTAATTTCACCTTGCATCTCAGGGACTGTTATAGCCAGGAGAAACATGCTGAGCCTTTGAAATGAGCTGGTGAAATGACACTTTTACTTAAGCCTGCAGGGTAAATGGCCTGCCTCGCTGTGCTCGACTGTACACGCTGTATGTGGGCACACTACGCCCCTTATAGTGTCTTCCTATGGAAAGTGTAGCATTCGCTAGATCCACTGTAAACATGCTCCTATAACGAACAACTTGTTCACTTTCAGCTGTCATTAAGGAGTAGAGTAGATTTGCTAGGATGCACTTTCAAACAGAGAACTGCACCCAGCTTCCAGTAGAAGACTAATGCTGCCCATAGTGGGAGGAAAACGACACAAAGACTAAGCTGCTGCTGCTGCTGCTGCAGCTGCAGCAGCCAAGGCGAGAACATTTAAAGCAAAGAGGAAGCATGCATCTCTCTGGTGATTACTTAACATCTGATGTAGCACCAGTACACAGATGTAGGCTGGCTTAAATCCATTGCCACAGGGCCAAGGGAGAGACAAAAGCAACACAGTCTGGAGGGGATAGGTTTTATGTAGAGCTGAAGCTGAAATCAGAGCATCATTCCTGAGAAATGACTTAGAGGCTTTGAATAACATTAAGGGCCTTTTTTGAAGTCAGTCTTTTCCCACCCCAATTCAAGCTTGTATCAGTTAAAAATAATTTAAATTGCCACTTTAACTGCTTAACTTACAATAGCTGCTTAGATCCTCTTGATGGGCAAAGCTGGTCCCTGATCAATCCATACTGCAACTTCTATCATCAAATGGACGCCTTATAAAATGCCTGCGAGAACGGCTGCTCAACAGCAGAGACCGATACCCTTTTCTGACTCAGGCCTGGAATTTAAAAGCAGGTTTCCAAACCCTTAATTTGCAAATGTGACCAAAAACGACTGAAACTGAAATCTTGGCACATAATAAATTTGACACTCGCACATAAAGCAATAACTTTACCAGCTCCTTCAGCAAGTCTTGGAACAACGGTCCTGCTCAGATTTGCTTTCGCCAAACAGACACAAGTTTGAATTTGTTTATGTCGGGGTTGTTTATACATTTACCTTAGAAGAAATTTGCATTCCTGTTTGACAAGTATCACTGGCAGCCGTGGAGCTAAGGACTCACCCTTTCCATCTGGCTGAATTTGTATTTCTTTAATAAAAAGGCAATTTGTTTTTGCATGTCTAATTACTCCTAATCTGATCACCACTGATGCTCTGAGTCTTTGGAATGGTGCTGTAAACAGAGCCCATCCACACAGTGCGTTTCACTAAAGATGCTGCTGCAACTGTCATCCTCAATCCAATCTAACAAAGGCTCCCATTCGGAAAACAAAATGAAATTTGTGTAATTCTATACTCTGCATTACATTCTGGGAAAAGTGCACGCTAGAAATCAACATGACACATTTTCACACGTGTACTGCTCTCCAACGCTCGGATCGGAGACGAACATGACTGCGATGCTAACGCGTGGACGTAAACAGAGATCGGGCAGCCAGTTTTATTCAACTCAACAGCTGAGATTTTCTAGAACAGGAGAGCTGCATAAGGCGGAGGACAAGCCAGATAAACAACTGACATACAATTACTACGGCATCAAAGGCAGCACGGGCACATCCCTGAGAGGAACACATGATCACAAACAATGATACTGCTGCTTTTAAAGGTTACTCTTAGAAAGGATTGTTGACTTCAAAATGAAAAACTCATTGTAAGGCCCCCGGTAGCAAATATATCTGTATTAAAATACATTTGAGATCAGGTTTGGTCTAGAAAAGAGACAATGTGATGTGGCTCTGGACAATGAAAATGTCACAGTTAGAAAAATAAGACCTGGTTTGCTTTAGCGCCCATAATACGACAAATTTCTACTTTGCTATGCATGAATGAGACCTTTTACTGATTTTCCATCATTGCAAACGGTCTTCCTCCAAGTGTTTTTTTCTCCTTTTGAGGCTGAGCTGTGTGGGCCAGAGTTGGCCTGCCAAGTTATTCCAGCTATACATCATTTGCCACAGTGACTCTGTATGCAGACAAAATATTGTCTCATTAGACATGCATTAGATTTCCACATATATTAAACTTTTGTCATGCTGTCCAAAAAACAAAAAAAAACTGAGGTGATTAAAGCAACTTTAGAGGCTGAGAACATCTATATTTCTATCACATAAAAAAAACCTCAAAATGTTTCAAAGCCATGTAAACAACTGACCGAAAATCTAAATCAACATTAAAGGAGAGCAAGTCCACAAGGTCAAGTTTTCGGTTGGATCGACATAATTATTTTCTGCTCTTAATGCACATTTTAAAATCACCTGTGGCTATGAAGTAACAAGCAGGCGCGCACACAGCAGCGGAGAGGGAACCCACGCTTCGCTAAAAAATTTTGTTTACTCATTAATGTTTTTATCCATTTTGTTTACAGGTCACCCAAAAGATCAAAACCTGATTTTCAAGTACTAGTCTCTAAAAATTTGTGTCATCAGAGGGCCTGCAGCAAATTGTTGTCCTGGTCAAAAAAGGTTTAGTTATGTTACTTGCTAAATGTGTAGCTACGTTTCTCCTGCCCCACTTTATGGGGGCATGCAGTACCGCCGCAGGGGCAGGCTGATTTCAGCTTACTCCTATAGAGCCTTGCACTTAAATTACTTGGGAGTGCTACGATCACACTTGCTCCTCTGAATATGCAACCTGCCAAGCATGTTTATGTTCAATCACACAAGCAGACCGTGTGCAAGACAGGTTCTAAACGAGGATCACTGGTCAATTCTGCTCAACCCATTTCACACATTACCAATCAAAGGCCTTTCCTGTATGCATGGCTAGACGAGGGCATTTATTCCATGCAAGACTACACACTCGACAAGTTTCATCATCGCTGCATGCCAAAAGTATAAACTCAGTAAATACATAATGAGAGCTCAGACACTTAACTCGCGGTCTCCCTCTCGCTACTATTGTTTCCAGTGAGATGAAATATGAAAGCTCGGGTTCTGCATATAGTGCACTTCTTTGCTATAAATGCACCAATAATAGAAACACTTTTTACAGAGAGCCTAAAAGAAGACAGCAGAGTCACATTATAGAATAGCAGGGAGAGAAATCATTTAGGCAAACATACTTGGAGCACCTGGCAACATTTTCAGAGCTGAAGCTGTTAGTAGCTGTAGGGAACAGTAGCAACCATGCGAAGACAGACTTGTGAATACTGGTCAGCTATACAAAAGCAGTGTGAAATATTAAACATTATTAATAATTCAAAGCCAGATGTGGTTGAGCGCACATCTTCCATGTTAATTTAATGAAGGTGACTGCCTTGGACTTTCAGAATACAGATGATCTATAATTATTAGTTAGTTCAACAGTGCTTCTCAATAAAAAGTCCCCCTGGCCTCCACCTCAATGGAAAGATCTGTTTGCTCACCTGAGGCTGCTGATGTTTCAGGACCAAATGCAAAACAAACAGATGTATGCACACATCCTCAAAGGCCAGAGACACTCACGTGTCTGACCATCGGGCCACATTATAAAAAGCAGATGGAGGAAGAACCGCAAGAACAGCAAGTGGTAAGAACCCAGCAGCCTATGCTCATGTCACAAAGTTGATGTGAGCCAAATTCTTCCCAATAAAACCTGAAATGATTTGCAAGTCTTCTACCTGCTTAAATATAAAGAATGAAATTAAATTTGAGTCTCTTCAAATCCCCACAGTAAAGCAGCAAAGAACCCTCTGAGCAGAAAACTCTGTATTCCATAGGATCCATTTCAATTTCCCCGAGGAAACTAATATTATCCTGCATATTAAAGCATCATACAGCAATTAAAATCAGTCCTTATGCTGCTGCTCGGCATTTCCACACTGGCTACTATGTAAAGACAGTGCCTGCTATTCTCCCAAATGAGATGCAGAAGGATTGGCTGACTTTCAAGACAAAGGCCTCTGCATTTACTGGGGGTAAAAAGGTCCATAATTCATGATGCACCATGTCAAATATACAACGAGGAAACGACATACTGTGCATGCAGAAACAGACAAGGCTATGACATGGACAATGCTGCTAGCAGGGCCCCACTGATACATTATTTGGGTTCACATCAAGGTTAATAATTGTTGTTGAAATATTTCCCTACCCTAAATCAACGCACATACTTGAAGCCAATGAATTGAGAGCACAAAGTATCTGTTGGGCCCGAGCCATTACCCAGCCATAGTAATGCAAACAGATGCGTTACCTGTTATTTTGTCTCGAACTAGTTTACAGGACTCAATTTCTCCGATGCTCCCAAACAAACTCTTCAGCTCCTCTTGGGTCATGTTCTGAGGCAGATAGTTGACTATCAAGTTAGTTTTACTGTCCTCTATGCTCCCTGACTCTACAGGCGAGGAGCAGTTGTTTGAAATTGTTGAAGGACCGTTGCTTGTGTTGTTGCAAGTTGGCCCATTGGACAGCTGTGTTTCCATGGCAGCAATCACCTGCTAAAGAGACAGAAAGAAAAAAAAAAAAAATCAAGTCACAACCACATGCACATCAAAAATAAATAATAAAAACAGTTAAAAAGGACACTCTTCACACACTGAAACATTGTTTTGTTGGATTACTGATTTCATTTAAATTATAGTATTATTATTATTAAATTATTATAATGGGGCAGCTGTGGCTCAGGTGGTAGAGCGGTCGTCCACAGATCAGGACATCGGTAGTTCAATCCCTGGCCTCAGCAGTCCACATGCCAAAGCATCCTTGGGCAAGGTACTGAACCCCAAAACTGGCCATGCTGCGGCTTCGGTGTGCGAATTCATATGAACGCTGCTTTGGAAAAAAGCGTCTGTCAAATGACTAATTGTAATTTTAATTATTATGGTTATTTTTGAATCTCAAAACAAAACATCATTAAGGCAACCAAGTTGCAGGGAGCATACAGTGCTGTGTCAAAAGACTTTGCAGTTGTTCTTTTATCACGAATTAGCATAATTTAGTGTAGCAGAGTAGAACTTAGAGCATAAGACTGGTCGTTAGAGGGCGTTTAAAAAGGTAGAAGTTGTGATGCTGTGAATGTCGATACTTTGTCCCCTCAGCAGGTTGGGGTAGGCTTCTCAATAATGGAAATTTGTGCCTTCACCATTCATATCTGGCAATGTGAGATGTTAAATCTTACAGTAGCACCACAGGTGGAAAAAAATAAAGTTGAAAATAGTGTGTGTGTGTGTGTGTGTGTGTGTGTGTGTGTGTGTGTGTGTGTGTGTGTGTGTGTGTGTGTGTGCAAGCGTGTGTGTTTGGGCGGGTGGGGGTGGGGGTGGGGGCAGCAAAATAATTCCCTCTCTGCTATGCATGATTGCTGCTTTTGCTTCTGGGCAAATAGACTTTTTACTGAGAAAGCAATGTGATGGTCTATTAATCTGTCAGAAGCTCAACAACTGATAAAGCAATATTAAAGTTGGTAAGTGGCATGTTTAAGCATATCTTTCAAAGTTAAATGTGGCGACCAAAGTGAAACATTTCATTCACTACATATGCAAAGCACGTAAGCAGCCAAATCTGCAGCCATCAGTACGCTAGCATTGCACAACAAGCCTTAAACGATATGGTGATCAGTTAAGGCAAACAGCAACAAGTTCATGTATGAAGAGTCATCCTTTATTAACAGATTCACCATGTGCAGATCAGTGTAATCACACCACGATGCATATTATTCAGTCACACTTACACTAATTTGTGCACGGAGGCCATAAAGCTGTAATTCTACAAAGTAATTAGATAAACACATCACAGTAGCAGACAGGGTTAGACCATACCAATACAGTCAAGCATTGACAACATGGGAGCTTTTCATGAACAAAACCAGAAAAGTGCCTGAATTCCAAATTGAACATGTGATGAATTTGATTTGAGCATCAAAATGTGACAGAGAGCTAACGTCATTGGTATGGCCTGAGCACTGAGACGAAAAGCAAGGCCTTCTGGCCAAATGATTTCAAAAAAGAAGAGCCACAGACCCCAGTCCAAGGCTCAGGCGCCCACGAACCACTTCTAAGCAGAGAAGCCACATCGCACAGTCTGACTGCCATGTTAGTTTGGAGTTGCCGTCTGAAAATGTGGACACAAAAAGTACTTCACGTTAGATCAGCAAAGAACAAAGCAACAGTCAGATGTGATCACATGTCATTACTGGGGGGGAGGAAAAGGAGGCCATATTTTTTTGAACTGGCTGTCCATGCAGATTGGCTTAAACCAGGGAGAAGCAAAGGCAATGTTTCACTTAGTCACAATACATCTTGAGTAAGGAGCAAACAGCAGAACCAAAAAGTGGAGAGTGTTCAGTCAAGAGAAACCTGGCCACAGCACTGACAATAAGCATGAGGAATGGCAAATAGCTTAATGGATGGGAGCACTGCAAAAGGATGATCACTGAAACTGCACAAGCACAGATCAATTGGTCCGCTCAGATTGCTCACATCCAGCAGCAGAGCTGATGCTCAAGTTACGCTGACACAGCCGACATTTGTTATTCAGTCTTTAGCACACAAAGCATTAGAACTGCAAACATCCACAGTGCAACAATCTCCAAGTTTCCCAGAAGCTTTAACGTGCTCAAACTATGAAAACAAACCACTGACAACTTCGGCAGCAAAGATCACCAACAAACAGACAATTCCATCAAAACTAAGCCTTTCAGCTTACTTAAAGGTCCCATGTGTAACTTTCAGAACACCCTTGTTATGAATGACCATGGCTGTTAAGTAAACTGAAGCAGGTGCAAGCAAGCTTCATCAGGTATCGAATAACGTTACAATCTATAACGTCACTGTATTTCATTTGGACCATTGGCTCCATGATACCGCCTAGTTTGCTGCTTTGCAAATCACTTCATCAACCCACAGCAAGACACAACCAAAGCTGCTCAGCTTAGGTTACAGTTAGCTACTGTCATCCCTGCCTTGCATCACGTTCTGCTAGTAGAACGCAAACAGTTCCTCGGTTTTGTACTGTTCCATCATTTATTGTTGGCTAAAACAAATGCCATTTGTAATAATACATAAGTTAGTATCATGGTTCACGTTAGCTGGTGAATTAAGTTGGCAAGCAGCCCAACTACCAATTCCCCTCCAGATAGTATTTTGCTAGTAATAAGGTTAGCAGGCAAATAAGCTAAGATTAGCCCACTAGCTGTACGTCGCATGGATCTGGGGTTGCTGGTTTGTAATGTTAGCTGATAAACTTGCACAGGGCAGCTAGTCAGTTTAGCAGCCGGATCAAGAATAGAAGTCAGGATGAATTCACAGATGACGTCCACTCAAGACAGTACAAGCTAGCTAATGTTAGCTAACATTAAGCAGCTAAAACCAAAATATCATAGTCCACATGCTTCACAGTCATGTTAGCTTTGACTCTGGACAGTTTGCTGGACAGTCCTTTATATGGAAACCAGTCCACAGGCTGTTTATAGGCAACTGGAAAATGGTCTAATTTCTTAAGTAATATCCATTCACACACTGGCATTACAAACACTTCACAATCTTACATATTGACACATTCAACTTTCCATGAAAGAAAAGTAGTTCAAATAAAAAGCCACAGAGGCTCAATATGTATCAGATTATATCAATATTCTCCAAAGCAAAATGAAGCAATTTGTGAGGAAAATCTCACTTAAAATACAATTAAAACAAGCACTGCACTATGTTTATATTACCACTGAAGAATTCATTAATTGCTGCTTAAAACTAGAAATATACAAAATTCATCACAAGACAAGCAAAATAAAAAAAACTGCATCACTGATCCCTCGGTTGTTTAACTTTTAACTAAGCCGTATGAACCTGCTACAGTGTTCAGGCGTGTTGATGACGTGACTGACTTTTGCGGCTTCATACTCTTTTCTGCATGACTGTACACCGTTTTCCACTCCGTATACAAAAACAGTCATTATGGATGAGTCCTCCTCCTCCACCTCCTGCACGCTCTACCCAGGTGCCAACCCTCGCCTAAACCAAACAAGAGTATTTCCAGTAGGTGAGAACGCGTCTGACGTGGACTAATGTGCTACATGTGTGAAACTCTGGACACTGTCCAGACCTGATTCTGGGGACATTTGTCTGTAGTTTAGATGAGAAAACAGCTGTATTGTCTGTGTTATATATTTGGGGCAGCAGCACCATGAAGCAATCCAGCTGCCTCATGAGGTCAAATGATTTACCACGTTCTCAGGTAAGAGCAGCAGTTGGTGGCGATAATGAGCCTCCATTGCATCTCTGTTGTAGTTAGTTTTACTGTTTTGAGGTTGTTTTTATGTGCTGTCTCATGTGAGGCGGCTGTTTTTGTTTGTATGGAATTTTCAAACAGAAAATAATCAAATGTGATGAAGTATATTTTTTTTAAGCCATTTCTTAATTGATTTTGCATGACAATTACTATACCGTGATATCCGTTACTGTGATATAAAATTACATTTGCTGTGATAGATTTTGAGGCTGCAGGCTTCAAAACAGCCCAAAAACACAGCACAGACAACTGAGCCTCTAGTGTCCTATTAATGAATTTGTTTCACCTCGTTGGCTGCGCCTAGTGAAAACGTCGACTTGCTGTAACTCAAATGCAAATTGATTTTCTCTACTCAAGTGATGAAAGCAGCATTGCAACTGTCAGATGGACGGGCATAACCCAATAAACCTGATCCATATTTCTTAGTGGAGGAGAGCATCTCAAACCACCGTGCCAATGTGCCATTTCCAGTGCATCACCGTGATGGATAATGCATGAATCGAAACGTTAAATCTTAAATTTCTTTATTATTTTACAAAGCCAGAAGCAGAGATTGAATTTTTTATGCTGTCTTGATTGCCCTGCTTTTTGTCTACATTTCTCTGCTATCTAAAATATACTGATATGTGCTTTCAAACTGGAGTATATGCACATGTCAATAAACGTGACTGAGCTGTCACACATCCTCCGTCGGTCATTTCATATATTTATACATTATTTTGCCCTAATAGTGTTTTCAGTCTTAACTAATAAAGTCAGTGTAGCTGGCGTGATTGAAGCGGGTCACCTTTTGAGTTTTGAGGTCCATTTGCTGCTTTTCTCTGTCTGTTAATTGTGTTACAACACTGTCACAGCTCAGCTGTCACCGTCAAATGCGGCGATTGGCTGTGCCACGTATCATGATATACATAAAGGCACGTGAGCTGACAAATTGCAGCAAACAGCTCTGTGTCAGTCAGATCAAACAGCTGTAGATGCGCTCTGGATTCCTATTGCATTGGAAAATAATTACGACCTCAGCTTATTCAAGTGTGAAAAACTGGAGGTGTACTGTGAGTGTGTGTGATTAGAGTCTACTGTGATAGCTTGACTAAAAATGACAATGTACTTAACAGTGTTATTTATCCAGATAGTTAGATCTTTCTGCTCTGAAAGCATCATCAGTGCACATCTCTGCACAGAACAAAGCTTGTCAATAGGGAGAATGTGTGTGTGCCACAGCATATAGACCGCTCAGGACTGTAAAGAACAGAATGTTTTGTGTCGATCAGCTCGTTTGCCAATAGCTTTTTAATTTTACAGTCTCACCAAAGGGCCAATAATTGTAAAATAAATGGTAATACAGTATATTCACAGATATGGCACTTAAAACTTTGATTCCAGATATTTACTGATGATATGTTAAATCTCATTTCTGTCCATCCTGACTTGGAGCACAACATTCTCATAATATTTTTGAGACTGGAGGACTGATGCAAAACATCCACTTGGCACTTCATCTAGCCATGGTAACTTGTGTTACAGTTTTAGACAACAGTAAATATGTTTAAAGCACTTTTTTTTCCCCCTTAATCCAACCTGAAAGCATGTGTCGATTACTGGATGACACGCTGCCATATCGAGCCAGTATCAAGAATGCGAAAACAAAAAAACTTCTTTGATTTCGCCATTATTTGTTGTTGTGTCCGCTGCTGTGAACTCCGGCCGATACTCCGGTTGAGTCAGTTGTGTTCATGAAGTGAGAACCTCCTCACAGCAGTCGTCACATGAGTAACATAACACCCGATGTCACTGACGATATGTTCATTCCAGGATCAGAGGCCATGTGTAAAATGGCCTAACGCACAGCATCCTCAGTACACAATAACACACTAAAGCTGCATCTCTGAACAGCTTGCTGCTTTGTAGAAACTGTGCTGACTGACTGACTTGTTCCGTGTCGAGGGCAGTGATATAACTAAACTTGACAACGATAAGATTTGCTGCCCTTGCGTTTCATGGTCCGACAAACAATTTTAAGACATCAGTTTGGTGCAACTTGCATCATCGTGCAAACATCGAAAATGATTACTGGAGCGGCAACAACTGACAATAATGAAAATGATAAACGTGGCACCCTACAGGAACAGTTTTACTCCCCTAATCAAATGAAAAAAATATGAGGACGACTCAAAATGTCCAATCAATTTGTACAGTGGAAGCTGAACATTTAGACTAACATTACGTGCAGGTTGGGGAGACTTTTGTGTTTATATATGGAGTTTTGCTCGTTTTACTTCTGCTGAAATACGTCCATCAGCAGTTTATCTTTAATTGATTAACTGCAGTAAAGAATTTAACTGATTAAAAACATTCACTACCAATGTATGTTTTGTGTACCATTCCTCCAGAGCTCACATATATTAACGTATACCACAAGAGGTCAAACTTCAACTTCACAGCTCAGAAAAACTACTGGTGCAACAAAAGAGGCTGCGGTCAGTGAGAAGAGGAGAGGTGAGATGAAGAGGAGAAAACACAGTCCAACATGGTGACATGATGAGACAATAACTCATTAATGCGCCGCTACAATTGTTTCAACTGAGACAAAGTCCTGCATTTTGTATCTTATTGTTAATGTTTAAATCAGTTGATCAGGAAACTTTGGGACATTTTAATCCTCCTTGTTGCAAAAGTGCTGGCACATAGAGATGACTTTTTTTTGTACAAATAAAGCCTCACATTTGAACAATAATAAGAGAATTTTTGAAATATTAATTCTGTTAACATTTAGTTTGACAATGGATGCTACAATTCTGAGAGGAAAGCGTTGCAACACAGAGTAGCAGCAGTCAGATTTCACTCATCACATGAGGAGAGTTGACTGGCAAGACAGTGATGGAGGATTTGGTGTCAATGTGAAAAGCAACTATTTGATAATGTTTTGGATTTAAAGCCAATGCTAACAGGGAAACTGGTGATGTCAATGAGGCTCTAGTGCACCACGAGAGTGATGCCGCCAAAATGGGCCCTGCAGTGAAAGCTCACCCGGAGAGGCGACACACAGACATCCGGATTAAAGTAAGCACTCGACACATATTGAGCGTCATCAACAAATATCTCTTGTAAATGTCCCGTGTAATCAGTAACAACGGTGTCACGACATTATTAGCCGGTGTGAGAGTTTCCTCGCCATGGCATCCTGACTCAATGCTTATGACTGTTTTCAGGCTTTTGAATGTACTGTAGATAAACTGCATCGCCAACGTTGCAGTGCACAAGTGCAAATACGTGACTCATTTGATTCACTAGCATGTCCCGAAACCAAGGTCAAAACCCACTGACTACATAACCCGAGCAAAAATAGAAACCATACAGCGATGAGCTTCAACCCACATGACCCATGACCACAAATACATTTCATTCATTCATTAGAAAGAAATAACAACCCCAGATGGACTAAACACTATGGCAACACTCAAAGTCTCAACAAGGACAGCTGATTGTCCAAGTTGTCCCCTTATATATCTGTGTGCTAGCAAACATTACTCAAATCTTCTTAAGCAAGACCAAGCTTCAGAGATAAAAACACAGCTTCCTGTGTCTTTATATTGCTTTTTACCTTCCTTGGGTTTTGTCTGATCTCCCATGAAGCACTATGCAGCTCATCTTTTCAAAAGCATTAAAAGAAATTATGAATAATGGTCAGCATCAAAACTTTGTCTGCATATATAGGAATAGCCATTTCTTTTTGATATAGATAGCATTGCTAGCCACTGTTTTTATGCCTGCTAGCAAGGAGCTTAACGTGAGGGGCTTGCTATGCATGTATGACGTTCATACTATTAAAATCAATCTCCCAGGGCATCATGTTATGTACACTCTGTTATTGTCACCTGTGTTATAAATATTTTCCAGCATGCAAAGAGACAGTAAAAGGACTTTATCCATATTGCCCCTTACTGTTTTCTTGTATGGGAACCCACAACCCTGAGGACCTGCGCGGGAAATCAATCTTCAATTAATCATCAAGATTCATTAAAATCCTAAGTTGCTGAAAATGAGGAAAACTTGCTTCACACATGCTGCAGAATGCTGATAGCAGTAATGTAACGTAGAGACTTGCATGTCATGCTGTTCACAGCTGCATATACTCCTCTCACTGCAGGTAAAGGCCAGAAGGCTGCAGGCCATAATACACCACAACGAGCTCACTCATCATATCTGGGCATCATAAACAGCATATTTGTAAATAACCAGACTTACTCTACTCCAGACAGCAGCAATCTGACAAACATGAATATCTAAATATGGTTCTGCAGTTCAAAGTTGCGTTGTGCAACACAGATTTAGTGACAGACCCGAAATCTGACTGAAGGATTCTCGTTAGCGCTCGAAGGTTTTCCCTGAAGGCGTTAGTCACGATATTTGATTTAGGCAAATAAAACAATACCAATCATCCTCCATGTCAAATCAAAGTTCGCTGATTTGAGCTGGTTAAAGCAACACTTATTTAACCAAGTACAGTCACCAAACACACAGCCATCATCCCAGTCATGCAAGGAAGGAGGCCTGAACAGGTCAACTGAACCCTCCTGCTGCTCTTTCCATCTGTTATTTGTCTCAAAAGTACAAAACCAGCGCAATAGAAGCCCTGCGTTTACCTTTTTGCGGTTTTGTTAACAAAAAGGGCACAAAGGCAGAAATTTCTAAAACCGAATGGATATTCAGCAAATGTTTCTCATATGCCAAAAAAAAAATTGCAATCCTAAGCACTTATCCGCTCCACAAGCAGCCTCTCCCACGTGCATAGTAACAGAGAAAAGCAGGCCACAAGAGAACATATTGTTGTTGAGGAAAATGACTTACTTCAATCTCCATTTCATATGCTTCACCTTTTATTCTAAGTACAAAGCACAAACATTGGCTATTGTCCCACTTGAGAGAGTGCCACAAGGCAGAAATATTTCATTAGATAAACACTTGGAAGAGAAGGCTTGGCACAACGCCGCTCCCCAAAAATTTCAGTCAAGGCTTTCACTGTGTGCAGCCAGCCAGCCAGCAGCCTCCTCTTAGTGCAGGCATCTGAGTGCACAGCGTCTTGAAACCAGACCCAGATAAAGACCACGAGGTTCTTTTTTTGTTTTCCCATCATTGCTAAGATAAACCCATCCACCTCCACAATTTTACCCCACTGAGCAGGCTGCCTTTTAGGACTCATTAAAGTGCAGTGTGTTTAGTTATTGGTGCTCTCAGATCCCAAAGCCTTCTCACGAGGGGGAGAAAATCCTCTGCACGCAGTGTTACTATACAGACAATGCAGATATTACCAATTCAAACACAGTGAAAATCATCTACATTGTCACACTGATGTTACACAAAAGGCATGAGGAACATCCAAAGTAATGACAAAGCTTTTGCTTCTGTGCTTCAGCCATGTGTCATCCTTCAACCTCTGAAGCTGATGGTGCTGGCTCTGTTCTAGCAGCTCACTGACTGTGCTAATTAATTACATGGAAAAGTGACTTTGAGTGGCTGTTTGGAGGCAAGATTTCACAGTTGATCAAACTCTTGACTGAAGTACAGCTGTAAATCAGCTAATATGAAATCAATCACAACCTGATAGCATTTCATATCTCCATCCTGCTCTGAGCTAAACCAATTAGTCAATTCATAGATTTAAAGAGAAATTTTTCCAGCTGCAGCTGCTCTTCTGTTTAAGATCATAAAAGGAATATCTTTGGGATTTGGACTGAGACTCAGACATATAAAGCAAAATCAAGATGTCACATTGCGATCTCAAAACTCACTAATGAGTAATTGAAAAAAATATCAAATAAAAAATGTTAGTTGGAGCACGAATTCTGTTCACTTGTGAAACTCCTGGCGCCCTGCGACCTGATGATAAATGCACCCTACAAACAAAACCAAAGCTGCTTCAGCTCGAAATCAAATCAATCCAAATGATTTGTTTCAGCCACTGCTGCCACTCGAGGACAGCCAGACTGTCATTTCAGTTTTAATGAACGGCAGCGTCAGCAAAGGCCATAAAGAAATCTAGTCCAGTTAAGAAACATTACATGACTGCTGCACTCACAAAGTATTGATTTCTTTTAAAAAAATAGCCTGATTTCCTTTGAAAGGTTCAAATCAAGGGCAGGCAGCAACAAAGTTAAATACACTAAATTCTGTTGGCACTAACGCACAATATGAATCTGTGAGTCTGCACATTGGCAGAGGTTTTCAATCCCCCCTTTACAGCATGAGCACACGATTCATACTTTTGAAGACAGACAGTAATATTGCACAAAATGGTTTGATTTGATTACACATTGGCTGACAAGGCCTTTGGTATCCGCTTTCTTCAGCCAATCTGTCAATTTCAGGGATTATATAAAACAATATACAGTACAGTAGACCTTTTAAAGGATCAAAACAAAAACACTATAACGACTATCCTTTTCCAACAAACACTAGATCGATAAGGACAATAAAGTTTTCAGATTTTGTTACACAGAAAGTGGGCTAAAAAAAAAAAACATTTACAGATGTGACTAAGTGCAGAACTTCTTTAAGGTGAACCTGAAGCCAACAGTAAGATCAGCATGTACTGATGTGACACTGAGCACTTAAAGTGAGGAGGCACGAATCTCTGCTACTCGCTCCTCAGAGGATTAAATTGACCAAGTATGCGTGACAAGCTGCAGAGTGAAGAACTCCAGAGTGCACACACTGACATGCACGGCCTGTCCTTGAAAACTAAAAGCCCACAAGTAACAGTTCAGAATATCCCTGCTGAAAACACAGATGTGACTCGTCTTCCCACACACTGACGTGCACCAAGACAAATGCGACGCTGTAATATGGTGATATTTGTACCTTGATGAGAAAAAGGTGTAATGTGATGGCAGCGCTGAGGAGCAGTGCTTTGGGGTCTAAGCATCATCCAAACATACCTATTGACTGATTTATCCTTCATAAAAAATGAATAGGATTTTAATACAGTTGCACAAACTTTAAACTTTAAAGATTTTACTACTTTGACTCTGACGCCATCTTAATTTTGCAAACAAGGGAAAACTGCTGGGCAGGTAATTTCCATCACATGCTACTTCTGTCTCTCAAACCTCTGCTCAGTGTTTCAGTGCATCGATCCGCTTTGTTTGCAGATTAACATTTAAGGAAGAGCAAATATTTATCAGCATAAACACACGGTTAATAATTTGATAAAGCTTGTTCTGAAGGTGCAAGGCGACAGTGGGGAGGGGGTTGAGAGCAGGGTAGTTACGCAGCAGCTCCGTCATCCCAGAACCAGTCAGAATAATACTGAAAAGTGATGCAATGCTGAGTTATAATTGGCAGTCTGCCTCCAAAGCAGAAGTGTAAGATTTCTCACCAACACTTATGGAGAAGGGAATAATACAGCTACTGTTAGTAGGAGAAAATGCATAAAATTCACTTCATAGTCTGCCTGAAATAAAATTCAGTTGGGTAGTTTGCATTGCTCCAGAGACAGCAACACATGTTCATCAATACTGACTTGTTCTGAAATTTTGGCCAGAGGCATTTTTTCTTCTTCCAGGCTTGATGCTTTAGAGAACCAATGTAAAAATATCAATGTGTCATTTCTTGTTAAAAAAAAAAAAAAAAAAAAAAATCACAATTTTATTTTACATCATCAAAAAGGTCTCTTAAGAAATTAATTGTCTGCTGTAACACTATTAGTTATGATTAAATGTTAACTCACAAGTGCTCTGATTAGGACTTAAGACTGAATAATCAACATCAAATGTGTGGATTCTGACAATTTACTAATTAATAAAGAAAGTCTAAAAGCAGCATCACCAAATAATGGATAGAGCAACCTACTGTAACATAGCAGTCATTTTGTCAGACACTAGCCTGTCTGCTATCATATAAAAAGGTGTGCAGGACACTAACGAAAAAAAAAGGTTGACAGCCTTGAGATGAGATGAGATGACAACTTTTAAAACCTCAAGTCAGAGAGTTTAAAACTGAAAATGAAAATAGTGACTGTTCATTTAGCACTGGGGTCATCAGTGAGGTTCTGACAACCCAGTCTCTTAAGTGCCACAGCTGTTTTGACTGTTTTTGACAGGAGGTCTTAAGACTATTAACCTCAACAACTAGTGACTCTGATTTTTGTCAATTTCGTAGTCAAGCTCAAACACTGAATCTCGGTCGATACGTTACATTTGCTATGAGCTCCAATCCAATAATTTCACATTCAACAGAAATATCTGCAATGTTTAGACACGAGGTATATTCACACTCCCTCTGCTTCTCACCACCATAGGCCTACACACTAACACAGCCAAACATTAAAGTACACAAATCAACACTCACCACATAACACCTATACAGAGCATGAGATGTGGTGATCTATAAAAGCGGCTGTGATGCAGTGACAGGGTCAAGAACACTGCAATGCTGGCTTCCAGCAATGACCCACACATGCAGAGGGAGGGCCACCCTGTGGCCAACAGACAATAAGGACCAAATTGGAAACAGCTATGTGCACCATTCACACAGCCCAGACAAGATCAAATGCAAGGGGGGTGCAGGGGGACGCCGCGAGGAGAAGAAAGGGGGATAGGACGGACATTTAAGAAGGACAAAGGGGGCAAAATTGCTTCCTTTTTTTTCCTGGAGCCACCCACTGTATGCTAACCCAGTTCTGACAGCAGCACACATTGCTGTGCAGAGCACAGCGACGTGGCCTTTGGAAGTTCACTCACTGTCCTGCATTTTAGTCACTCTGTCAGCAGCCTTTATTTAGAAAGGCAAACGTGGGGGCTCAATAATACATAAAGACAACCGCTCTCATCTCTTGTCCCTCTCAGGAGCACAGAGGCTGCTGAAATAGTGGAAGTTACATGAACACTGAGGAGGGAAAAATGCCTAAAAACAGCAGATATATATACAGAAATAGGAACATGTGGGCATCTTCCATCTTTCCTAAAGCTGAACTTGTGATGAGATCTGCAAATTTGAATTAAGATCTTCTGGTGCTCTTAGTATTAATATCAATTCTTTAGTAATAGTGCTCTTAAAACCATAAACACCAAGACCCAAACTACAACAATCTGATTCAGCCATTTTTTTTTTTTTTTAATTATTATTTTTAACATATTTCGTCTCTGCACACACAGAATTGTAATGTGTTATGGCTGCAAGTGCTATATTTAATCAGGTGATCGGATAAATAACGGCACAGCCAACTACTTTGTCATCAACAAATACTCCATTTCTATTCTGTTAATCATATTTCATCCGTCCTACACATTACTCCCTTGTCACATCGCGTCAAATCAATTGAGGATTTTGAAAATAAATAAATAAATAATGAAGAACCCAGGTATAATGAGACTAAATGTGTAAATGTCTGTTAATTCACATTCAATGTGACAGGGATGTCAACTCACAAGATGTTGAAGAGTGTATGAAACACCTTTAAAAACACCCAGTGAGCTGGGCTGTCCCGCGATACCCACAGGACCACAGATGTCCTGTGTGTTGGCAACTTCCTGGTAAATTAACTGTTCAGGCTCTCAGATAAAAGATACGTAATCTTTTCATGACCCACCAACTGAAGATTACTCACCGCAGACTGCCAGCTATAACTCAACATGCCCGTGGCTCCAACATATCCATGCTTAATATTCAAGGCCAGACGCTACAAGCATGAGCACGAAAAAATACAAAAGAACATGCCTTTGTTTATATGACAGGTTACAGTCTGATAATTATCCTTAAAGCCTTTAAGAACAAGAACGACAATTAACCTGTTCCTTTACCTGGAGTTGCGTAATACCCAAAAACTGTGAAATGCCCATTTATGAGTAACAACATCACACGAGGATGGAAATTAAGACTCTCTTATGTCAATGATCACATATAGGAAAATATAATTTCATGCAGTGGATGGAAAAAATACCCTCTGTTTAAAGAGGGACCACTGCATGTAAACAATGCATTCATCGGCTAAATAAATAATTCTGCTAATTTTGGAGTTTTCATTCAGGAGCTGACAACGAGATTTCTACAAGTATTGGAAATAATGACCAATAAATATTATAAAACAGGACCAAATAAAGTACAGCTGCTCCATCAACCGGCCTGTGTTAAAAAGGTAAAAGGTTGAGCTCAGTTTAAAGGTAACCTGTCTAATTAGGTGAACTACAACGTGAGCGGATGGAGGGGGGATGGGGGGGTGGCTGAGGGCTGAGAGCAGCCTTGTTTAATTGATTAAACTGAGACACCTGTGCCGCCGCGCTGTGCGCAACACCAACCTGCGATTGAATGTCGGTTCATGCGAAGTCCAAATGAGGATTGAGTCAATTATCTCAGACAATGACCACTCAGCAATGGCCAATTTTTTATTTATTTTTTTTATGTTTTGCGTCTAATTTAAACTTTATGAAACTGCAACCCGATGCTAGTTTTGTTTTGCGACGTGGTCGTGTAGCCGGACGCAATTTGACGGCGGACAAAAAGCAAGATTTTAACCAACACAGCAGTTTTATGTGTGTTTGTGAAATTCAGTTCGTGAGGCTAGCGCCGAGATTTGCGTCGGCGCTTGCTACTGTAGCAAACATTATTTTAGCTAGCTTGACGTTACGTAACGTTGTCCAACATTAGGTCGCGTTAAAACACAAATATTTCTTATGGAGATCTGCTAGCAACATGTCCGACTTGAGTCGCTCGCTACGCCGGCGTCTGTTGGACGTTGATAGCTACAGTCCCTTGTTTAATGTCTTTTTTCGGGGTGCATTTTCTGTACAGTTAATTTTGGCAGTAAATACTTTTACACTACTCCTCTGCGGTGTCTTACCTTGAGGTGTTGAGTCGGCGTCGCGGGAATTTATTGATGTAAAGTCTGCAGACATCAAACTTTTGGTCGCAGTCTTTGCGCAGTAGAAAAGGGGGCGGTGGCGGGAACACGGCCAACGTAAGTAAACTAATCAGACCGTCGGCCAATCAGCGAAGACTCGGTCCCTAGCCCGGAAATACACGATTAAATAATTGATTCGCTGCAGGTGTAGGTCTACTTTTGCTTCATGCTACCTAGCCTGAATGCCTTTTCGAGCAAAATATCAACGCAAAGGAAAGACACACAAAGATGACATTACTGAAGCAGTGACTGCGTCAGGCTGCCACCAGGGTCCCTGGACAATTCAACAGAATTATTGATTTGGGTATAATTTACCAACGACAATTAGGAATTTAAGCATTGCTGTGTCTATTTTTAGATCAAACGCGTACAGAACAGACATATTTGGCATTAGTTTAAGAATAAAAGGCAAAACCTAATTAAATGGGAATGCTGATAAGGGGCCTTTCGCATGAAAAGCTTAGGATCCAAATCCAGTTTCTGTGTGTGTGCAGGAATTGTAAAATTGTCTCCACGTCACAATTAACACCTGCACGGAAATTCCGAAATCCCATAGAAACATGCCTGTGATGGCAGAACTTAACAAAATATCATCCAGCAACTCCAAGTAGCAGAACACACAGGCTGCACTTAACCTATATGGCATCGCTGCTTTTAGAGAGTTCCACCGAGTCTTCAGCCCTATGGGCTATTTTACATTTAAATCCAAGAGGTCGCCCCTACCATAGCCCACCACTTAGTTTAAATCACATTTGTATTTGGCCATGTATTTTAAATGTACATCCTTGGTAAAAATGCAAGTTTTCCTATAGATGAAACAGCTCAAATTCAAAATCAAGTAAGGTTGGTTTGTTTACTGCAGCCATCAATTCAACTCGTAATGTGAGACTCTGCATATAAAACCAGCGCCGTGAGTCTAATATTTCCAACACGACAACGTTTTTACTTTAGATGCGGTAAAATAACCGACTACTATGCGGATCACACGTTTCAGCACTCTGCCAAAGGCCTATATTTCTACACACCAGAGCAATAAACGCGTCCGTCCATGTCTGAAACCTTGGGAAGATTCTGAAACGAGCACATGTGCGGAGACAGCCTTCTTACCCTGCGGTGTAAGTCTATGATATGCCAAGGCACCGCAATTCAGAGTTGAAAATCAGCCGTCAATGGAGACATGAATGCACCACGGTGACTTTCCTATCGCGTTTGCATGCAAGAAGACAGCCTGAGACTACAGTGAACGCGTGATCTGCTCTACACACTGTCCTCAAAGACTTGACACAGGGTAAAATATCGATTCAAAATGTTTCAGGTGAATGAGCAAATGTGTAAAAATATCTTACCGTTTCTATAAATGAAAGTTATGGACGTCCTTAGGGCAAACAATCTCTGAATGAAAACACCTGGCCAATAGCTTGTCAAATGATGAATTCCGCTCTCTTAGTTCAAACTTGGAAACATAAAAGCCAACACAAACAAGATAAAATGAGGAAATGAAATATTTATTAAATCAAAACACAGAAATGAGTTCCTTTCAGCAAATGCATGAAACAAAAGGAAAAAAAGAACAGAAGAAATAAAAGGAATCAAATAATTAAAAAAGCCGGCTTCTGCCTGTCTCGCTCTTTACAGGTGCGCCACACAAATACGCGACATCACTGAGTGGAAACCAATGTGAGGAGGAGGTTGCCTTTAAAAGGAAGATAGTCCTGCCGGCGAATATATAGGGCCGTATCACAGCATGCCTATACCTCTCCGCTCTCTCCGTTTCATCCATTCAACCTACACATGAACACGCACTGGACGCGGAAGTATACCCAGAGTCGCTCCCATCCACCGCTTATGCACACAGGAGCTCTTCGATGCCATTGGCTCCAGCGCGCTCCTCGCTGGGGCTCGAGCGTCTCTCCCAAATCACGAGACGCCATTCGTCGTCGCCCCAATCACTCACAGCGATCAAGAGTTTTTTTTTTTTTAATCTTTTTTTTTTTCTCCTAAATATGGCATTTGAAGTCAAACATCGCCTCGCCGAGACACGCACGGTGCAGCAGGCGGGAATAACACCGCGGCTTCAGAGTATTTTTTTTTATTTTTTTCCCCCCACAAATGTGTTTTACACCGCATCACCACACGATCACCATCACGCAAGAGAGTCATTTTAGCTGTGTGTGCCGTTAGGGATCACTGTTTTGCTCTCAACTGGAGGGTTTATTTCACTGGAGACAATAAAACCACCACCCGTGGGCTTTTATTGTTTGTTTGCTTTTCCCCCCGCATCACCGTCTTTGCTCTCACACCATCTGAAATGAGCGCCTGTGTTTGTGGCGGCGCATTCAGCACCACGGACAGCGCAGCTCTCCGGCACAGTCGTCGTGGAGCAGCCTACACGCTTCCCACTGTCTGCCTCAGAGACTCCACAGTCAATGATCAGCCCTCAACACTCAACCTATCGGCCAGAAACAAAGGTGGGCGTTCATTCGGGCTCCCCCGGCACATTACAAACAGCAGAAAACGCTCTCTTTAAGCTTCCCTTGCAGCGGCGTCACATCAGCGTGAGCACGATGCGGGCTTTGCAGCAGGAGCGGTCGCAGGCTTATCCCGAGTGCATCTCTCTGTCGACTTTCAGAGGGTGGAGCAACAGTTAGGCTCGCATGGACACATGTGAAAAGGGAGATCGATGCTCTCAGGAGCAAAATACTGTTTCAGACATATAAGCCGATACAGCAGCAGCGGCAAAAGGCTGTAAGCTGTTAAGCTCACTGCAGAAAGCCTTCAACACAATAGGACCTGTATCAGAGGAAATCCAGCCACGCAGTGACACCCTGTATATTGTCCTATAAATCCATGTTTTCATGCATGTTCAGATGATTTTCTCAATACTTTAGGTAATTGACAGGATGGCGACATGCTATCCTTCAATCCCTCCACATGCACACACAAGTCTAGTCTTTTAAACACACTTCACTTTTTGGAAAGTGCTATTAAAAGCACAGCTAGTATCAAATGAAGGGTCTGAAAAGTTCTGCATGCAAATCAAATCATCCATGTTGTAACATGCTATTAGTATTTTCAATGATGTATAAGTAATGGAAAACCTCAAGGGCTGCTAGTCTCAATTCAGAGATACAGGCTGAAGAAACGTGTTGCATGTGAAAGCAGAAATAGAAAAGCTCCTCACATGAATATGCGACACATTCTTATGTAAATGCCTCATGTGAAGTAGGAAGTGTGCTGGAGAATGTTTTGGAAGAGGCCATGTTAACCTTTGGCCCAGCCACAGCAAACAGGGAGCAGTGAGAGGCGTGGAAAGCATCACACGTTGCTCTTTTATGATAAGTGTCATTATAAAGCAGCCAGTGCTTTTTGCAGCGCTGTACTCAGAATGCTGCACAACTTAGTTGTGCACCAAATAGCCTAAAAACAAATCTACAGAAGATATCAATGTGCAAATTTGAAGATATATTAATGTGTGAGTGGCGGTGACTCTTTGGGGTGAGCATGTCCATTAACACAAAGTTACTGCATTTTCCAGCTTTTGTAGTTTTCATGAATAACGAGAAAAGGCTTGATGTCGTCTATGGTATGCTCAGCTTTCAAGGTCTGACATCTTACAAAGGCTACTATACTATGCTATACAGTATATTATTCTCAGTGTATTTAGAAAATTCACATAGAGAAAGACAAAGCAGGCTGTGTTTAAAAATGCAAACATGCACTCATCTGCAAAGATGCTCAGTACGTCCAGGTGACAGAATACCTAGAAGTAAAGTCAAAAACAGCTGGATTTGCCTTTGACTTAAAATGCGACTCAAAGCTGGAAAATGAAAGTGGTCTGACCGCTTTGCTACGAGCTGGTAAATGGAAAACAAAGATGAATAAATACTGTTTTCAAATGGAAACTGGTGTAATCACTCTGAAGTCACAGCATGAGGGATGTCTGCTGGCGCGTGCCGTGCATCATTTCCTGTTAACAACATGAAAAAGTGCAGGACTTGCCAAAATAGGGCACGATTAACATGAGTGTAGGACATGGAGCATGTGCTCCCCATCATAATGCACATCATCAGAAACAAAGTACAAGACTCTCCTGCTCTAATCTGGAATGTCTGGAAGATCAGCCCCATCAAAAATCAGTTCAGTTAGCTCGATATAGGTTCAATTTTCTGGCTCAGGCGATATGAATTTGCATGAAACATTTTTAAGGTTAAAGAAAAAAAATCTAAATCAATCTACTAAAAGGTATTTCCAGGCTTTACATCTTGATGACAGCACATGTTGAAGTCTTGCTGCTCTGGTTTCTGGCTTTGGGGAAGTTATCCATGCCCACAAATATCAATTAGATCATTAGCATTTAGATAGCATACCATAAGAATTCTTAAAATGAAAGAGAACATGGACCTTTCGCCCCTATTTTTAATGGTGATTTGTGAAAGTGTGTCTCAAAAGAATGTCAGGAAGACTTACTGGGGAGGTAGATTATATTTAAAAGATCAGACACAAGGAAGGGTCAATACATCAGGACAAATCAGGGAACTGTGGGGGCACCAGTACTTCTCTGTGACTTGTTTCCTGGAATAGACCTAGACAGGAAAAATATGGAGGCAGCAAATTAAGACCTAATAAAGATGCTGCTAAGCTAATTTTTCTTGCCAACTGAACAAACTGACAAATCATCTCCTTCACTTCAGGTGCTGCCAGGCTTCTTCTGAAAGTCTGACTTCTGTGAAGCCAAATCCACAGACAGTATCACAAGCTAGCCGTCAATACTTGTGGTTTGGGGTTGAATTAACACAAAAAAACCTCACTGAACATCATGCTACTCAGGAACTTTCCCTGCATGGCAACCAAGGCAACAATCATTAGAAAATCTTACCAGACTCCTGTAGCTTTGGTCCAGCACCATCTTCCTGTCAGGCCCTCACAGCATGCTTCTGGCCTGCTACACCGCACCCACAGAGCATTCAGGAAGCAACCATCTTGATTCCACCAAGGAGACAAAGAAGCACAGTGCAGTGTGGGAGAAGAGACATATTTAACCCACTGAGTGCTCAAATAAAGTATGACTTGCATTTGTGGCTTGGTAAGCTTCAGCTTGCATGCGCCACACTGCCTAACCAAGATGAGCAGAGGTGTTCGTATCTTGTTTTGTAAGTTTAATACTCACATCAGTTGGACTTCCTGTTTGAATACTCACAATGAAACCTGTTGGTGTGGCAGACTGCTTCCTGACCACACCCATGGTGGGCCGTGCCAGGGGTGTGGCCTTAAAGGAGTACCTTGAAAAAAGAGAGAATAAATCCAGATTACTGTGACATTCACTTCCTGTATGATGCTTTAGAAAGGAGAGAGAAATGAAGAATTAAACTCAAAGGAAGAATTGACGCAGACATAAGAAAAGACAGTCACTGTCGCTGGACAGAGCTTACTGGCTGTGGGCTGAAAAGTGGCAAACAGGTTCATCGGGGACTCTTTATTGTAAAGCAGTATAGGTCTAATGGAAAGCACCGGCATCCAAACCTGACTGCAGATCACGCATCCATCTATATTTTAGGGCCACAAATATGAACAAATGTGTGAATGTGTGATATGTACACCCCCCTTGGAGGGGAATGTAGGTCAATGCCAGGGTCATTAACCTAATCCATCTCTATAATGTGGAGCACCAAGGTCTCATTTGGACAGGATGGATAGGGGGCTTTTTTTTTTTTTTGCTGCTGGTCAATAATTAGGCACTGACTCCACACAGTAGGGGGCGCTCTTTCCTGCCTGAGTGACTCATGCAATAAATCACTAAATAGCCCAGACATGTGCCTCTTGGGTCCGGGGTTGGGAGAAACGGCTGAAACAAAGCAAGACGCAGAACAAAAAGTCACTTTCAGTTATGGAAAGTGTATTTATTCAAGCACTGTATTTAAGTACATTTCTGGTTATGAGTATTTCCTTTCTGTGCGACTTTATATCTGTACTGAGTTCAGAAGGAATCTTAATGTCATTACATTTATCTCAGCTATACTTGACATTGAAATTTCACAAACAAAACGTAAGATCAGCACACAAATATGCTTGATAAAATAGAATTACTTGTGAGTATTTAACATTAGCTCCACTTACTCTGCACAGTAAGAACTTCAACCTTCATGCAGCCACTTTCGTTCCACAGTGTTTTATGTTGGACTCTTGCTTGTGGTGGAGCACTGTCAAACCATGCTCCTGTTACCTTTATTTCACTGAAAGATCAGGGTATTTATCCAGCACTGCTCTCTTTAACAGAAAGTGCACGTAATTAATCCAAATGGCAGCCTGCTGCAAACGAAAATTAATGACTACCGCTAAACCCCGCTCACGAGGTGAAAAATGTATTTTATTAATAAAAATGGATGCTTTCTTTGGCAGGCCACCACACTGATGAGGCAAAAAAAGGTACTGACACCTGGTACAAGTGGTAAAATATTCTGACCTCAATCCCCTCACCGTTTGGATCCCCTCATCTCTGCTCATTGATAATCTGTATGACTGATCTGGTGGGTCCCACCCCCTGCTATTAAATGTCAAGGGTGAGTGCTCTTGACCTCTGCACCCTCCCTGCACACTTACTGGCAACCTGCAGGGCTGACAGGCCAGCATTTTATCAGACGCGGGCGTTCTCAGCTCTCCAATAGATTCTAGCAAAGGGACTAAGATGTCAATAGTGGTTCCTTTGAGACATTAACGTTCCCTGTGCTGGAGCCTCTTGTGTGACAATGGTCTCAGTGTTGCATGGAGGTGATTATTAATGCTCCCTGCTGGGACCAGGCAAAAATATGTCGAGATGAGCTCCACTGAAAGGCTGCAAAAGAGGGTAATAAGGAGCACTGCTGTAAACGATCTCTTTGAATGTGCCTTTTTGCTCTTTTAGCCCAAAGATTGCTATAATCAGAAAGAAGTGAGGAGACAGGGGTTCTCTTTGGGGACTTTGCTCAATTATGTCTTTGTATAACAACCATTTTGTGGGAACAGCTCTATCCATGCAGCCCTTTTTAAGAACTCACATGTTGCACTCCTGGCTTTAGCACATTTCGTTTAACGCACTAAGAACCAACTTATTCCACATTTTCAGAAGTCACTAGGATGTAAAATCTGAGTTCTCGTACCCAAATGAGCCTCAAATTCTGCTACATACCTGTTGGCAATGCTTAAACACACACTCTATTTTAGTGTGGCAGCTAAACTTGTATCTAACTACACAGTGTAATGTCTGGGGAGCGGCTTTTGATGTTGCATTCCAGCGAAATGACAAATCTTATCTCTGTGAGGGAGCGCAGAGCAAATTCACAAATGTTGACTGAACTGAACTGAGAATTTTTGGAAGTGAATTAGTGAACTGGAGAGATGGGTAACTTTCTGAAACCCATGCACAGTGACAAACAACACAACATACACACAAGTCAGACAGATCATAGCAGACAACAAGAGTGACATAAAGCCATGAAAACAGCAACGTTGACACACAAATGAATAGATCAGTGTAGCGCAGGACTGCCAAGCCCCTAAACAACACATTAGTGTGATTAGGCCTACTGTTACTGATGCACCTAAAACTAGACTAGTAGGACAGGAAGTCAATATGATACATATGAATCAAGACCTTAGAAATCATCTAAAAATCATCTCAGGAACATCGTATCGCATCGTACCATTCTGGGGGTGTGTTAAGTGTTAATCCTGTTCCTGTGATTACACGTAATGCTGTGCAGCCAACATACACCAGCATGAAACGAGGCCACGCTAACAGCCTCCTCTTGACCTTGAAGGACTTTAAAAGCAAATGTGGCTATTTTTTTCATTTTAATAAGTACCTTCAAATAAAGAACAATCAACCGGGCGGCTGTGGCTCAGGTTGTGTTCTGATCACACGGTTGCTGGTTTGACCCCCCACCAGCCACTCCAGTCCTTGGGCAAGACACTGGCCCCTCAGATTGGAAAAAATGTGACTGCATTCAGATTTCCATGCTTTTGGGTGGGGCCCGGTTTGCCTGCCAGAGGGTGACAGATCATTGGCTGTGGTGACCCCTAATGGGAAGCAGCCGTAACAAGAAGAAACACCAGTAACACAACAGTCACTCCATAAACCTCCTCCGTCCTGACAGTCAAAGCACATACACCAAACACTGATGCACTGAGTAGCATAAGCACTTGTATTCTGCAATGTACTAACAACATAAAATGGATACAAAAATGTTTAAAGTAACATTATTATTTTTATGTGAGCATTCAAGTCCATTAAAAAAAAGAGCAGGATCACTTCATGTCTTTGCTCTTATGATGCTAATGTCTTGCTGTCATGTAATCTGCTTTAAACCAGAGGGAGGGGAAAAAAAACCTTCGGGGGCACTGAGCTCACTACCTCTTCTGGTATATTTCTCCATGGTATTAGAGGTTGATGTCATTGATTGCAGACCATCCAATATGGGTCCTGCTGGGAAGCCAGAGCTCCCGCTGAGACTGTCAGGGCTATGTAATGCAAGACTGGGTGATGTCACTGCAAGAGCACAGGGACCACAGAGACAAAAATGACAGTGAGACACAGTGGCACATAATACAGCTAGACAAATTAATATGGGATATGTAATATGGCACAAATGGGCTTTATGGAAATTGAATTATTTTGTGTGTTTCACATGGTCCTGTGCCAAAATGTAGGCCAAAAGTAGGATGATTTTTGGAGAAGTAGTAGGAAAAGCTACAAGAATTTTATATAACAGTGAGTGTGGCAGCTGCTCATCCAGTCAGGTGAAGAATTAGATGGAGAGTACATGTCCTTAGATCACATATTCAAGGTCAAGAAGGCTAAAAGAAGCCTGACCACTTTTAAAACCCCCTTTCAAATGTTTTGATTGACAGCAAAGAACAGCTGAAGCCACTCTGTAACGGCCAGATAAATGAAAACGAACAAGGACAAGAGCAGCTATGAATAATATTGCATTTTTGCCCTTTTTTTCCGCAACAATCACGACAAATCTATGCAAGCAGTCAAAATGAATTCTTCTGATGAAAGAAACAGAAAGTTTATTGGAATTCACTTTTTCACTACCTTTCAGGCAAACCGAATCAACCGCAGTTACTTTGTCTATAGCGAGCAAAAAAAAAAGGGCACTTTTATTGAAAAGCTGCTCTACCGTGATAAAAAAAATAAAAAGCCCTTAAAGCAACAAAAACCAAATAAAACCTGAAAACATTTTCTTTCATCTCGATCCTTGGGGAAATACTGCTTGCGGTAGAACAGAGCCAGGTTTTTCGAATCTCTGAGAAAATAGGGCATGAAATCTCAATTAGATGTGTCAAGATCCTGGGAAATTTCAATGCTTTTCTCTCTTTTTTTTTTTTTACACACACTTGTCTCTGGGAGACACTGAGGAGCGCTTGACCACCCGATGCCTCATTCTCTCCCTGAAATAGCCTGGTCTAACTGCTCTGATTGGACAGCGGGATGGACAGCATTTTGGGGGTGCAGGGGAGGGGAGGCGGGAGCAGGTGCAGGGGAGACAAGGATCGATTTGGTTGTCCACAGATAAAATAAGAAATCAGGGGGTTTTATGTGGCGCCACTCCCTGGCAAGCCTTCACAGAGTCCAGGAGATTAGAAAGTGAAGTTCCCAGAAAACAAACAAAGGGCATCATTAAACAAAGGCTCTAGACTGCTCACACTTTGTCTCTTAAGTGCAATTTGATCTTTGGCTCCCTTTTAAAACCAAACGTCTGAGAAGAAGAGGGAGTTTCTGAGCCCTCGTCTGATTGAAAGCCAATTGTCTCTGCCTTCAGCCTCTGGCACAAGTCTTTACACAAGAAATACACTGACTGGAAAATAAGCTCTTTGATTAGCAGCAGTTTCTTCTCAGTGTCGACAGTATTTATTTTGTTTTCTGTTGCGCGTGCTCATTATAACGCCATAAGGGCAGTAACGCTTTCGCACATTGTGTCTTAATTGATGACACAGGCTTGCGCTGCTTCATCGAGAGCATCATAGTGCAGTCAACACTGAAGATACAGGTCAAACTGTGACCAGCGCAAAGTTCTTCACAAGCTAATTCATCTCACATTCTGCATTTCTTTAAGCTGTCTTTTCCAATAAAGCACAATCCTCTAAAAGGCTGTTTATTTGCAGCCGGCTAACAAAACACAGGTCTACTCACAATCGGCGCTTTTAAAAACCTCATGTTTACCAGCCACACACTGCACAGCCCGTCCTCGTATCATTTCACCCACTAATCAATTACAGTAAAAAATCAATCCAGGAAAATGAGGGACACGTCAGAGCGCAGAGGGTGTTGTACTTTGATTTCATTGGGGGCCTAAAAACATGAAAACCCCATTGTAGTGCAGGCACATGCATGATCAGCTGTGGTTATTGTCAGCCAAAATCTATTTCCACCTTTGCCTGCTATTGTTGTGGTGTTTTGGTCGTTGCCATGTAAAACGGCAGCTCCAAAATGTCAGCTTTTCAAAACCAAACAAAAAAACAGAATTTTGTCCTTTTAATACAAAAGCCACACATTCCGGCATGTAGTTCTGAAAGGACCCAGCAGTGGAGAGTAATTAAGCGCATATCTCAAGTCCTGTCCTCTTACTTTTCATGCCATTTTTTATACTTACATTTTAAAAGAAGGTATTGTAGTTTTCACCCCACTACAAAAGTAATTTGTATATTCATATATATCATATACTAAACATGTAATGATCTTATAAAATATGATGCAATATGTCAAACTGGAATTCTGGAAATCAACAGAAAATACTGGCAACTATTACAATAAATGTAATAATTAGTTTCCTAAATGAAAGGACTGTTTTCACATTCATTGTAAATTTTCTCTCTGCTAATTGAACATCTGGTTTCAAGAGGCGGGCCTCCGGGCATGATTTGTGGCATCACAAATTGTTTGGAAGCCAATCGTGATCCAGTATTCAGTCAACACAAATGTGATGGGGACTGAACTTTACAGTGAAGGAGGTTCAGCTTGTGAAAAGCTTGCGTATTCATTTATTCCTGATTTTTTTTAATGACAAGGAAGGAGCACGCACCATTTTAAGGGTTTTAATGTGATTTTTTGCCTTCACAAATATGGAGGGGATCTTTAAATTACAGTATACTTATATAATTTTGGAGTTTGAACTGTTGGTTGGACAAAATAAGCAATTTGGACTAAATTTTGATGGACTTCTCACAAGTCTCTGAGGGTTTTTCATCTAAACATTTAACATTA
This sequence comes from Chaetodon trifascialis, assembly GCF_039877785.1. Lineage (NCBI taxonomy): Eukaryota > Metazoa > Chordata > Actinopteri > Chaetodontiformes > Chaetodontidae > Chaetodon > Chaetodon trifascialis. The sequence goes on from NC_092078.1 coordinate 9,423,261, forward strand.
AACAACACAAGAAAATAATCAACAGACTGCAGCTTTGTTTCAACCAACTACAAGTCAAATGTTGTTTATACATGTATACATCAATAAGAATAATCTAATGATGTCATGTACATATAAGTCATTCTTCTGAATACTTTTCATACTTTAAGCACATGTTGTTCCTTATATACCTTCAGTTCAGGACTTTTCTTTAGAACTTTAGAAGGGTTTTTTTGCAGTGTGGTTTTGCTATTTTTATTTCAACCTCAATAATAGTAATACTATTTTTTTGGCCACTTGGGGGCAGTGAAAACAATTTGTCACCTCAAGCTACCTGTTAAGAGTTCTTGTTAGTGAATGCAGCAGTTATGGAGGAACATTATGACCAGCCTGGAGTCATGTTTCTGTTTTCCATCTCTCTCGACTCCTGAGGGAAACCTCTGGCTCTTTATCTGCTCAGATTCAAGTGATAATTCTTGTCGGTTCATAACTATGACTGAGGTCTTTCATAATGCCACATTGTAATTGATAAATTGCTACGATAAAAACATTGACCACAGCTGCTTCAAGTAGAGGATCTGAATGCTCTTTCCTCCAATGAAAGGTCCACATCACAGCAGCACAACTGTTTCATGAATACATGTATTTCTCCCTGGGTATTAAATTACAAAGTACTCACCTGATGATGAGGATATGATGCTCATGTTTAAGCAAAATAACAGTGTGACACACTTCATGTTGGCATCCTACAGTGGAGCCTCAAACAGCCGGCTCTGGGCTCTGACACATCAGGTCTGACATGAATACTGAATATTTATTTTTACAACAAGCAAGCCGCTAATCAACATGACAACATTTCTGGGTATTGTGTGACACAGGGTGAAGACAGACTAAGCAGAAACATGCCAGACTCGCAGCTTATTTGTCTGAGACAAGAGCTATGCGGCCATATTTTTGAAATCCAAAAGGCTCTTGTTATATCTCAAGGTGTCGCTGACCTTGCATTTCAAACGTGGCACATAATAGCAATCTATTATGCATAACAGACAAATCAAGAGTCAGCCAGGACTTTGCAGGACTAAACATGAAGAGCCAACACTTTTCACAAATTAAAGAAGGGATTTCATTAGAAGGCGAAGAGTGAGGGATAAATGTTATACATTCGGGTCAAACAAACAAGTGATGGGATGATTAATTATTCAGCCATGGCAGTTTGCTGAGATAATGGCTTCTCCGCCCTAATGAATTTAACTAAAGAGAAACACGTTGGATCCTATTTTGCTTCACCGTCTGAGGTACGATTCAGCTCTGCAGTGTCACATTAGTGCATCACTATAGTTAATTGCTTTCACCCAAAGAAATATTTGTACAAATTAGACAGCCCAGCTTTACTGGGAAGATGAATTGAGCATGTATCTCATTCATTATTGCAAAGGGATTTATTGTGATGTGATTGGAAAGCATTCATAGAGGACAAAGAGGACTCGCTCACTCATTTAGAACTACTTTGGTTCAAGACCTTGGAGAGAATACCCTTTATGTTTATATGACTTCATGCACAGTCAGTCGTATAGAGCAGTGATCGATGTTTGGTGCCAAACTTGCAGCATTTAAAAACAGAAAGCTGCTCCAAAATAGCAAATCTTTGTGTTCCCAGCTGCTTCACCCAGGAACCATCAAACAGGCTAAGAGCCACAGTAGAGTTAAAGGCTAACGTTAATAAGCTAACATGCTCACAATGACAATGCAAACACGCTGATGCTGAGCTGTTGTGATGTTTGTCACTGTTTTAGTTTGGTGTTTAGCATGCTAATCAGTTAGCACATAGTGTGGGTATTGTGTGACTAGATAAGGGAAAACTTTGACTTGTAGGTGGCGCAAGATAAAGTCAGGCGATCACCAGAGTCATTAGGATTCATCCTATGGGGACCACAAACACCTGCACAAAATTTCCTGTCATCCACCCCACAGTGCATTCATTGAGATATTTCAGTCAAGACCAAAGTGGTGTCGCTCCCGACCACCATTCATAAATGCCACTGAAACACTTGTCCTGAAACCTCGGAGCTCGCTGAGTCAGAGATCTTTCGGAGTCTGTCAGAATGTGACAGAAGAAGACAAAAATCCATTTCGATTACAGTCTCAAAATGGAACATCCAGGAGAGGGGATAATCTCAACCACCTTTTCCAGGACTGCAGACACCGATCATATGGGCCTGTGTGTGATTACAGGGAGCTCAATTAATGTAGACCCAGGGGACGGTTCAATCACAGAGACAAACATTCCCCCAACATAGCTTACGTGACCTGCAACCAATGGTCCATCTTAGCTCCATTGATTGAGTTCAACAGGTTTGAGATGGTGGGCCTTGCAGACATCTACTTGAAACTTACAAATAAGTGAGAACCTGGAAAGAAAGACGGGGTATTCCTGTGCAGTTGTTGTCATTGGAGTGTTATATTCAAGCACTGCAATAAGAAAAGGAGCGAATGAAAGGAGGACAGACAAGAAAGAAGATATCTGTGAGCGTCTTAACCACCTCAGTCATGTTGAGCCCAGTGCCGAGGCCTCCAAATACAAGCTTTTGCTCTGATTTTACACTTGGAGCAGCTGTGTGTTTGCAATTTTCCATCGACACAGTCTCATATGCTCGTATCTATCCTCCATTCTCATGCAAAGTTAAATATACCCGCGCTTGCAGCGGAAGAGAAAAAAAAGGATGAATATTCTACAGAGACTGGCATCACAAATCCGTTTGATACAAGTCTTTTTTGCAGATCACACATACGTAGGTCTCGTGAATTCCTCCCTTTCCATTTCAAAGCGCTACAATCTGGGATTTTTACAGCAAAGATATCTCATTTAATATGGAACCATAATTGAATCTGAGATCACGCGCTCCCAGATATGGCGCCTGTTCCCTTGACACAGGCATATCAGACGCCATCCTACGTTTCAAAGTGGCTTTCATGCGATTTCATGAGAATATGGCTAATACGGTGTGCTTAGGCAGATCACAATGGGCATAATCCCGTGTTTGGAAGACTACCTCCCAGTGGCGCACAAATAATAAAGAACCCTCTGTCTCCAACAGACGAAATGCTTCAGTCGCTCTGATTTGTTGTGACTGAGAACGAGATTGAACAGTAAAAATGTGACAACCACAAAAAGACAATTGTCTTCTTCTCTGCCTCTGCTACTGTACACTGTGCGTTATTCGTGGGCAGCAGGAGACAACATAAACTGAAGCTAAAAAGGACACAGAAATAGAAATCTTGATTTTAAAACCAGGAAGAGTGCCTAACAAACGCTTCAGTTAATCTTTCTGTGCCTTGCTAATGCCTGATTTGAATAAATATTTTGTATGTATTACAGTATTTGATCCTTTTTTGTCACTTGCAAGCCTCTCGCTGCCCAATTAAGTGAATCTTAATTCACAACGTTAATATTTTAAGCTGTGCCTCACAAAGTGTAATATGGAGCTGGCTGGCACGTGGCTTACACTCCATGCAGCCTCTGCCCTCCTGGAAAGAGAAGACAGGCATTTTTGAGCAAATCAAAATCAATAGCTATCTAAAGGGGGCGAATCTAACGACATTAATCTTCTGGATCCACCAGTGATTCTCCCTGTAATTAATCGATGCTTTAAACTGGAGAAATTTGGCAATTAATCTTTAATTCTCTAATGGAACGTATACACCGAGGAAAAAAGAAGCTAACAGTGAGGCTACGTTACACCAGCTCAGAGCTTATTCAATGCAAGTCTAATGAGGTCTATTATGAGTCAAATGTGGTCTTTTTTGAGGCAGCCGAGTGTGCAGGAAGAGGGCCCGTGAAGTGAAGTGTACAAGCCATTACGCTCAGCATTTTCCAAAATGTACAATTGCGAGGAAAGACGACATCAATAAGAATGGCTCAGCTGGTCCCCATGGAGATTATTTGTCCCTGGAAAAAAAAGAAAAGAAAAGCACACCAGCTTAAAGATCATCACATGTCCCATGGCATCTGATGAACTTTAAATGAACTTCATTATGGTTTAAGTTTTTGTTGATTTGGCGATTCTTCTGTTTCGGGAAATGAATGATTGATGGCTTCAGCCAGAGCAAGGCCGAGGAGGCCTTTACCACACATGATCAGACACACAGTTCACTCTGCATTTGTGTAAGCTTTATCAAACAGGTGAATCCACCATGGCACCTACTCAGCGAGAGCCTGAACAAAAACACTACAGAAGAGAAATCAGTCAAGCCTGTCGCATTGACCTACTTGACAGTGGTTGTGTGAGCTGAGCAGTGAGAGCTTGAGAAGTCAGTGCCTGTCTTTTTCTTTCTCACTGTCTCCCTCTTTTCTCGCTTTCTCCATTTTGTGTCTTGCTGCAGTTTGTAAATCACAACATGTACTAAAGCAACAGAAAAGCACGGATGAAATAAATCCATTAGCTTAAAGGACAAAGTGGCATTTCGCTTTGAATACGAAATCAATTCCATGAGTCTAATTAAATATCACAGCTCTTATTTTGTTCATTTAGGAATCAAATTAGAAGCATTTAGGTTGAAAGAAGGCAACTCTATGAGACAATATTTCACTGCCGGGAAGGAAAAAAAAAGTTGCCAAGGGCACTACTGAAAGCAAGCTGGTAAAACATGACACTGTGCAGCTGCACAACCTTTCTACACCTCTGCCATCTTCTTACAGTAAGTGCACAACGTGTGTTTATCATACTGTACACCAAATAATGGGACACATGTCACAATTCATGTAATAAACCTGACCTGACCTCAAGTAGATCTACATTAATACTGGAAATATCCAGACAGAAATAGTGCACCGCACAGACGGCTGCTCATAAGCTCTTGCTGTCACTCATCACGTGACTGCCATGGTAACTGTTGGTAAGGCTTAAAACCCCATTAAATAGCATTTCAGCTGAACATGTGAGGAAAAAAAAGTTTGCTCCTTTCCTTCTTTCTCCGCTCTACCTGGATGAATTGAAGCACACGTGTGACACAGTCTGCGGAGTGATTTCTTGATCTCCGTGATGTGTGACTCAATGAGCGGCGAGGCAGTGGAGGTGGGAGTTGAATCCTGCAGTTTGCTTGCGTTTCATGCTACTTTAGGACTTCTCACTCTCGTCGTTAGGCATTTCTGAATTTCACACGCATTGGATCCAACAGGATCATTTTACACAACAGCAGAGTTTTCTTTGCAGCTAGTTTGCCTCTTAGTTATCTTTTAAGCTCAACAATGTAACTAGAATACAGAGATGGAGTCTGAACATTTTTAGCCTACCTTAGCATTAGCAACAGCTAGCCTGGCGCCTATCAACGCCTCTAAAGCCCAACATGTAGTATGACAGAAGTGTCATACTGATAATTTGTGTACCTGTTGGAGCGTTTATTTCATGGTGACAGCTGGGCAGCACCCAAAAGTGTTTTTGTCACAGTGAGGTTGCCCGATTTGGCGTTATTTTACCCTTATTTTGAAAATTTACCAGAATCTTTATGTTGTTTCTGTGTCTGTCTTCCTGGCTGGCTCCATCTGCCAGTCCAGAACCAGAACCTGTGCTTACCTACTGCAACCTGTGCCATGATCTGAGATGCTGTACAGAACAAAACTACTGTTTGTCAAGAAATGGCCCCCGGACTTACCGAATGACCAGCTAGCTAGGAGGTGGTGGCGTCAAGAAATGTGCTCACAGCAAAGTGAATGTAAAATTGGACTCTACAATCCTGACATGCAAAAAGTACTGCAGTTGACTCAGTATTGTACATGTGCCTTGGAAATGTCTAAAGGAGGAAGAAGCAGTAAGTACAAGAACGAAGAAGATGGAGACAAGTAGGGTTCCCTGGTTAGCAGCGTGAGCATAACTGTTGAGCAAGGACAACAGCCTGCAGCTGAAAGGGTTTCGGGACAAAATCATCAAATCTAACAGAAGAAGTGCAGAGGCTGAAGAGAGAATTAAAACATCTGAAACTCAAAAAGAGGCCAGAGAGGAAGCTATAATCGTGCTCCTGCACTCCAAACTAATGGACTTCAAGTAGTGCCTCAGACGAGGCAATATCACAATGCACAGATTCGAAGAGAACTCAGTGGTTTCCTCTGCAGCGCCGGTGCTGAGGTAATATTTGGAAATTCTTTCTTTAACGTGCCGTACTATGCCGACAAACACCTCTAATATGCAGCTCCCCTTAAAATGACAAATCGTCATTCTAACATTTCAATGTATGTATGTGTTATATAAATGAGATACATCATGTAAATAAGAGCTTTCGAGGTGTTAGTAGGTGTTTTGAACTATGCTAGCTGACTCCCTGCTTCCACTCTTTCCGCTACGCTCGGTTAAACCGGTCCCAGCTCTGGCTCTGTGGTTGAGTCTACAGACATGAGACTGATACAAATCTTCTCAACTTACTCTTGGAAGGAAACCAAATAAGTGTATTTCCCAAAAAGTTGAACTATATCTTTCACAGAAATCAACAAAACACAAAGATATCCCTCCTAGACGGAATAAAAAAAGAATGTTCTGGCCTTTCCACACACCATGTAGAGAGGAAGCCAATCCTCACATTGTTCACTACAAACTCTACATTTCACTCGTTTTATTCTCTGTCATGGCAGCTACTCCCGACACGGGGGAACAGTTTAAAATCAAACTGCCAGGAGTCGACAGCTCTGGTGTTTAGGGAGAGCGAGAGAGAGAGTGAGAGGAGCGAGCGATGGCGGAAGAAATGTGGAGGCACAACAGGTTGCTCTGTCAAACACCAGGGGTCTGCCTTGCTGATCCCTGCCTCTCATTAGAACAGAAGGATGACACACAGACAGTGCAGGAAGTGGGGAGGATTCTGGGAATGAGGCAGAGGGGGAGGACAGAAACCAGAGAGGAAGAGGAAGGGCAAAGTGGGCTCCTAAAAACCCTTCCGCTGACGGGTTTGGTGTAGCCGAGACGCCTTTCAGGGAATGGCGCCGGTAAAACAAAGCTTCACGAGAGGAACGCTGGGTGGGTGAAGGACGAGTAATTGGGAGCTGTGGCATGACAGGCTGTTGGGTGAATCCCCCTGACCCACTGACTCACTAGCAGGGGCTGTTTTCTGGAGGTAAGTGGAACTGCAGTGTGAGCTCAGGGAGGCGCCGCCCCCGCAGTTAGAAAACAAAAGTCTCTGTGGGTGTTGAGAGAATGAATACACAGGAATCCTCCTGCAAATATGTATAGAGCCAATACCAACATATACACACAGTGCAGGGGATGGTGGGAGGTTGCAAGTCTCACCTTACAGAACTCCACATTTGACAGTTTTCCTGGGGTTGGGGGGTTGGGGGGTGGGGGTGGGGTCTTGCTAAGAGGCACACAGTCACAATCTGTATGCGAGGTGAAATACCAAAAACCAGCGGCTGGCATGAAAGCACTGCCATCAAATGCAGAGACAGTGCGAGAGGCTGTCAAACACCAGGTACTGTACCAGAGTCATGCTGTCTGTAACGACAGGATTTTATGCTCCAGTGAACATGCAAGGACCACCGTGTGACAGCGTGCACACAGAGACACCGCCAAGTGCAAAAAATAGAAGAGCCTGACACATAGCAAGAAAAACAAAATGGCCTCCTGTCAAGATCAGGTCAGCGGGAAGAGGCTGGCCACGAAACAGCTCAAAAGAAGAGAGAAAGTCATTGGTGGAGCAGTTGTGCAATTGGCAAATTATGACAGCTTCACAAGCTAAATTCAGCAGTGTGGACAACATGACAGTGAGTCATGGCTGTGTGTTTTCAGCAGCAAGGTGTTTCGGCACAGCTCGCTCGCACAATAAAACCTGAAGATAACACATGACTTCTGGTGCTTCTTGTTTGCCAGCTGAAGCCAAGCACATACGAGAAGGAGAGCTAGAAAAACAGCCATAAATTATTGAACGTCTGACCAACCAAACCCCCCGAAAAAATAAAGGGGAAAAAGCCAAAATGCTGTGTCTAGACACAACATTGTATTACTGACGCCTGACTTGGTGATGCACCAGCACTCAAGTATTTACATAATTAGTTCAGCTACATGAACACCGATTGAAGTAGCAGGCTCCATTTTTCTGTAGTTTTCTAGACTTTTAGGTAAAGTAAGCTTTTGGAAACATAAATATAACATACTTTTTCTGTTTTTCCCATTTTCTTAGTTAGTAGTTGTAGTTAGATAGGACTTTGTAGTGCTGATTTGGTGTTTTTTTTTTTCTTTTCAAACTACTTTAAATAGTACATGGACTACACTTATATCCCACTTTTGAATAACAAAGTGCATTGCAGCTCGCCATGTGAGCCAGTTGGAGGGATTGACCTTCTAACCCTGTGATTAGAGGACGACCTGCTCTACATCCTGAGCCACTGTCGCTCATTACCTTTGGTCATAGAAGATAATGTGAATTTAAACCTTTGAACACCTTCACATTTCAATAGAACATCCTCAGAGCCTTGCAATGAATTCGGTCATAAAGATTTTTAAAGTTAATCACTTTGACTGCCTTAAAGGTACCGCAGGGCTGCACCACATTTATAATAGTCCCCTCCAGACATGTTTTAAGACATTTGTATGACATTATTTTCTTTGGACTCTAAAAAAGTTCAACAAACTGCTGTTACTTCATTCTCCTTTCTTACTGTACACGTGTCTTTAAGCTGCATGTTGGACCATGACTTGCTTCCAAACTCGTTTGTTTGCAGTCACGTAACGTTAAATTCAGACACCACTAAAGATGTGGATCGCCTTTCGGTCAACTTCTTGCATTTTTCACCTTCAAACATCAAGTGCTGCAACTATGGAAGGAGATTGTCTCAAGGCCGGATGTGAACGACGCCAAATGTTGTTCATTTGGTACTCAATATTCCTCCGTTTGATCGATATGAGCAACAGTAAACCATGCAAAACATCTGCATTTTCAGTGTGTGTTATAGTGCTTCCTATGCAGAAAATCACTTCTGACCCTCCATCTGCAGTTCACGTGACAACAAAAGAGCGATGTGATGTCATCTGCAAACAACCTTTTAGTGTCAAACTGCACAATGAAGCTCAAACATCCAAGTGAAGTAACGCTGCATTATTTTTTACAACAGGCAGTTGAAATGAGATGAGAACCTATTTACATGTTCACATTCATGTAACTTCTCAGGCTGATGCATTTTACCAATACAAACCAACAGCAAATTAAACTCCTGCAAAGATATTGATCTCCAGCGTCTAATCAAAATATTCTAAAGTCAGACTGTTTCGGGCGCACTGCTTCCTCGTGGCTCTTCAGCGGCTGATACTTCCTGTGAAGCTGAGGGCATTGGCTGAGGCGTGGTGGGAATACTCGGCCCCTGAGAGCCGTCTCCATATCACGGCGCTTCCTGCTGGAGAGGAAGAGAGACACCGCTGAGGGGGAAAAAGTGGGAGGTGAGTTGTGGTATTGGGGAGGGGGGGCACATAATGACAAGCCATAAAATTTTTAATGCCCCCACACCCCAGCCTTTTTAGTGAGACACTCAATTATTGATGCATTTATGGTCTGTCCAAGAAGCTGCACAGAGTTGGGCCAGTAGGACAGCGTGGGGTGACCGGCTAAAAACAACAACAAGCCCCCTCCCAACAACGCCTCTCTTTTCCTATCTGTCATACTTGCCAAGTATCCAAATGAACAAAGGAGCAGCAACACACACATTCTGGTGGAAGCAATAACATTTGAATGTCAGAAAATAATTCTTGCAGTAATATTTTCTAATATTAGAGGCAGCGCAAAGGCCATGAATGGCCATGGGGGGAAAGGAAATGACTTACTACTTTTGCCTGTGACAGTTCATAATTCCATTTCCAATATCTTTGCCTTTAAAAGTTTAAGGTCGCTCTTGATGCACTTGGCGTATTTCATATACGTCTTTTGAAACCTACTTCTCCCCCTTTCTGTTTTCCTTTGTCATTCAGCGGGATGACATGTGACAGCTAAAGTGAAATCTCCTTTATTATTCGCCTGCCATCTTGTGCCCCTGCATAATCACCCTGAATGAGCTGTAATTACACCTCCCCTGAAAAGGGTATTGGACGCACGGCTTTATTGAGAAAGATGAACCGATGAGCGCTGACTTAAACAGCCGTCCTCGGCTGCGCGGCGGGGGAAACGGATTTCCCATTTTCTACGGATGGCGGCCCACATTCTCAGGCAGCAGGTTTCAGTGAACGTCGATACGAGTGCTTGTCATACCAAGTACAACAACTTCCACTCATACGTAGAGCAAACAAAGAAGCTCCCAGAGGAGCTGTGCTGTTGAGTTACTGAGCAGGAATTTTTTGCATAACAGAAAGAGAAAAGTCCACTTTGCCCTAACATGCTGCTATGTGGCTACTGCTGGATCTGAACTGGAAACAGAGTGGTCCCATTCTGGCTGCCTCCTGTCAGTGGATGTGACACTTGTCATGTATAGAATCCCACCCACTCACTCTGAGATCACACCACGGCTCAGTGCTGAGCTTGTTTTCCACATCGCTCGGGCACGCTGGCTGGCCAATTTGCAGCTAGTTCAAACGGCTGCCCATGCGTTTCCTCTTCCTCCTCTCTCTGTGTATCATCTGAATAAATGATTGTATCAGGTTGGCATTGTAATTAATTTTTTTTCCACGCTCGCGTGCTGCAAAAACCTTTTTCCACAGAACCCGCATTATTTTTTTTTCCAAAAATCATGGATTTAAACAAATTCACAGCATGCAGAATGAAACAGTGGGGAAGCGCAGCAGCATAGAAATCAGCTGGCTGAGGAGAGACTACATGAATGGGAGGCTCAGACACACATGCCCTCAAGACGAGTGATCTTTCACTGGATGCTGACACTTGCCAATTACAAACCACCCACATACCACTTGTTTTTAAGAGTAATTAGTCAGGCCCAGTGTGTATTCCAGGAGGGTCTTGGGAGATGAGAGAAATCTGCCACAGGTCAGCCAGCTCAGTGGAGGGTTTAGTGCTTAGAGAGCCCCTCTCCATTCAATTCTGCGCTCCGATGTGTGGGCTGCATTGAAGTGGAGTAATGGAGTGAAGGTTCGGCACGCTTAACGCCCCCGGGGTCAGCCACGATCATCATCAGACAAGAACCATAAAGGAAAAACACACACACACACATTCATACGCTTTCCTTTGCTCCTACATGCTGCTACATTGTAGATCTGACAAAGTCGAGGCGGCGCGCGGCGCGTAGTTAAACTTGGTTCAGAAGATAACTTTTTTATTTTACATGCGTAATAGCTATGAACTATTTCTGACACGTTTTAATAGGTGGAGACATTCAGCTCTCCACCATATGGCTTTATGCTGATGAGAGCGAAAGTAAGAGTGTGACTCAGTGAGGCAGCTACCAGTGGTGGAAATGAGTGACGGTGACTGGATATTTTGTCAGAGGCCTCACAGGGTTTAGAAAGCACTGGAACTTCCACAGCAGTGACAAAAAAGCGTAATTAAGAGACAACGTTTTGAAACAAGATATCAAGAAAAACCTTCGCACCTGATCGTACTTGGATTGAAACATCTTGGTTGGCTGCTGCCTCTCCCATTAAACATCCATTTTTAAGAATTGTGGGACTTCAAATGTTACAAAAGTCCAACACTGCCAATACGAAACTGACAGCATTCAATCTAACTTGCAGCTTGCAGGCTGTGTGACGAAATTCCAACAATGCTCCAAAAATCTCACCCTGCCGTTCTTTTAATGAAACTGAACGTGGAGCAGACATTAGATTTTAACTTTCAAATTTGCAGAAATGTGTTACCCGACAGAGGAGCTATGCTTTTGCATTTGAATTTGAATTATGTAATTTCCTGTCACATAAAAATGAAATGAAATTACATGTAGCAGTTCGTCTTTTCATTTGAATAATGGCCAGATTGCCCCCATTCCCATTTTAATGTGAAATGAAATGGAAAATGCCATGAAAAGAAATGTCACTTTGACTGAATGATCGACTTGAATGTTTTCAGTCGCTGGCTTTAAATCGCTAACTTCGCTAACCACTCGAGCTCAAGAAACCCACGAGGCGTAGCAGCCACCTGCAGGCGGCGAAGAGAATTCAAGGGAGAGGAGAGATTTCCTGAAACACAAATGGTGTGATTTATCTGCTCATACGCCCGCGTGGAAAAGGACAAGCTGGACAAAACAAGGTAATCCAAACAAAATAAAGGAGAAGGCGAGAGGCAAACAGAGATTTATCTATTTGCTGCACATCTCAAGGATGTGAATCAACTAGACTTGAAAGCCTTTTTGCAGAAGACACTCGATTACCACTGAGAACAAAATCAACACGGGTTAAATGAGGCGTGTGTCAGCTGTTCTGTGCTGGAAAATGGAGATTCAACCTTTGCGCCCATTAATGGGTTGTTATATATTTTGTATTTAGGATAATTTATATTTCTATTATGTTAACTATTATGGTTACCTTTTGTACACTCTGTATCTCTGCTGATTCATAGGTTACACAGCTTGATGGCTGAACTGTAAATAAGGAAATGACCCCGATGAAAGTTGAAAACATTTGGTGAATGAAGAACAGTTGTACGATCGGCCTGGACTTTCATTCATAGTTGCGTTCAAGAAGTTTTGTCCAACTTCAAAGCAATTTCCACTCAGCTCTCTGTTTTAGTCTGACAGGGTGCATTAATCAAAAAAGCAGTGAAGAAACAACTATGGCCTGAATCCAGAAGTTTTGACAGTCCACATAGAGGAGACTCACAATAGTTGTGCGACTTGCCTCTGACCTCCTGTCATGGCATGATAAATACCTGCTGCTGGTTATGGTCAACTGGAACAAAACTGGGGGATTGTGGGACACTGATGGGAGCTTTGATTCAGCTCGACATGAGCCGCTAACTTCCCCTATTTGTCCTTTCTTGACCCGCAATTTCACATATTTACTGCATTTACACACAACAGATGGCGGGGTTGCTCTTTGTACAAAGCGGGTCACAAAAATAAAATGTGAAGGAGACAGAGAATTTCAAATCCTCAGGGTGTTATTTAGTTTTCAGTTTGTCTGCAGAGGAGGACAAGAGAAATGCCCAATCCCCATTTGTTTGCCTCTTCTTATTGCTTTTTGTGATGTTTGAGCTGAGTTTTGGTCTATTTTCAAGGTTCTGCTTGGAGACCAGTGTGGCCTGTGTGTGTGGGAGAAGGAGGGAGGCACATTAGCAGTGTTGTGAACAATTCCAAGTCAGCCATCAAAGTGCGCCATGTCCAGTAATTGTTGTTTAATTGGCAGTGAAATGTTGTTTTCTGGTTTGACACTTTAGACATTAGGAGGGAAGTGACTCCACCAGCACCACTATATCCACCTCTAATGCTTCTGAAAAACTGAGTCAACTCACGGCTGCTTTCTCCAAACACACTGCTTTTTAATATAATGAAAAAAAAAAACAACCTGTTAATTACAATCTTGGAAGGCTTCATGTGACCTTTTGCAGGTGCAATGCAAGAGAGTGAAAAGAAAGGACAAGCGTACCATGTGACCTTCAAAGCCAACCTGTCCTCGCCAGGAAAATGGCTGCACAGGTCAACTGCGCAGGCAGGTTATCACGACCCAAATTTACGTTTATTGTTCAGAGAACCATTATGAAGCTCTGTGACAGTGACTCAGGCTGTTTTAAAATGAGCGTTTGTCAGGACTGACTTGCTTTTAGCTGCCAGCATCAAGTGGCCATTTGAGGAAATGCAGTTTTTGGCACTTCCATGTTGGCTTCATTTTGCAGCCCCGGAGGTTGGTGCTTGGTGCAAACACAAGAAGCTCACACAAGAGGCCGCTGTTTGTGTCCTGTGTGGAAGCTTAAGTCAATGTTGACCCATTTTAAGTTGTGTAAAGTACTTACATAACAGTCACATACTTATTTTAACCTTTTGCTATGCCTAATCAAACAGTTACATCGCGTAAACCCAAGCAAACTGTGACAGTTTCACCACATTAACCACATGAGGACAAAGGGCTGGTACAATAAAGGTAGCGTCTTGTTGCTGGTACTCTCCAGCCATGATATATGTTGTTCTCGAAGATGACTTGTTCAGTGGTTTAGGTGTGAGGATGTGCAGAAAAAGCACATTTTAGAGCTGTTAAGAGACAAAATGTAACTTATCTGTTGGCAGAAACATGCTGTAGACAGTGCTAATTGTGTTTTCGGCCTCAGTTTGACAGAGCACAAAGCTGCGACGTCCATTACAGGCTGAGAGAGAGTCACTCTCGCATTAGTCTAAAAAAACAGCTCAAGGCCACTGAAACAAACTGAGCAGCCATCAAAATCAAAAGGGTCATCACACTGCAAGGATCTCTCCCTCTTTTCTTTCAGCCAGTACACTCCACCCTCTTTATCTCTCCCTCCATCCTTCCCTCTCTCTCTCTCTCCCCCCTGCTTTATCAAGGCAGTGAGACCCCCTGGGAGGCTCTGATCTCCAGCGCACATCCTGAAGAATTAATGACTTCTAATGTACCAGTTAATGCAGAAAAGGCGGAACATCCATCATAACTGACAATTTAATGGCGCTTTCATAGATGGGCCACTCACATCTCTCCTATTCTACTTCGCCATATTTCCCCCCCTTCCCTTTTCTTGCTAACAGACAGACACACATGCTCATATAAACATGGCGCACGTGCGCGCGCGCGCACACACACACACACACACACACACACACACACACACACACACACACAGAGCAACATTATCCCTTTTTCTGACTTCATGGTAAATGTTTCTAAAATCTGATTCGCTGACCCTTAAAGTAAAGTACACAAAATCTTGCGTAGCTCCCAGTGCATGACTGAGAACGAATCAGGAACTAACTGCTACATAATGAACGGTTAACTTATTTCCAAGTCAAGAATTCTGATAGTTATTGGAGAACATACTGCGAGATACTTCATTAATGAATCAACATCTAATGATTCTTTCCGACAAATGTAAATCATACCAAGCACTTTATCTTAATTCTCCCTGATTGATTCTGAATCAGCTGCTAAATGGCCCATAACCACTAACTGATCGTTACTTTCCCATATATTAGTCACTATTCACGTGTCCCATTTTGCAAACTTGTGCAGCACACTGAGCTGTCATCAGGAATGCTTCATTACTTCATGATTACCTCACCGTTACTTCCAGGTAAAGAATGAGCTGCTGAGCGTTGACTGGGAAATGCATCATTGGTTAATGGATGACACCTCCTACAAACAGTAGAAAAAGTAGTAATACTACCTTTGTTTTCTGAGCACATTGAGATTAAAATGTACTTCATACAGACATTAAATCTGCATTCAATAATACAAATATATGAACAATGGACTGAATGACTGTCATGTGAAATGGGCTTTTCACAGAGACAAACCAATAGAGAGTAATCACTCCACTTTACTGTTCTGATTCACTCTCACGGCTCTCATCCGAGATATTACTTGCCCTGCACGACTAGCTGGTGGACACAGCGGAGCATATACACAGCTCAAAAGAGACAGAAATTTCCCTCTGGAGCGATAAAATAGATAAACACACCGTCACACACTTCTAATGGATCATAAGTGATGATTGACAGGGATTATGTTTGTACAAGTCCTTGTTTTTTTCAGAAAATCCTGCACGGTATACCTTTTAGGTGACAATACCTAACTGGTTGTGCTGCCCACAGATGGTCAAACTCAATTAATTCAGGTTTAATTAACTTTAACGACAATTACCCACTAAATTGTCATGTAGGAGGCACTGGAATGCGCCCGTTTTCATTTACAGGGTCTTGCTATGTTGCTGAAGTACTTCATGCTAACTCTGAACAAGAGAAGCTGTTTACTGGAGGTAGAGAAGCTCGTTCCTCTGAGAGACTTAATGATGTTTTTAATAATACTTGTGACTGACTTAGATCTTTGATGTGATTTGTTCTCAGCTAAACTGCCTTCATTCAAAATGATTCAGTAACTATTATACAGCTGAAAGAGTTTCTCAGTTAATCAACAGTTATGATGATTCGTTTAAGGCCTCTGGTGACTCACATTTGGCACTTGAACATGTCATCATGGGCTTTGGGAACCTGTGATGGGGATTTCTCACAATATGCTGATAATTTCAGACCAAATGATGAATGGAGACAATAACTGGTAGATAATCAGTGATGAAAAAATGTTTTAGTAGTATCACAAACCTACTTGTTCACTAAGTTTGCTGTGGTTTTTGATGTTTGACACATTTGGTCACTACTTTTCATTGTTAACTGTCAAATGCAAAATGTGTTAATTCACCATCTGATGTTTGTTTTTTCCTGCTTTTTCCTGTTGCACTGATTCTGTGTGATCTTCCAGTGCTGGTCATTTTTAATCTTTATCATTATTTTATGTAAGCACCAGGACGACAAGGAGCCACTTTGAGAAAGCTGCTGTTACGGTGCCCCAAATGAAAATTAAATACACACTTATCTTGGTAACTACTCCAGAATTTGTGTGTTATTGTAGAGTAAGACATGGAACAGCCTTTCACTGTCGATAACTGTCATCTAACTATGAGGCTTATTCAAAGCATATGCAATTTACCTTTTTGATACGTGAATCATATTCAAGTGTGCTTGTTACAAATAGAAATGTCATTCCATGCAATACAGTCCCTTATGTATGAAGATGTGGAAGATGATCCCTGGCTTACAGACTTAGGCGATGCAGTGAAGCACACTA
Organism: Chaetodon trifascialis; assembly: GCF_039877785.1. NCBI lineage: Eukaryota > Metazoa > Chordata > Actinopteri > Chaetodontiformes > Chaetodontidae > Chaetodon > Chaetodon trifascialis. The sequence continues at coordinate 9,439,928 of NC_092078.1, forward strand.
TAAGCCCATTATATCTTCTGCTGGCAGGCCTGCCAGATGTAGAAATCAATTGGATGATATAGAATGGATTTTTGCACCTCTTTTTTTGACTGATGTAGTAAACAGAAAATCTGATGGAAATGTAAGTCAAAAATCAATTTTCAAAGCATGAAAGCATCGAAACCTCTCACTTCTTTCAGAAAAAAAATCATTTTAATTATTCATGGGCCATAAACAGAAGCTATAATTAAGAAAACATTTCACATACAATAGTGACATTGGGTGTCAACTGTTTAATTGCTACACTAATCACGCCTTGAATTGACATGTGAGTATGCAGTAAACAGAGCAGCCGTTGTACTTTAAGTTGCTGTAATACGGCTCACTGTCACTGAGCAGACTGAGAGAGAATTTCTTGGCTCCCCAGCCTCTTTGACTTGATGTAGAGGACCAATATTCCCTGGAACAGCTTGCACAGGCAGCTAATGTCCCTTTCAACATGTCTAAAATTATGTTCAGAGGACTGTCCAATCAATGGGATTGTCCGGTGATGGGGGACCGAGCCACCTTGCAGCCAAATGAGTCGGTGTTTCATAATGGTGAGCTAAATTTATTGCAGCACCCAAAATGGTCTTTGCAGGATTTTGTCTGAGAGGAGGAGGAAGCAGATAGTTTCCACTCTGCTATTTTCAGATACCACAAACATAATTGAAAAGCGTTGGAGACAAGAAAACACTGCACATTACAGTCTCGGTATACTGGCTTAATGAAGAAGTGGAAAGATAGTGAATGAGCAGTTTTTAATATTTAGTAATTTATCATGTAAGCCATTCGTTGAATGTGCAGAACATTAAAAGAGTCTTTGTGATTTTCACCTTTTATAGCATGAACATCTAAATTAAAGATTAAACTTTCTTCTTTAAAGGAGCATTAATTGATGTTTTCAGCCACAAAGGGGCAGCACAACAAGCTTTGACCACAACACAGACACATGATCACCTAATACTGAAGATATGGCGAGACACAAAGCAACACTGGCATTTAAATTGAAGTTTCGAGTCACAAAATAAGTTCAATATTCACTCTGATTTTAGCTCTGTTTTGGTCTTCACCAGCTCTCAAGAAAAAAAAATCTGGCTCTTGAGCTGCTAAACGCTCCACTATATTCACCATCTGGTTGCTAACTTTGTCTGACTGCCATTTGGTGCTGAGCAGGTGGTGCAGAGATGATTTATGAAAGCTTTTTCACTGAAAGCAGCTGTCTGCTATAGCTAGAAATGAGGTCAATGAGAGCAGCGAAAGTGAACCAAAACAGGAAAGTTCGGGCGGTAAAACCAAAACTGAGCTGAAAGACACTAAAACGCCACGTCCTCTGTGAGTTTGTTGCGACAGATGATCTCTTTCACAATACATATAGTCATTTGATCTATTGTTAATATGAAAATATTAGCAGCTGCAGCTTTAACTCTCTTCTTAGTCACTATTATAAGAGGATCCACTGAGAAAGCTCATTATGTTTCTTACATATTTATATATATATATATATATATATATATATATATATATATATATATATATATATATATATATATATATATATATATATATATATATATATATATATATAGTGAAAAGACTAAGCATCCAAAATAAATAAAGAAATAAACAGCATTCAGGCTAGACAGTCTTTGGTTTAGTTTAAGTTTAGCAATCCAATAGGGACAATAAGCATGCACCTGGACATGTGAAGACAGATCCTGGCACAAGTGGATGCTGACATGCAGTCAAGCACAAATACTGCACAAAGGCAAATTCATGAAGGTACAGCCAAACGAAATTTCCACAGACTCACACACAGACATAAGATACATGTATTTTGTCTTCCTGGATGGGCCAAAAGATTTTGATGCAGAGTCCCTTTTAGCTGTCAGTCTCTATATGTCATGCTTTGACCTCTAAGAGCTGACACCTGATTCAGTAAAACGTGTGTACAACAGAGCCTTTGGAGAATTTATTTTTCCATGGAAAATTTAATCTGTGACAGATGCTTGCTTTTCTGGGGACGCCACTGCTTGCAAAGATGGGCAGGTCAAAAGTACGAAATAAGCATGTTAGTATTGAGCAGGCAGATGGTAAGAAAAAATCGTTGTCATTGATCTGCAACCAACTATCAGATAGCCAAATACAGCAGCAAACCGATCGGATTACTTGCTACTGTACGTGCAATAACAAGATCTGCAAGTCGGCCATGCGTTAAATGGGAAACATTATCACTGTGGTGGAGTCAATTACAGATCTTTACTTTAGCACAAGGTTTTAAGGTGGTTTAGATTGTAGTCTTAAGGGAAAAGACTGTCTCCTTCCAGTCAGCAAAACAACCTCCCTGTCCACACAAACCTGCTCCTCCACATGTTTTCAAATGTGGCCGAAAAGAGATGCTGGAGCCCCTTGTGTTTGTTGCTCCTCAGGTAAAAAAGTGAGCTCATGAGGAATCACAGCAAATAATGAAAGAAAGCAAAGTCTGGCTTTTTTCCAATTCTACCGGCTAAGTAGCAATCTGAAGTCAAATAGCCGTCGGTAACCGGTGGATGATGTTTAGCGCCAGCTCATTTAATTCCTTTATTATTTCTCAGCTAGCTCTCTGCTTCAGAAATCACAGGAAATTGATTCCATTATCTGTATCACTTTTCCTCTGTGCATAGCACCTGCATATGAAATGCAACACACCCGCCATCTTAACATCTCTGCCACTGAAGTGACATTACTATTGTCATGGCAACAAACCCCCTTCTCCATAGAGAAAGTGTAGCATGCAGCGTCCTGTTTTTGGAGTCAGGTGTACCAGTTTTAGATTTGTGCACACCACAGTCATGAATTTTACCACGAAAGACCACTTTTAGCATGCTAAAGGGTTGCAAATCAACATATAGACCTAAAGAGTATGAAAGTAGCTCGTCTGCATTGTCCATGTGAGCTACACCGGATGGCTGTGCTGTGGAAAAAACTACTATATTTACAGTTTCCTTATCTCTACATATTCTACATTTTCTCTACATATGTCGCCTCCTGCCACGGACATGTTCTGACATTTATACTATGAAATGACAATCGTGCACTGACACTGTCATTTTCCTGCACATATGGTCCTTCAACTGTAATTTTAGATAAAAATACTGAGCTATGTACATATCCATATTTTGACAAGATGCATATTTTTTGTTCGTCAACCTTCACACCTCTGCACAGTGTCTGTACATCTGTTGTTCTGTTGACTCGTTTATGCAAATAGGATGCATATTTTGTACGTTAAAGGTACCCTGTGGAGTTTTTGGACCACTTGTTGCTCTAAGGAGAAATCTTTTTAACAGCGCGTCACCGTTTTGTATGTGTCATGCACTTGCACGAGGATGTACGTGCACATGAGAGTGCACTTGGGTGACACAATACATATTCCTGCAGCAGTAATATAGAAAGAAGTTTGGCAGTGCACCAACAAAGCCAGTGAAGGAGACTGTGAGTGAGGAAACATGCATGTAAATTATGCAAAAATTACAACATAAATATAAAAATGACTTTGCAAATGTTTGATAGGGAAGTAAATTCAATGTTAGGCCTCAAGCAGAACACAATGCATTTTGTTGAGAACCACCGAATGCTAACAAAACTTTTTTTTTGCAACTCCACAGGGCACTTTAAAGGAACTGTTCTGGAAATTAACATACCTGATAACATGTTCATATATTTTAATGTTTAATCTTGATGCATGTTCAGTTTCACAGAATAAAACGCCAAGTCATGCGAGAAAAAGCCAAATTTAAGCAGCAATGCCAAATGAAGGCATCTCCTGTATTGTAGGATTGAGAGAAATAATTACATTAACAAATGTGGCAGTTAGACCCCCAAAATGCCTCTTTGCTGTTCAATTTGCTGTTCATTGCAGATTTTTGTCTGTATTTGTCAGAGAGAGGACTGAGTGAGAGCGGAAGAAAAAGGCTTTTGATGTTCCCATACTCAAGGACATTGACACAGCACCTTGCAAAATCTAATTTCCAAAGTGTGAAATTTCCTCATTCTCCCCCGCGATAGCTTCATTTCATAGTGAAAGCTAATTATGGGCGCTATAATTTCTTTCAGCAGTCAAGTCATCAGCTGGTCAAATATAGAGCGGCTCGGCAAATGACACAATATAATTGCTGTGGCAAAAACAAATGCTCTTTAATATACTGGTCATCATATTTAAGACATTTTAATACGGAGAAGCGGGAAGAATACTTGTTTATATTGTCTGGGTCTTTGTGTGTGTATGTGTGTGTGTGTGTGTGAGTGTGTGTGTGTCATTTGGGGTTACTGAAAACTTTTTCACTTTCTGTGTTTTTCCTCCCATCACAATTTCTCATGCTGTGCCTCTTAACATTGTTTCTCCACTGGAGCAGCTGTCTCTCTTTTCAACCCGAGTAAGAAAGCAGAACAACACTTTTACAAGCAAAACAAACAGTCAACCCACCCCTTTGACATTGTCTTGTTAAAAAAAAAAAGGCCCGACCAGATTTAAGATTCACTAGGGTTGCAATCTGCATGCTAAGGCCCATCAATTTTTCATGGCTCTCACACTATGAGCACTCACAGCCAGAAGGGGGTAATGCAAAATTGATTTGTGTATTAAAACTGCTTAGCCAAGCAGGCATCACTGGGAAATGTAGTGATTACCCCCTTGGGACTTGAGAAGGCCATGTCGGCCAAAGTGATCGAAAGAGGGACCCTTCTGTCCATACACAAAAAATAAGTATAAATTACATTCTAAATCATAAACTTTAAATAAACTATAAACTACTATTTTAAGGAGCCGCATTGAGACTGCCAGTAGGAAACTTAAATTATTTATGCCATTTGTACGTTTTTAAGACAGTGTACAGGTGATAGCTGGAGGTAAGATGAAACACACACGCATGTTACATTGCGATGAAGCAATGGTTTCACCACATCGTCAGTGCTTCATTTCTGATCCACGGGATCACCAAAACAGCTCAGAGGAAACACCTGTCGTAAGATTCATAAGATCATATTATAAATCAACAATGTCTCATGATTTACTGAAAGCAACACGCGCAGCTGCTCGGTGTCGCTAATGCAGACGCTGATGTGTAACTGATGAAGCCTCATTGAGTGTGCCATCACACCGTCGGGCTGCCTCGGTTGTTACGAAAGAAGGGGGGGGACGGGACAAAAAAACCTGTCCGATCGTTGCATGCAACAACACGACCTGTGTCCGTCCTGGGTTTACAAATGCTCACCTTTGTACAGTAACCTTACCTGACTGCACAACACATTACTAACACATACATATTTATCAAAGCACATTTGTAGGGGTCATGAAACGAGCCGTGTAGCTCTCGCCCAGCTCCCCTGCCTGCTTATACTAAATATGTCCTTGGTTGTCAGAGGAGGTGAATACCTGCACTACTGGAATATTTACCAGCCCTTGATTTGGCAGTTCCAACCATTATCAAAGAGATCCTTAATATGGTAAAATGAGCTTAGGTTCCAAGCTCTGTGGACTGAACTGACATGAGGAAGTTTTTTTCTTTAACACAAGCCTGAATTGTTCAGCAGAACGGTTGAAAATGCAGCGTTTGCTTACCTTAACTATTTCTTGTGAAGAACAGCTTTCATAAAGTTTCAAATTTCTAGACTTTTATGCTGGGATAAATGTGAAAACAAATTCATAGCATCCCCATAAATTACATACCCATCAACTCACCCTCCCACATTATGCTTTGACAACTCTTCAACTCTGAAAAGCACTTAAAGGTCATTTTTATCCCGCAACATGAAAAGCTCACTCCAATAAAAGTAATTTAATCATTATTTGCAAAAGAGTTGGCACACGTCACCGGAGCCGCCAAACAAGTGGTGAGTCATAGCCCGTTAATGGTCAGCTCAACAAGCGAGAGTTTAACACAAATGGAATGCCATTTCTTGATTATTGCTAGTGTCATGCAAGCTTTATTTAGTGCTGACCTGCATGTCAAAACATGTCCTCATTTGAAGGGCTTCCAATGAGGCAGAGAGAGGTCGGAGCAGAGATTGAGTCGATTAGGTGGGCTCCTGTATGCCAGCAAGGCAAAGAGGTGACTGAATGTGACCAGAAGCATTAAGCACGCTCATTATGATTATGTCACATGCATGCACACACACACAAACGATTTGGGCCAAAACAAATTCGCCAAATGGCGTGAAATCATCGCCAAGGAAAAACAGATCTATACACTGCTGGGAAGGTTGAGCAAAAAAGACGATTCACACTCCTCTGGCCTTCTGATGTTGTCACGGCTGTGCAGAAGGAAAAAAAAAAAGCTCATTCCTGTCAGGAAAAGACTGCAATCTGTGGCTGAGAATGCGACTGGAAATGGCAGCGTGGCTTTTTATCTATGTTTGAGGAGCAGCTACTGACCTTTACGACTAAGAGCTCAAACATGTTGTCTGCTACATCTGGGCTTTGGGCCTGGCAGTCATGGGGCTTTTGGGTGATTATGGAAATATTTGTAGATGTCTCTGCCTGCGGAAAACCCAGGGGAGCATTTACCAGGCCTACCATCAAGCCTGTCCCTCCGTCAAACTCCCATCTCTGGGTTGGAGTCCTCCTAGTGAGGCTTTGTGGTCGTATCTCAACCTGTAATCTGCCCATAAAGCATCATGGGTAAAACAGAGTTATCACCATGGGGATGGTTCTGTTTCAGATATATTTCTCTATCATCAAACTTTGAAGAACAGCAATGTTTGCACACAATAACCCTGAACCCCCTTCATCAGACATTGGTTGATACAATAAATATACCATAGTCATCATTAAGTCAATTAAATGTAATTAGAATTAAATATGAAAGATTTTTTTCTGCAATTTAGTCCGAATGAAACTTCATTTCTTGGTGCAGAACCTTCCATTGCTTGAACAATGGTGTTACTCAGACAAACACATGGTTGCTTTTGCCTTATTATTTCTTTTGTGATTATTTTATATTTATTTCCTTACCTCTTCTATGGGAATGAAAAATTATAATAACAATCACAACAATCAGACTTACATCTCCTTTTTCCTCTAAGTGGCTCTTATTGTGTATTTCTTCTTTTTTTTTTTCACTGAAAGGCGCATTTCTTTTATGCTATACAATCATTGTAATTTTCAAGTAACCTATTGTAAGACAAACTGAAGCTTTAAAAAAGAGAAAATTATAGGATAGAATCCAAAGTATCAGAGCCAGTGACGAGCAGTATTTGGGTTGGAAGGCCTGACACGACTGCAACTTTCTTTATGAAGCAACACAATGCAAGCTATCCTTACAGGTAGAAAACATTTCGCCTCAGACGTGCCAATACCTGCTTGGACACTTTTCCAGCTCAGTAACATTTCATCTCTGAGTGTTCTTTTAGCGAAGGGGTCACATTGAAAATCTGAGCCATTCAAATTTATTTTTCACCGTTCGGCTCCAAAGACAGATCTGTAAGTGCACTATCTCCAATACGTGGGAGGATCTTATCTAACCTTTCCTGCCTCATGAAAAATTCAGCATCCTGGCTACCAATCTCCGCCGTCTCAGGATGTTATGTCCGATACAGAGGCGGAGGTGCTGGGGAGAGAAGAGGAAATTGCTTTGGACTCCGGCACTGTATGATCAGTATTATCACTGCAATGGACCTCATTCACCCACATATTCTATAGCGGCCTTTACTGTGCACATTCGCAGCAGTCAGATCTCATTCCAGCCGTGGTGCTCTGGATGTGTGTGTGGTGTGTGTGTAAGGCCTTGGGTTTGTGATGGGTCTTTGTGATAGGGGTGGCAGGTTACGTAACAAGGGGGAGGTGGCGGTGGGACGCAGAGGAGTTGAGCGGCAAACTGTGGCATGACAGCTCTCTGAACGTAGAGGGAAGGTCTAATGCGGGTGAGTGACAGAGATGTCGAGATAAAGCTTCCTGTCAGTCTCTGGCAAGTGTGCCCACCACCGCTACCAACCCCCACCACCCTTCATCCCTGAGGGGCCTGGCAGACAGGACAGAGGAGATCCTAAATATCACGTAGCTCCTCAACATGAGACAAGCCAAGCATCTGCTTTGTAAAGAGACCCAGGCATCTCTCCTCAGCTTTTTCATCTATCTCACCATAACTCTCTCTCACCAGTCTGACTGTTTCTTTTCAAAAACAAAATTTAAAAAAATGATTGGGAAAGTGTGTTATCTTTCAGGTTTTGACTCGTGCAAACAGGACAGAGATGGTTAACTGACAGAAAATGCCGGACAGGTTGAGTTTTGCCTTTTCCTCTGGGCAGATTTATCATTTATTTTACATGATTTCAATTTTTCAAGAGGTTGCTATTATTTCTTTTGCTTTTTTGATGGAATACTTTGACACTTTGGGTCAAAATTTTGACATGTCAGTTTTCTTAACGAAAGCGAGATGAGAAGATTGATACCGCTTTCATGCCTTTGTGTTAAGTATGGAACTGGAGCCAGCAGGCAGTTAGCTTAGCCTAGCATAAAGACTGAAAGCATGGGGGGACAGCTTGCTTGCAAGCCTTCTCCAAACTTAAAAAATCCACCTACCAGCACCTGTACAGCTCACTCATTAATATATGAAATCTTGCTTTAGAGGGAGTTTTCCTTGTGCACTGTTGTCTATGTATTTTTGATTTTCGGACAAAGAATGGTTCGCTGTTTGTTTGCAGTCTTTATGCTAGCTATGCTAACTCATGTCCCCAGCTCCATATTAAAGGGACATCTTGGCACTCATTTATTTTCTTAAGAATTAGATGAGAGGATTGATGCCAGTCTCATTTCTGTTAATTATAAGGCTACAGCCAGGTTACAGTTAGCTTAGCATAGCATAAAGACTGAAAGCACAGAGGGACACAGCTAGCCTATTAGCACCTTTACAGCTCACAAACTGGAACAAGTTTTATTGCTTGAAAATGGCAATTTGTGGTTTTACGGGTGTTTATGAAAGGGCAACTCTGAGTATTTTCCAAAATGTTGAGCTATTCCTTTAAGAAAAAGATTGAAATTAATAATCCATAGACCTGCTCTTTGAGCCTAAAATTATAGCTTCAACCTCCACATGTGACCACTGAGAAAATATTTTCACATGATGGTTTGCTATTGTTCCTTCTGCTGCTGCATATTGGGGTATTTTAAAAAGTTAAAATCAAGTTTGCCTCTCAGTACGTACTTGAGAGCACTTGAATTTGCTTGACAGCGCAGTGATTTGCTTCTAACAAGGCACAAAGAAAAGTCTGCAGCATTAATGTAGGGCAGATGCAGAATAAAAGCAAGACGGCTACAATGGCTACAACTGTACAGTGGGTTTAAATTTAAGCCCGAGGCGTGAAAAACCCACGCAACCCTGCCAGCCACCAACTGTATGTTTGCGTGGCTTTGCACACAAGTGTGAACAACACCATCAGTTGCACAATCTCGCTGTAATGCCTCGGCCCATTAGATGAGAAGTCACGCTGCTTTTTATTTCCACCCCTGCCTCCGCTGGGCAGAGGGACAACCCCTGTCGGCGAGCACCACCCGCAGCCCACCCGCTGAGCCAGACGACAAGGAGCAGCCGAGCCAAGGCACCCGGACAGAGGCTTGCCAGCGGGGGCGCCTGGCCCGGCCGAGACAGGCTCTCTGGCTGGGTGTCCACCTGGGCGATAAGCACCACAGACTCCACTCACCCCTGAGGGCTCACAGCAGGACGCGGATACAGAGACACTGCTGTTCCTCGCAGCGGAGCCAAACCCCACAAGTAACAAAGCATGTTAAAGAGGCAGAGTGTTACACATTAAAACTATCTCAGACAATGTTTGGTGTGAGAATAAACATTTTAAAGGCTGAATTAGGAAGTAGAGAAGAACAATCCCTCTAATGGGGATGCTGCATTTAAAAAAGGCAGGGAGAAAAGATGGACATACAGTTTTTGGACTGAGAGGATCAAGGATTAGATCTTCTTCATATTTTCTAAACGACCCTGAAGAATAATAATAACAAAGAAAAAGAAAAAGAAAAAAACTCAACATAATTTAGCATTGTATTCATGCACACTAGAATTGGCCAATTAAATTTGCCATGCGGGGTCTCCATCAATATCAGCTTCAAAGTTGTCCAAAGTTATTTGAATCAGTGACCATTCATGCACATCAGTGTGTGACATTTAGAGTGTGAGCTCCGAAATACCAGTCGGCCACAGCTGCATTTATTATGCAAATGTGAGATGTGAAAATCAGTAATTATAACATTATTTAAAACCACATTTCCAAATAACAGCCTCTCATTTGTTCCCATGTTAATGCAGCCAGCCGTTTATCAGCCGCCCGTATGAAGTCAGTGAATGCAGCAGCCGGTGTATGTATGGTGGTTGCCATGGTTTCTCGTCCTGATGTGTGCTGTGAGTTGTGATCTACATTTGAGAGTGGGCTTTTTAGTGATGTGGGGGCATTGCAATAGAAGAAGAGAGGAGCGTTTTGATTGTGATGCATGTTCACAAGAGGAGAAGAAATAGCTTCGTGCCGTCAGCAGTTTTGTTGAATATGTGCAGATCTTAAGGCTCTTCATGTGTTTTAATACTGTTTGTGTGTAAACTGTTGTTATTGATAGAGCACATTTTGACCTTACAGCTGCTCGTGCAATAAAAAGCTTCACAGCATATATTAAGACTAATACCTGCTGAGGTAAAGTGGACGGCGCTATTAAGTGTCCTCACTGTGAGGCACAGACAGATAAATTATCTGAAGGAAATCAAGATAATGACTTTCATTTACTCAATAAGCAGATATTAATTATGTGTCTGACAGATTAGGGGGCCCAGACTTATTGAGAGCCTGGAGATAAATGACTTTCTGATCAAGATATAATGAAAACCTTTTTAGGTAGCACTCATGAATTTACATATTAATTCCTGACCTTGTTTTGGTGATTACTGGACACCTTAGCAGCCCAGCAGTGCGCCACTGTTTTGTTTTCTTCAGGGAATTTGATGTTATCACATGCATGGTATATCCACTAGCCCCCTCCCCACCACCACCCTCTGTGGAAAAGTAATGAAATGATGAATTTGTGAAACAACCGCAGGGTGACTATGATGAATTTTGTGGTATCTCTCAGACTAATAGCTCTGTCAACGAGAACAACTCTCTATAGACGTGCGCAAAAAGGCAAAGCAATCATGGTATTTGTGGTTTAATGCACAAAACATGAGCGGCGGTTGCTTAAATCGAGGCTGCAAATATCTCTCTGATGAAAGAGGTTAATCCAGCATTGATTACTGAGGCCATCGTGGTTTTTTTGCAGAAACTCTCAAATGCAGCCTCGGTCCCTCGGCTGTGACTCTCTTTACCAACGTATTCGCCAGAGGGGCGAGCTGATTTGTGGCGGGCCATCGTGTGTTTGGCAGTTGTCCAGTCATTTAACCTGCCAATAGCAGCATGATCTTGGAGAAATTCATGAGAGCAAATATTGCCCTGCAGCCTAGCTGAGCCGGTGGCAGGAGAGCAGTCTGGTTAGGCTACCACAAGGCGAAGGAAACCTTATCTAATAACTGCCAAGGCATTCCTCTAGTTGGCAAAGCATCGGTGGGCACTATGTTCGCAAAGCACTTCTCCTGGCTGTTAGGGGAGGCTCGCTGGGGGATTCCTCTGAAGCAACAAAAACTCAGACAAACACAGGTCGCTAACGCTATGATTAATATTTAAGCTTGGGTGGTGGGTGAAACTTCTCTCATCTACAATACAGATACAGTGTGTGGGTGGGAGCAACCTTTTTAACATCTGCCAGCAGTTACAGTACACCATTGCTAAGATTCCCTGATAAAAATAATACTGACTTATGCAATATCACATTGGAGACAAAGACTGTATTAGCTTGCTATTATTGTCACTGCTGATCACTACATTTAACCTTTATCTGGGATGAAGGCTGAAGCACAAATGTAGCACATTAAACTTTCTGGCCAACAGTAATTCAAAGTAATCGATCAACTCATGATGATATGATCTCACCACGTCATTCAAATTAGTGATTATTAGCAGGCTGTCATTAAAAGCTAACAGTGCTTTCATACCAAAAGTGCAAGTTCAGCATTGCACAGAGCAAGGCCGTTGCTTCCAGTGTACAACATACAACCCTGTTTTCCATCAGATGTTGTTTTGTTATTGAAGTTTTTTCAATGGAAGTGGAACACCACTCTTAATTTTACAGATCTATAGCTCCCTGCAACAATTAGCAAAACGCAAAAACAATTATTTTCATTACTAATTAATTTGCCAACTATCGTCTTGATTAATCAGTTTGCCCACCAAGATTCCACAGGTACATCTTCAAATGTCTGGTTAAGAAAAACCCAAAATATTACATTACAATGATGCTAAAATCCAATCCTGAATTGGAGAAGCATTCTTGCTTGAAAAATGACTTTGAGTTGATTAGCCAATTTGCCAAACACTTGCTAATTAATCTTTTGTTGATTGACTATTCCATTAATGAACTAAGCTCTAAATAATATATTTCAAACTCGTATTTCATACACAGAGAAGCATAAATGACCACTACAATAGCAGCAAATACATTGATCAAAGAGCAGTGTCATAATGTATCAGGTATCAGTATCACTGCAAACACAATCAATCATGGGAAAAGGAATCAAATATGAGGAAAAAATGGGACCATTTGCAATTCAAGGACAAAAATGTTGATATTTGCATACATCTTCCACATCCTCATATATCAATATCAGAAAATATTCCTATTGACGTGATAATACTTCCAACTATACCGCCTCTTGTATCAGTTCAACATCTAACATGAAACGGAGGTTTTAGTGAGGGGTGCACATTTGTCTTTATCAGTTTCAATATGCATGAGTCCTGGGTGGATCAACACATTTACACGGGTGCATTTTTGGGGGTGAGAAACAAAAAGACATAGAAACCCCACTTAAAGTACTTAAAACAGCTAATTAACTTGGTACAATGGCATCATCTTGCATTACACTTGCATTGTTTCTTTGTCTGGTGTGTGTGTGCTGGGTGGGAGCATGTTTGCACACATGTAAGAATAGGGCCAGCTGCTGAGGTTATGTCTTTTTTTCCTCCATTATCGCGTGTGTGTGTTGTTAGCCTGCCCAGTAACCACGGCGGTACCTCGGCAGGGTGCGTGTCTGACCACATACCAATCAGTTTCCTGGATAATGACTATAATTGATTGGAGCCTCATTCAGATTCTGTGGAATAGAGCATGCAAATTGTCCTTGCCAAGTCATAATGAGGGCCCTCTTTAATGGCACAATCAAAAATTTCACTTGTAATTTTGCAGAGTGAAGCGAGTGCTCTGTGTTGATTGCATGGTCGGGTGCCAGCGTCGACAGCACGTAAATAGATAGGTTGGTGGTTTATCTCCATTTACTGAGAAAATATGCCCCATGCATATATACGCACGGATGCAAGCTGAGGACTGAGAGAGCTCATCATTCATATTTTATTCACTAAACATTTTTTGTCTTTAATTGTGCCATTGATTGGTTCTGACACTGGCTGCACGAGAAGTTATTGTTTGTGCTCCACTGAGGGCTACTAACTGACATCCTCCATCACCGCCATGCATATAGTGTCAGTATCATGAGCACTTGATCCTGCATTATCCTCAAGGAAATATTCACAGTGGAAGCCGGCAGCAGAGAAAGCACACATAATTCTGATGGCAAGCCCTTTATTCAGCCACAGTGAGGCTATAAACATTTTAATTTTCTGTGTTTGCTTTTCAAAATGAAACCTATCCAATATTAATAACGTCCTACTCACTGAATGTAGTAAACATCTCCAAGTCATTGAAAGAATTTTGTCTTTGGCAAACTTTTGCAAACTGAGCATCAGAGTGTCTTTAGTAGTCTTGTCATTCGCGGACTAATGAATGAATTAACAAATGAAAGAGGATTTGCTTGTCTTGGGCTCTCCCTCAGAGGAAGGTTAATTTCCATTCAATATGCTAAACTGCTTAGAACCCAGGACTTTATCCAAGCACTGGCCTTCACGCTGCAAACACACTGGTCTGCCCTGCGACCCCTTGGCCCATCCTTAATCCTTCAGGATCCTGTGGTCAATATCTTAAGATTGATTCACCTCTCCAGTCAAATAAACTATTAAATCCATTAGCGAGAGAGCTCAGGCTTACTTTACATTTTGATTACAATCAATTACTATCTTCTGCCACAGGTCTGATTCTGTGGTTCCATCCAAATGTTAAAATGCTTGACTCTGCAGGATAGAACAACGGGTTTATAAAGTGAAAATTCATAAAACTTACTCTTTAAGAGCCTTGAAATTCTATGCATTTATGGTTTTACCCAGCGACCCTCTGCGATGATCATTATTATGTTGGCAATGGGAGTAGAAAATGAAATACCAAGGCCTTCAGTGACAAAGATTTATAGGTGGGTGTTGTACCATATTTATCATGGATTATTTACAAAGAGATTCTCTGTGATGAGCGTGGATGATGTGTGGGGAGTGGAGACATGGCACATGAATCAGTCCGAGCTGGATACAGAACCTGACTCTGCCACCAAGGACAAAAAGAGCATAATGTTAGAAAAAAAGAGCCAAAAGTCAGGTCTCAATATGGACGAAAACAGCCTGTAACTACACGTTTTAACTTTTTATTCTGTTTAATTACCCAAACACGACCTGTACATTGAAAGTTTAAAGCTGCTCTAGTCAGTATTGTTATATCAATAAAGGTTCACATAACTGTGTCTAATGTGAAAGTCGTTGATAGTGACAAATCGGTAGAAAAATAGTACAAAACTCTACTCTGCAGTTCTACAAAGCTTTTAGTAGGTTTCTGCTCATTGTTTTGGTTCGGAGGCCCAGAACTTTACTGTTTTGTTTCACTCTTACGGCTATCATCAAGCTTGTTTCTAGCAGCTCTTCTCAGTATAAAATCTCTGATAGAGCCGCTGTATCTACCTGCTCAGCAGCAAACAGGATGCAGACAAAGTTACCGGCTACCTGGTGAACATAGTAGAGAATCTGAATCTGTATTTATTTATTTTTTATGATATTTACCTCATGAGATGGTTTAAACCAAATTAAAGAGAGAGGATATTGGGCTTGGACATTCGTCAAGTCGGCTGAAATACGACCTCAAGTGAATGCTAATGTTTCCTTGTATCTGCTGTGGGTCAAAATAGACACCTGTTCGCTACCACGGTTGCCATACAAACTTTATAGTTTTATAAAATGTCAATGTTATATTTACAGCTTGTTGCACTCATCTATAATAAATTAGATTGACTTTTGTTGACTGATCAATATTCAAACATCACTGAGCCCTGCTCCAATGATGTCAAGTGTGGCTTCCTGGCACAGTGAAACTTGAACTCAACATTTCTTGATTCAGCTCATTTAAACAGGGCTGAAAATAAAAGCAAGACATTTATTGAAATTTGCATGAAGTCATAATGACAATACAAACAAGGACTACCGAAGATATTTTCAATAAGTGGAGTAGTGTTTTTCTTTCTCCTTTGCTAGAGATACTTAAACACATCATATATTGATGTGTTATGATATACATACTTCACTCTCTAACAATGGGAGCTGTAGTTCATGCTCACATCATATTAATGCAGGAAAAAATGTGAATCATGATGACTAAAACTGAAACGTGCTTTGTTAAACTAAATTAATGACAGTTGACAGTACGTCAGTAATAGCTTTTAGGGATTCTGTGGTGCACTGGTGCTAATGGTCTGATGAATCAATAGGAAACACTTAAAGGACCCTGTATGCACGAAACATTGCCACTAAGAGCAGAGGTCTTACTGATGTAACTCTCTGTGAGTGACAGGTTAAATCATGCAACCCTGAGGAGGCAATGAAGTCAAAGACTTATGGGTTGACAGGTGATTGTCAACATTGATTAAAGCTGCACGTTTAATTACAACAACTGACGAACTCTACCAATATAGTTTGCAGGTTGGGTTGCACCTCCTGCTTGTAAAACCATCACAAGTGTGTTTAAAGTCCTAAGGTTTTAATAGCCACTAGATACTTTAAAATGGTGATTTACAAAAGTAAATCTGGTTGCCCAAGTTAAACTTAAAGACTTAAGTCAGACTTTAGCGAGATGTAAATCAGTTACCCGGAAACATTTACAGTGGCATCCAATCAGAAGCAATCAACTACAAACAAGAAGTCACTATAGCATCGCAAGCTAGCATAACTTCCAAAAATTACAGTTTTCGGCGGGAGGAGGCAAATCATTTAGGTATTACTACACAGAGAGACATGTGTTTTAGTCAGCAATATTAGAATGAAAGGGAAACACGACAGCATGCTAATCTAGATGACAATATCAATGTAGGACATTTAGCTTAATGCTATTATTATTATTATTATTATTATTATTATTATCATTTTTGTTACTATTCTTGTAATTTGAGGTATGTTATGCCATTTTTGTGAAATTAAATGTAATTTTCAGAGTTTTATATCATCAATAAACATCTTTTTAATTG
Organism: Chaetodon trifascialis; assembly: GCF_039877785.1. NCBI lineage: Eukaryota > Metazoa > Chordata > Actinopteri > Chaetodontiformes > Chaetodontidae > Chaetodon > Chaetodon trifascialis. The sequence goes on from NC_092078.1 coordinate 9,456,454, forward strand.
CGTGTCAGGTCAGATATGTTGACTATAGTCCTCTTCAATCTAAACAGGTCATATTTTGGCAAGGTAAGCTAGTTCAGTTAGCAGCACAAAAGTGAAGTTGGCATTTAGTTGGAGTGAATAGTAAAAAAAGGCTTGTGTGGAGCACCTGTTTTAATTTGAATCTCCACTTAGTCAGCTAAACACATTATAAGAAAGAGCTGGTGAAACTGGCCTTTAGTTCATAAAGTAGTGCTCACTTATTAAGTGTCATTTATTAACACTTATTAAGGCTATTTTGTCTCTGGCATGTGTGCTTCTAGGTGTGTTACTGCATCTTAATCTTTGAATTTTTGCTCAAAATAGCATCATAAGCTGTCTCCAGTCACACATTTGTGTCTGTCTCCAGTATATTCTGGGTGATAGAATTTTTGGTAATCCTTTTGGATTAAAATGACTTCTTCTAATACCTGGAGATGCAAGTCAAGCGCACTTAGTAGGTAGTGCATGTAAGCCTGTGATGCTGCATGAAGAGGAGGGAAACAGAGTGTTCGTGATGAAGAGACAGAGAGGGAGAGAGAAGGAAGAGAGGAGTGAGGGAGGAGGATAGAGAGGGAGGGAGAGAGAGAGAGCTTTAATGCTGGTGTCCCTTTTAGACATGCTTTTAATTCCTCTGCAGGAATATCAGCAATATTTAACTGGAAATGTCACAGAATGTCAAGTTGGAAAATGTCACTGGGGAAGGACTGGAGGGTGACCTCAAACCTCCCCTTTAAGATGAAATAAATATGCCTCTGTGGTATTGTAAAGACAGTTTTTTTTTTCAGGGCATGATTTCTCCATTTTACGGGGGCTATTCATTTTCATAGCAACAGAGGGGCGAAAAGGCAGAAGACAGGCCAGGGAGAGATAAATGAACTCATCAATCGTGGCGAGTGGGGACGCGGGAAAGGCTGACGTCCACCGTCCGTTGGGTAATTGTTGACTTGCAGCTTCGCCGCATTGTTGGCTCTCGCCTCCTATATGTGATTAGCCTGGAAAATACTAAAGCGAGTGGTTACCGTTTCCTAAATGATATATTGGTCCAGCATTTACATATGAAAGCATACATTAAGGGGTGAGTCACTCTATTGATGAAGCATTCACTCTCGCTTCATTCCAAAGTCAGAGCAGTTTCATGAGGAGGATAACTGGCGAGTATTCTGTACTTTAACCTTCACAGCACAGCTAAGGTTCTATAAATAGTTAAAAGATGGTGATTCATTTATCTCGACCTTGTAGAGTATAAAAGAAGCAGATTATGACAGTGCAACTGGAGACGTTTGTGCCACTGCTGGCAAGCAGGGCAACCTGATACTTCAACAAGCTCCACCCAGCGACGTACTTTCCTGTCGGCCATGACGAAGCAAAGATGTGATGGATGTCTGCGCTCCTCCCACCTCCTGCATCAACTCGGACACGTGTTTCATATATAACACACTTCCTATAAACCGCTGAGCAGTGAGGAGGTAAGACATTTTTGCATTTGAGCCAATGCAACAGAGGACTATAAATGTGCCTTGGGCTTGAAGAGATGGAAACCTAAATTAGGCAGCGTTGTGGGGTATCTCACTGTACCAAAGTGCGGGATACAGGGAAACATAAAGCGACTGTAATCTGAAATCAATAAAGCTGCAGACAAAGAAAATATTGCACAAACAGTAAGAAAATTGTGGACACAGTTCAGCGAAAAGGCACAAGGACTTTTCAGTCTCTTTCTTTCTGTACAAGGGAAAAATTTCTAAGAAGAAGAAGAAGAAGGAATGATCCACTTATGCCCTTATACCAAGACATTAGCCAGTAGTGCTAGGTGTCAGATTAGATACGCATTCGTTTTGCTGCAGTGCATCAGAACATCTCTTTCCCCTTCCCTCTCTGTCTCTCCGCTACATCTCCTTTTAGATATCTACCCCACTGCTTTTAACATTAAGGAAATTGATATTAACAACATTCAGTCCATTCTCTGTTGAGTTTTATAGTTTCCGATAATGGAGCTAATGCAGGTCATTACCAAGGGAGCCAATCAAGTTATAATCTGGCAGGGCAAACACATCCAGCTGACCCCAACAAGAATAGCGACAGCTTATACATGAAGCTTGGCAGCAAGCAGGCTAATGTTTCACAGGACACTTCACTTCATTAATGCTGGAGGATTCACCTTGTATGGACTGTTTTAATGAATTATATTCTCCAGAAATACATCAGCATCAAGATGCTTGGAACATGTTTTACTGGACGGTCAAAGCAAAATCTCAAAATCGTCTTATTTTGGAAGAAAGTCATAATCCTTCAGGTTTAAGTCCAGGTTGAACTGGCATTCATTTCCATTGGAAATGACACGTATCAACTATTAGGAGCCACAAACCAACTGCAAAAGATGATGAGAAACTAATCTATCTTTTTACAGCACAGCCAAACAAATCCAGGGGCGGAAAGATTCATTACAACATTTTATAAAGTAGACCATTGTCCAACACAGTAACAAAAAACAAATGACAGACATCATCTACCACATCACTGGAAATATGTGCATGAACTGTATGTATTGGAACCTGCAGTTCCAATCAGTTCTTAAATGGGGTTACAAATTATCTACTTAGCTAGTGAGCCAAGTAAAAAGATAGCGGCTTCTGTGTTGACTGAAAATGATCCTTGAGCTTAGCTAACATGAACATCAGGCTGAAGGCATGAAAGAAAGCAAAAAGGCAATTAATTCTGACTTTTGGGCTAAAGATTTTTTTTTTTTTTCCGAATCCAGCCACTGCCAACAATTAAAAATTATAAGTCCAGATTTCCCAAAATTGTTTGGCTTTTCTGATATAACACAATTTTTCATCCTCGATATCAAACTTCTCACAAAGAGTTGAAAATAAGCTACATTATCACTTCTCTATACATACTTTAATCAGCATACCTTTTGAACCAATTCCACACACCTTATCAAAAAATACAGATAAGGAGAAGACTTAATTAAGCTCCTCAGTCTTGGATTAAAAGCCGTTGCTTCACCTAAGGTCCCTGATTGAAATGAAAATCAAGTTTAGCAGGACAAAAGATTTTACGCCAGCAGAAATTCTAAGTGGCTCACTGAGGGTCAGGCCAGATATGAGGTGACACTCAAAAGATGCGTATGTGTTTTTCCCCTCCCTGTGCTTTTGGCAGGTAATTATATTAAAGGTGCATTATTTCAAGGTCTCAGTCCTTTAAATGTGATAAAGTGTAATCTGATGTCTGTGGCAGCTAGCTATGTGTCCTTTTCTGAGGTCAGCCTGCTCCTCTGCCTTTGTCTGCAGTAAGTCTTTTCTTCAGTTCACAAAGCTCATAGAATCAAAATCCAAAATGTGACATGCTGATGGCCTGAAACACCTAGAAGATTAAAATTCCCTGCACATGGAAAGTGCCTAATAATTGCTCTTTTAAAAACGTTCCCCAAAGCATTTGTTAACAAGTAGGTGGTCTGGAGCTGCCATTGGGAAGCGTGGGATGCAATGCTTTATGTAATCGGCAAACAAATATGTTATGCAAAGCTCTTTTGATGAAGTAACTGTCGACACAAAGGCGCATAGTGGCTGGGACCTTGGGCCGAAGCAAAGAAACAGTTAATGCTCATACCTGATGCGTACAGCGCTGCATTTTCACAGTGTTGTCTCTTGAAAGCCACCCACATCAAGTGACCATAACCCACTTAGATCCCAATGATACTCATTCAGATAAAACCTCTTATTACTTCAACCCCTCAAACCCTGCAACTTAACATACGGCAAAGCGTTTGGATCAAGGGCAAGAAAAGATTTATGTTCCGTGTTCTGTAGACTAAAAGTGTTTTACAAATGAACCTGTTGGCCAAATATTAAGGAAGCAGGAGCGCACTTTGATCCAAGCTGACTCCACTTCACCCCATTAAAGCATTTAAATTTGTGTTGATGGCGTTTTTAATGTGTTTTCCTCAAATCAATCATAAAGCCATGAATATAATCTCAACCCACTTGTCATCCACAACACATTGGCACGTTTATGGCCTCAAAAACCAGGTACTGCATTGTGGCTCAGGCGCTGTCTGCACCTGATTCATCTTCTCAGGGCTGAGTAATGTCAGGGCAATGTTGCATCACTTCCAGGAGAGGATGAAATGCCAGAGATGTTCCTGACCATGTGCACTCCATCCCAGTTCCCATTTCCATCAGACCTTGTGTCCCCAGGCTGAAGTGCTCGTACATGGGCTGAGAGAACAGGCATTAACCTTTGAGGATAGGGATTTTTTATATATATATGTATCTGTTTTCAAGACGAAGGGAAAATAGGGCATCTGCTTCTATTGATTTTTCCTATGTCTGCTCTGAGTCAGTGGCCAAGTTTTGAGAGTTTCGTATATTCTGGCTCCCCCTCAAAACTACTCCACAGATCTGTTTTTCAATGCCTTGGGGTGTTATTAAGTGTTTTACTTTCAAGAAATCACAATAGGTACTTTATGTTTGCCTTTTGTACCAAATCCCATTATTGTCCTCTTTTTAAGGCCTTATAAAAACAGCTATTTTTCCATTTGTCAATTCACAGTTAAGTTTTTGTGCTGTATTTACCATTGCACTAAAACCTACAATACTCTTATTATGCACAGCATTCATTTGATTGACACAGCAGTAATTTCCTATTTAATGATTGTGTTGTCCTCCCTTTTCTCCTCTCTTCATGGACATTAACTTTAATTGTATAATAGCTTGGCTTTGACGCTACACTAGGTTGGCTTTATGGTTGTTCATAAACATTGACCACAGTTACACATTATGGCCGATTTTTTTTAAAGTGTTAAGCAAAACAAAGTCCTTGAAATTGTCTTTGTTGGGAGTGTTTGGGACCACACACGTCTCAGATATGTGAAATTAAAATCTTTGGGAAAGTAATGGCTGTAATAATTAAGTGCAGGAGTTTTTAGCCACAGAAATGAGGTGCGCAGATTTGAGGCTGATTAAATGGCCTCAACAACAACTGCACTGAAAGAATCGGTACATTTGAAAGTGGGATTCACGCGTGAATCTGAAACTTAAAAGTAATAGTTTGATGAAAGAATGACATGATCTGCAAGATTACAACTGAGTCACCTACATGACAACTTCAACAATTTGCTGAGGAACACCATGAGATGCAGTAGAAAAGCCTTGCAAATGAACCTTGAGTTAAGATTATTCTGTAAACCCCCAAAATCTGTCTTTGACCTGAAAAACACTATATTTGGTTTCTTGTCTAGATTTAGATTTGGATTGACACCACTCTCATGTCTGTGTGCCAAGTACGAAGCTATAACAAGTAGGTGATTAACCTAGCTAGCTAGCCCATCTAGCCAGGCTAGCTGAGGAAACATCTAGCCTCTCCAAAGTTGAAAACTATGCTACCAACACTCCTAAACTTCACTAACAAGGATCTTTTAAAATGTACTTGGGCACGCATGCTAAGCTAGGCTAATCTTCCTCTAGATCTACTGTACTGCTGAAGTTTAAATACTGCAGTATCATTTGGTATTGCATATCTCTCAGTGTGATGACATTCAGAAGCTAAGTTACTACTACAGTGTTTGTGTACTCTCCTCACTAGCAACGCTTTGCATTTGCTCCTGAACGTCAAGGCAACACGTAAATACATGTAGTTCAAAAGGAGCAACAAAAGTCACATGTTCTTGATTTAATCACTGTTGCGGTTATTGTTCACTAAAACTACCGGCTTCAAGCAGGTTATTCCTGCCTTGGTCGTTTCCCTGTGAAGTCTGCCACTGCTCGGATTCCAAAATTTCCGTCTACCTCCAATCTGCAATTCAAATGGAAAGAATATGCAGAATAGGCCAGATGGTGTATCCCAGCCTGCTATTCCCCAGCCCATAAGCGAGCCATTTCTGTGTCTATTCTTCTGCTCCCACTTAAACAAAAACTTTCAAAAAAATGGACAAATCTCAAGATGTCTCAGATTAACCGATTTGCACACTTACTGAATTAGTTTATAATTACAGCAGAAGATTTAGGTAAATAGGTTCAGTGCTGTTTGACGATATGTTAACATGTACACACTGTGATACAAAAGTTGATGTTGACCATTTTCACCACACTTCCAACGTTTCAAACATGTTGATTTTGACCTTGTCTATTTGTTTGCATGTCCTCTGCCAGTTCAGTCATAAAAATCTGTCAATCACAAGTCCATCAACCCAAAGAGGGGGCAGACATCCAGTTTTACAGCCATGAATACTTAAGCAACTTTCGCCTGCCAACCTTTGGCTTTCATGGAACAAAAAAAAAAAAAAAATGGCACGGGAAATGATCATTTGCATCTCTGCCAACCTGTCAAGTCAAACCCTCACCGACAAAATGAACGCTGTCAAGCCCTGACATGACGGGCGATTTTGCGCACACATGCCAAAGTGTGTCAGGAACTCATCTCCCCACCTGTCCTTCAACAACGCCATGGGGTGCCATCTTGCTTTTACTCACACTGGCTGATGAGAGGGGGGCATGGTGCCATTCCCCTCCCGATTTCCCCAAAATAGAGCCCAAGTCTTGTGTCCTTCTTGGCAGCAGTGAGTCTTCCTTGTCATGACACATTGTCAGAAAGCTACGCAAAGTAGCAATTTGCCCAGGTATCTGCCATCCAAATTTTAAATACAAGCGAGACATGATCCCTCTAAATTTAGATCAAATCCCATTAAGCTTGGAAAGATCGGTGACATGCTGTTGGAGGGTGTGGACTAATACAAGTCTAACACAAGGTGTTCGTGCACTGTAATGGTTAGCAGCTTTTCTTTTACAGTTGAAGTCCATTGCACTTTGTTATTAGCAGATTTATTGACTGGATTGATTGATTAATTCCACAATAATTCTTGAATAGGGATATTTGTAGTACGGTGTTTAATAATCAATTTTATGTTTTTATATATGTTTTTGTGGAAAAGGAAAACAAAGAAAAGGGATATTACTTTGCATAAAAAAAAATATTTTGCTGAGTTTTATGAGTTTTATGCTTTTATTGCTGACAGTTATCTCTAGATATTTCATTTCTTGTGGGTAAGCTTACTGTACTCGGTTTTGAGTGGAAAGATTGAGTAGACCACATCAGCCTGACACCTGATTTATTTGACCTATAAGAAGCTTTTCACACCTGCTTTTAAATTTTCACAGTGCACCTTAACAGCTCTTGATAAAGGGTGTTACTGTCATGCTGCTGGGGCACAGAAACAAGCTGTTAAAAAGCACTAGGAACATCAGTGGCATTCTCCAGAAACGAGAAGAAACATGTCCATTACTGCTGCGGCAAAAATAAGATCAGTTGCTTTGTATTCTCTGGGTGTTGTGATGTCCTGTTTTCACTCAGATCAGACAGCACACTAATGTAAAGCCCATAAAATAAAGCCATAAAGCAAGCTAGCCCCAGATTCTTGATTAAAAAGAGTAGATTAAGAGCCAGCTTGGCTGCTCTGAAGACATTAGTCATAGATGCTGCCGCTGTGTGTGAGCAGTATGGGAAAATGTGCAGTCAGGTCTCCCCTCCCTTTTCACATATAACATAGCATTTGGGAGGCCTTCCTTGCACATATCATTGCTGCCCTCTGCAGTTCTACACCCATTTACCTCTGAAGATGACACGGCCAAATGAGCTGATAAGGCTATATAATGGGCTGCTGTATATGTATATCTAATTGGACATGCTCTCACTGTCCTATGAAGGGGTTTTGTGGAAGGCATTATTCATTTATTCTTACAAACATGAAACAGCCATTTCTAATGAAAAGACACCAACCCTTAATTCCTCCTAAATCCTCCAAATAAATTCCTCAAAAAGTTGCACTGCAATCCGAAGAACATCCGGAGTTCAGTTCTTAACTTTAACCAGTTTCTAGGACAAGTCCACCGTCCTATTTTTCACCCACTAAAGCACAAGATCCACAGTGACATAAATGTTCAATCCACACCTGTGGTGTGATGTGCCTTGTGACACACAGCTCAACTCTTCCCCTTGGGCCTGCCCGCTCGCCGGCCTGCCTGCCGCATAACAAGAGAATGCAATTAATGACAGATGGCCAGGCGATGACCACGTCCTTGAGCCGCGAGCCTTATTGGCACCAACCGCTAATTATATCACATATAACACAACTAAAAGCATAATAAATCTGGGAGAGAGTGGAAGGTTTTATGCAAGCCCTCTCCTCTTTTTTCCAAGTGGTAAATTGCTCTGCTCTTGAAATATCTACAACCTTATGACACCCATACTGCATTAGCTTAATTGCCTTTTTCTCTGCCCAGGTCCTGCGGCCCTGAGAAACAGAAGAAGAGGAGAAGAAAAGAAGCAGTCGCTGTTAAGGAATTGCAGGGATCTTTACAGTGATTAACAACAATTGCAGCCAATTAGGTGTCATCGCCTGCTTTGAAGTGATTTGAGGAGAGAGGGCATGAAATTATGATGTGCTGTGACAAAACTGTCAAACACTGTTAAAGGTTTGTTAATTGTGCTTGTGTTTTCTCACTGACAATGAGATCATCAATGCAGAATATTAGCATAGGTTTGCATGACATTTAACGACATGATAAGAAATTTAAATTTTAGATAGAGTGAGAGACACAGATAGATAGAGTCAGATCTAGAGTCTGTAAAAGTGAAGACTTCATGAAACTCCATTAATGAGGACACTTCATCGGCTCACCTGAGGAGTCTCAGAAAGTCTGGCGCTCACACGTGTCCATGCAGACAGCTTGTGTCACTGCAGGGTTTTTCCCTCAACACCGAGCTGCACCCTGACCGTCCAACCTTCCAATCCCAGCCTGGGCTCGTTATGGGGAGAGTGATGACGATGTCTTGGAGCAGCTGTTGCAGGGACAGCTCCGCCAAGAGATGGGAGCCAAGATCCCCCGCCAACGTGCCCGAAAAGAATCCCAGACACGTGGTCACGTACGGCACAGGCTCTCAGGTACACGAGCTATAATATGCTGAGTCACAAGTGCTCTACCCAAACCTCAAATGACCAGAAATGGATAAAACAGAAGCTTGCATATATTTTAATACTCGCTTTGACCAAACCGCTTACCATGAAGCACTTAAGATTTTCATCGCCTACCTCAAACACAGGTTCATGCACTCCACACATGTGCAATCAATGGCTGAAATCGACTCTAACATGAACAACAGGGACCAGGCACGTGTACTCCAACACATCCAAGTGATGAGTGGATTGATGAGTGTACAGGCAGCTTTATTCAGTGCTTGTTTGACATTATTAGTTAATCTTTTATTGTGGTCCAGACAAAAAGTCGCAGATTACGGAACAGACGACAGATATGTTATAATCCCATGCAAAGACCCTGTGGTCATTTCAAGAGTAGCTGCATTTAATGAGATTCTGGCTTTACTGGATTGCAAGACCACAATATTAATATTAACAAATGCCCAAATGCTTCAAATTGCAATACAAATCTGCTTCTACGTTCCTCTCCCTTGTACTTAATTTCCATCACTCACTCTATATCATCTGTATTTTTCACTGGCTTATCTGCAATAGACTCTCGTCCCCTGTGATAAATTTACCCTTAACCTAACGACCTAGCAAATTAGTCTTAGCCTTCCATCCCATTGTAGATTATGCTGCAACACGGCCACAGTAATAAGCCGCCAGACAAAGTAAATGCCTACGTTGTAGGGCACAAATCTTATTTGGCTGGCACCAAAGTCCACAAAGAAAGCTGAGTCTGCAGAGGGGCTGCTTACTCCGGTGGAAACGGGAGATTTATTAACATATTTCATTAAATATATTGAGCAACCAGGAACGACAGGTTCAAATATTTGGATGCAGGAGGCATCTTAAGGGAATAAGTGTCTTTTTTCCTTGCATTACACTGAATAAGAAATGGGAAAATACAAAAAAGGAGCTACTGAACTGGATGTCAAACAGCAATGGCGTGCACATAAATATATGTATAATTTAAGAATGTATAGAGAAGTACAAGGTACTGTCTGAATTGCTTTGATGTCTCTCCCTTCACACAATAAATACTAATTTGATTCCATTTTCTCACAGGCGCAATCACCTTTATGTGCTTATATCCAACATCCACCTGTCTTAAACAATGCCTTCCCCATTTTCCCAGTTTGAGACCTGTTTAACGAACAATATGAGCTACAGCTGCATATTCGCCACTCCATACATAAACAAAGCAACATTTGTGGAAAAAAGCGTTGAATAGGGAAAGCAATGACTGAGGTGATGGTTGCTCAGCTGAGTAAGCACAGCAGGACAGATTTCTCCTCTCCACACAGCAGAAGCAAACTGGCCAAACTAACCTTAAAAACCAGCGAGGCAAAGAAAAGGGGTGGAGCAGGAATCCGCCGAACCCCGTGCCTGTGCATTCACAGCTACGTGTGCAATTAAACTCACAGCACCATGTGTGCTGTAAAGAAAGAGGATTTCTACTGAACCCAAGAATAAAGAGGAGACCATGGCAGCATGTTGGAGTGAGGTGAGAGGAGGAAGAAAAAGGAGAAAAAAAAACACACAGATGGGGAAATCAATAAGGGTGTGTGAAAAACGGTCTGAATGGCTTGCATTTCCTCACTGGTCATCAAAAGGTTATTTTACACCCAAAAGCATGTATTGATTGCGCACACTCGGCACAGTCTCCCAGAGAAAGTGGAGGAATATCTGCTGGGGGAATTTACACGGTATTTATTTTTTGCATTAGGATTAGGGTGGGCGTTGGGGACGATCAATGCTTGTTTAATGTAGCTGCAGGGATCAAGGCATGAATCATAGGCTCTAGGGCTATTACATTTTATTTGGCATTATCATTGGTGGGCTTAAGGGCCCAGCAATCCTTGGGTTTAGTCAACATATGGAATTAAAGTTCCGTGTCAGCTCTCATGATAGTGCCAAACATAGCTGGCACCGATGTGATTGTCCATTACAGAACTGGCTGTGCACAAATAATGGCTAAATATATGACAACAAGGCAAAAAGAACACATATAGTCAAAAAATATATATGTATTAGGCAACACTTTCTTATGAGGCACAGTCTTTAATTAATTTCTGATAAATTATTTACTGGCTTTATTGATCACTTGTAAGACGTTCCAAGAACTTTTGGGCTCCATTATCAGTGAATCTATCCTGTCAGTTATTTTCTCCATTATTTGATTCACTGTATAGCCCATAAAAATGCAAGGAAACAGTGAAAAATTGGCAATTAGAATTCCCCAGAGCCCAACGTGGCATCATTAAATTGCTTGTTTTGTCAAAAAAAAAAAAAACCCAAAGATATTCACTTTTTACCACAGAAGAAAAACAATAAATTCTCATGTTGGAACTGAAATTCAGCTGAATATTTAGCATTTTTGCATGAAAAATTAGGAAAGGAGTCGTGATGATCAAAAGAGCTGCTGTATAATTTTCTGACCACTGTCTAATCAATTAACTAACTCGATTAATTAACTGACTAATCATTTCAGCTCGAGAAAAATCCTTCTAGCTCCTGCTGCAAGCCACTTTTCTCTTTGGTTCAATCCTCAATGGACCCTTTGACCACTTCTAGAAATGTGCAACAGTATGGAGAATCTGCACCCATTTATAAACAATTTATTAAAATGTGCTGCAGACCTGATGGATTATTGTAAAAAGCGGTTATTGACTGAGCGACGTTCATGAATGCAAATTTGAGGGCCTGTTAAAATGGGAGAAACCCCTGACCCTTCAGCAATGACTTAACCATTAATTCTCTTCACAACCTGACAACTGAAATATTGGTCTACTAATGGCTTATATCTGGTCTACAAAGCATCAATTAAAACTTTAAAACCTTTTATTAAGGGTGCCTCATTAGAAAACTGTATAATATTCTTCTGATGAAGTGCAAATAAAAGGGCACTTTGACAAAAAAGACAAATTTGCCTTTTAATCCCAAGACTTGTTAGCATATTGGCTGTCAAAAGTGAGAAAGTGCGAAAAGAAACCAACACAGTCAAAGTCTGATCTCAGAGACAATGACAGTTTCACCTTGTCAGGGACTTTTCCTGTCCAAAGAAGACCTTTGGATGTATGCTACTGTCAAGCAGTTGGCATAAATTGCCTTCGCTTTAGCAGTTTGAGATGATCAATTCCACCAAAACATGCATCATCATGACATACTACTACACTGCTGCAGCGTCTGAGATCAATTCATCAGCAGATATCTACGCACGTTGAAAATGTTTTATTGTGTCATATGGTTTGCTGATGAAAAAAGTGATGCTGGATCAGGGCCAAGACCCACGGTGGCAGTAAAGAACAAGGGCAGCATCTCTGCTGATGAAGAAAAGTTAACAGAGAGCGCATGGATCATTTTCACTCGCCCGTCATCATACCATTCCCAGCACTCGGTCCGTCAACCCCCAGACAGTCATTGACATGGACCACATAGCCAAGCAGCAATCCTGTGGTTCAAATGAATAATTCAACCATAACCAATAAGCCAATGTTCCAGTGCTCAGCCTGTGACACAAAAACGATAGCATCCCCACTTATGTCCGTTGAAATTACAGAGATTAATAAGAGCACACAAATGTCTGCACACTGACAAACAACCGCCATGTTTGATTTGCATGGATTTGGGGGAGGACTCTATTTACGAGCTGCTTTGATGTGGCATACAAGGGGTAGACAGATCTGACACACAGTCCCCTCAAACAGGGGGTTTCGTTGATCTGATTCAACTAATTGAGGATACAGTGTAGTCTCTAACAGGACTGCATCAATCAGCATTTGAAAACATTAGAGCCAAGGGGAAAATGTTCCTAAAACATCCAAAAGGGAAAGGTAGCCAGTTAGCGCTGACTAATTGTGACATTACATTAAAGTATTATGTAAACTGCAGCTGCAGTAAAGGAATAGATATTATTTTAATAACAAGCCCTGAGTTGAAGAAGCTGTATCCACCCGTAAACCCACCGTGTCGTCACTAATTGGTTTGTGGACTACTGTTTTGAAGCCTTGAGGTTTAGATTATGGTTGTTGCCACCTTGGTAGAGCCAAAGTCACCATATTTGGATGAGAGGGTGGAGTTACTACACTTTTATCCTGATTGGAGCTGACCTGAAAACCTGAGGATGCATCGTGGCACGACTTGTCAGTCACAACGCAGCTACACACTAAAGCATAGCCTGCTTTATCATCTATTTTACCATAAATGGGACCATAATTTACCAAATGAACATTACACTGCACTGAAGAAGACTTAAAACAAGTGATTGAGACCATAAACTCAGTGGGAAACTGTTTCCGTACAAGCTTACATACAATTAGACATCTTTCTGCAGCCAGTGGAGTCGCCCCCTACTGGTAATTAGAAAGAATGCAGGTTTAAGACACATTGGCTTGACTTTTCAGACACAGAATGCCAACAACAAGTAAATATTGAAATGATTAATCAATAATTGATTAGTTCAGTGATGGAACTTTTATTAAGCAACAAGAATAAGAGTCTCCAGTCAGACCAGCAGCTCTGTGAGGCTGTAATAAAGCTGAGATGAATGCGAACATCAGCATGCTAACATGTTCACAGTGACAATGCTAACATGCTTATGTTTAGCTGAATGGTTTATAGAATTCTAAATTTAATATTGGGGGGGGGGGGTTTGGACTGTTGATCAGACAAATCAGCAAGCAATTTGAAGACATCACGTAGAACTCTAAGAGACTGATGAGCAATTTTATAGACTAAATAATTAATCCATGAATCAAAAAAATGATGGAGTGAGTAATGAGGGGAAAAAAATCACTACATGCATGTTGTCTCTCTCACTCCATTTCTCACTATCTTTCACACACGCACACAGATCTCCGATGAAAACGCTGATTGTCAACTGTGATGACACCATAACCGCCCACAGGAGACTGTTACTACATCCCTGTTATCCTTATTTATGTGTGCACGACAGGCAGCGTGGTGGCTTGTTGGCTTGCACTGCTCCCTCACACCAAGACACCAGATCTCAGCAAGGTCGACTCGGCCCTTTCTCTGTGGAGGAACTCATGATCTCCACGTGTCCACCCTAAGGACATGCATGTTATATCTTAGCCCTTGACCAAGAATCTGGCTCAACAGCTGAAGTTGCTCTCCTGGCGCTGCACTGTGGCTGCACCCTGCTCCTACATAGGGTCAAATGCGCAGGACAAATTTCCCCACAGGGGCTACTAGCAGTATAATTTAAATGCTATTACTGACTAACTTGACTATCTTGAACATTAACTGATACACTGAGTGAAACAATACTAAAATAACTGCATATCAAAGCGGTGCAATAACCTGCACAATGTGAGCTAAAGCTTTCTCAAAGAACAAATTTTGAAAGAAGAGCAGGGCTTTAAGGTTTGTGCAATTGTGTCCATCTAAGAATTGAAGTGCTTTAAAGTTCAGGTTAAAGCAGAATACAGAGACAAGATGGACGCCTTAACAGTAATGGTAGCTGACAGTGTGATTAGCTACTGACAGCACTATTAGCTAGGATAGTCATCCACTTCAGGGGCCATCCTCACTTACTTTCTTTTCTTACTTGTGGCACATTTGAGGCTCTGTGTTACCTGGAATCAAACATTTTTCTATGCTCTGGAGCTGAGGTGTTAACAGTATCAACACTGAAAAGTCCTTAGGAATCACAATTTCTGATATTTTTGCTGTTATTGATACAGGAAAGCCACATGCAAATGATGAACAACTCAAGTACTGTAGGCTGCGGTGCAACCGACACACTCAGAGCTGCTGAACACTACAGCTATGGATCAATATTGCCTTCTCTTGACAGGGAGTGATTGATCACAGGCCGACATGAGATTTCAAGATGAAAACAGCAGGTGTCTTCTCTGGAGGAGGATGTCGAGTAACAGAGCGGTGCAGCCGCTGATGAAACCGACAGGCCGGCAAAGACATAGAAACCAGAACCTTCACTCGCCCACGCACCTTACGTGACTAGAGAGACTCAATTGAAGAGCCCGAGACTGTGGATGCAGCAGCTCTTGCTGCTGCTGCTGCCTTGGAAGTCTGCTACACCAGCCTCCCGCTGCTTTGAAATGATTTTCAATTGAGGTTTTTTGGTGTTGTGTCAGTTGCAAGATGGCATGCCCTGACCAGTGTTAAAGTAAAGCTCTTTTTCAGCGATTATGTGAAGAAAATGTCTGTTTTGATGGTTTTCCGTGGTTGTCTCAGGATCAACTAAATGTTTGCGTGCCAAGGATTTTTGTGTTTTATAAACTGCAGCATTCTGAACATGACGGACACAGTTTCTGAATTGACTAATCTCTATTTATTCTTTAATAGGAGGCGACTGCTTTTCTACTTTCTTTTGCTCTTTTTCCCACCCCCTGGCTCGTGGATTGCTCTCAGTCAAAATAATATGTCTCTTTCTGCCCTTTTAAATCACGCTTCTTTCACTGTCAAAGTCACTTCAGTGTTTTACCAATGGACTGATTTAACATAGCACCCTGTTATCACAGCAACCACCAATGATAAGACAGGCTTTTATCACAAAGCACATGTTTAAAAGGGACAAAGCATGTAAAATTTCATGTGCTGCACATTCATCTCCCCTAGCTGTCCAACCGTCTGTGTCACCCTGATTATGTGTATATCTATAGAAATTACCATGCAATGAGCATTTGGAGCACGAGGCATCCATTCGGGATTGATTACATGGATATCACATCCCATCAAGGACATTGGTTGGGTCCTAGCAGGCTTAAGCAATTCAGTGCATGTTCAGACATGCTTAGGCAGGCTTTTGATACTTCAAAAAGGTTGAAATGTTTGTGATAACATCTCGTGACATCTATTCATGTGGTGCTCTGAGTCTGTGAATTCAACCTGTTGCAGGCTTTCTAAAGGGCAGCAGGGACCAGGAAGAGACACAGGCATGTTTGAATCATGACATTTCATGACAATCCATGACAAAAGGGACAACTTTGGTAGGTGTGTGCGCTGAATGTTCCCTCGTGCTGTCACAAACAAACCTTTTTAAAGTTGAAAACTTGAAAGCTGTATGTGAGTGTGCTCCGTCCATTGATATTAATAACTTTTGCACTTACACAGTTTAGTTTCAGTGTCAGCTAACAACTATCCACAACCCAATCAACCCAATACAAACACTTGAATGAACTGTATTTATAAACCACAACTGAGATGCTCCCTTTACCTTAACAAAGCAATAATTTTAACCCAAATCACAATTTACTTTCCCTTGAAAGTAACATGATCTTTCCCTCTAACCGAGTCTTTTTTTTTTTTGCAGAAACCCAAACAAACATTAGCCACTGTGCTCTCACAGCCGAAACAGAGGTGCTTTTCAACAATGACATGCCCAAAGATCTGCAGACCTAACAGCATTCTCATTGGTCAACTGTACTTTGTGTTTAGTACTAATGAGTAAAATGTTAGCTTGTTAACGTGCCAAACTAAAATGAACATATTAAACATACACATAAAAGACAGGAGAAGCATTAGTCTGAGAAGTAATACTGCTAAGCCCTGTTTCTTATTCTTTTAATCATCTCACGACCTCTAAGATTTATTTTATGATCCATGAGAGAGTCATTACTTTGCTTTAGAGTGCTTCATTTTCAGGCATCATAATTAACAAGACAAAAAAATGCCTTAAAGCTTTAGG
This sequence comes from Chaetodon trifascialis, assembly GCF_039877785.1. NCBI lineage: Eukaryota > Metazoa > Chordata > Actinopteri > Chaetodontiformes > Chaetodontidae > Chaetodon > Chaetodon trifascialis. The sequence continues at coordinate 9,473,121 of NC_092078.1, forward strand.
ACATGCAGACATGCTTTAAGCATCAATATATCCATATTATTTAAGCTAAAGCAGCCTGGAAACAGTGACTAGTATCAAGGGCCAATTCTCTCTAATGATTAAATATGTCTATGCTGGATCATAATTCTTCTGCGTGATCTCTCCTAGAGGTTTTTCACATCCATTACCTCAACTTAGCCCGATCAGAGGTCAACATAAACAACCGGCAGAGAGTCCAAAGGATCTTATACATTACTGGAGGATGGAGGCAGGTTGAAGCGGTTTACTGGCAGATGAGTTCCCACATTGAGATGGTCTCCTCCTCCTCAGACAGGCAGGGTCAAGGTTGGGAGGTAATCCAATAAAGCTGATTCACTGCATGGCTATAATATGGGGTCACAGTGTTCTCAGACACTGGGAGAGGAAGAAAACTGGTAATTGTCCTTGAGAAACACCACTGGTAGACCACGAGTTTTACTGACGACATTATTGCAGACCAGCAATTAAAGCTCAAAACTTTGCTGACTTTAATCTTTTCAGACATTTAAGTCTTTGGCTTGTTGATGATGTGACTTTCCAAACGAGTAAATGGAGAACAAAGCTAAGATGCATGGCAGCGCCTCCCCCAGTGCTGTGAGACTGGCCTTAAGGGTGCCAATCGCTCTGTTATGGAAATTGCATTGGCTATTTGTCAATGGTGATGTCTTGGGACGCAGGGCCAACTAATTGGTTTAAAAAGTATTGTGCCAGCGGGGAGAGCATATCAATGCGTGATACCCAGACCTAACCAGAGGATTTAAGGAGTAGGGCCCCATGGGAGAAGAACACTGATTTGACATGACGCAGAAGGAGAGCATATGGAGACATAAAACCATTTCAGTGCTCATAGCCGCATATTCAACTAACTTACCTAAATGAAAGAAAATGCATTGTAGTGAAGAGATGATGTGCAAAAAATGTAGAAAAATGCACATATATATGGAAAACCCCAGCCTTCAGTCTGCAAATTCCCCTGCTCTGAGGCTCTGAACAATCGTGGTTAATGATCCCTTGTGAGTGCACAGTTCTTAAAGGACCCCGCGCTATATTTTTCAAACTAAAAAGGTCATGTCTCTCTATCTTGGTTTTGCTTATCTCCCTCCTTGTTTTGCTTTTAAATCTTCGTAATTGTTTTCTGTTCTGTCCCACTGCTTCTCCACCCAAAAGATACAGTAATATCTAAACTAAAGAGAAATTGATTCTACTGCCCTTTCTCCAGATAATTTATATGTTGGCCTCGGCTAATCTTTGGTAAATTGCGTCCAAACTTGTAAAGGTCACGGATCCTGGTACCTTACGAGGGACGCCACGCGAGAGACGCTGTCTGTCAAAGCTCATCAGTGCTTATAGGGTTGGCACATGGGAGGTGACAGACAGCATGGGGGTTGATCAATGTGCCGACAGCTATTAGGTAAGTGGGGCTGAAAGGGCAAGTGTGTTTAAGTAAGTCGCCTGGGAAAGCCTGGTTTCCATCACTAAAACTGAACATCAGCATTGAGATTAGCTGCTGATGGTGTTTACAGCCACAGTGCATCGGGTCAATCAATGATTAGGCAATGACACTTCAAAATGACCAAGAAATAAGGAATCTAATTTGTGCCACAATAGCACCTACTGCACCCGTAACAGTGTCTGCTAATTCCACTGTGGGCTGGCAATAAAAACAGTTCAAAATATTGCTTCCACACAGGCAGTTAACCACCTGGAGGGCTGACATTGTTAGCCAGGGCTTAGTCTCATGCTAACTAGCTCCCTCTTTCTGAGTGGAAACTAGTTAGCCTTGCATGCTAGTTTACTAGTTCTGAGCAGAAAAGCACAGTGGGGCCTCTCAAACACTGTAAGGGACAGACATCTTAAAAAGCTAATGGTACATAACCAACACTATGTGGGCTTGTTGAAAAAATATTTGCAGGCAGGGAATGACTTTCTGCAGTCTGGAAGTTGATGGTGCGCCTCCGAGCAAAGCCGGCTCTCTCTCTCTCTATGTCAACTGCTGCCATGGGAAATGCCCACCCAGGGGCTTAATGCTAAAACACTGCTTCCATCCATTTCAGGGCTGCCTAAAGTGGGGCCTGTGGGACCAAAGTTGGCCTGCCATACATTTTCAATTTGACCTGCAAAATGTTTCTAGCATGCTAATGGTAAAAATGCTCTTTAAATATGTATGATCCTTATTTTCAATTGTTTTTGAACAATGTAAAAATGTGCACAATATCAGCAGTATTGTTACAGTTTACAGTGCATTTCCTTTACACGAAAAAGAGAAGGGAAGGCGAACACAAATTTTAACGAGGCCTTAAAAGGGGGCTTTGTTTTCCGAGCAGTTTCAACATGCCCATCATCTCCTCGGCAAAAACACTATCGAGGCCGCACTTTTAGGAGCTGTATAATTTTCTTTGAGACCAGCTCATTTCTCAGCACCACAGGCCCATCTTTGGCAACTGAAAGCCCAAAGCACTATTTCTAAATTTTAAAAAGGTCACAAAGATGTAGAGGAAAGGGCAGTCGTGCCTCCGTCTCATCACCCTGTCACTGATGTGTGTCCACTAGGAACGGTAAAGGACAGGAGGGCCTCTGGCAGCGTTTGATTGTGCGTTGACCCCCATAAAGGATCCGTGTGTGTTAACTAATGCATTCGATAGGAAATTCAAGACAAATGGTAAATTAATCAGCCAACTAAGGCAGCCGTTTGTTTGCTCGAATACATAAGAAGTTTTAAAGAGGTGGCAATAATCGTTGATATAATTGACTCAAGACAATTGATTGCCATTATGGATGATGTGAGTGACCCTGAGTCAGGTCAACAGATAACATACACGGAGGAATTGTAATTGGGAAGTGTGGGGGAGAAGGGGAAATAAACAGTTCAAGGCCTGAAAAGTGGAAAATAAACTAAGATTCATCCCAAGGCCTGCATGTTTTCCTCAGACGCATTGTTTGTTTGCTTGCTTTAAAAGCAAATCAAATCACAGAATAGAAAAATAAACAATGAACTGGGTCCATACTCAAGCTTTCATTTAACAACAGTCACAGCGCAGCATGAGGCAGCCATCTGCTAACTCAAAATGTTCTGAGAACCAGGTTTTGTATCAGAAATGCAGATATACTACATGGAATATGTAATGTTGTTAAGCCTCTATCACCAACAATGTGCAATAAAATTATGAATTATAATACACATCTCAAAGACATATTAGTACTATACCAGAATATACAATTAACAAAAACAAGGTTTTCTGCATAACTAATATGAAATACTGTAATATCAAAAATATATTTTTGACCCATATATGCAACTAAAGGTGTGTATTGTATTTATGATTGGCACTAATTGAACTATGAACAAGATTTATTTGAGTTTCATGCTCACTACATGTCTGTGACCCCTTTCCAAAGATCTTCTTAAAGTGTCAATGCCCTCCTCTTCACTAATTTTCATTACAAAAAATATATCTGGAACATAAATTCTGCACACATCATCATCGCATCATCAGCGCTGTGCAGTGACCATTAAAGTAATGAAAGGAGACAAATTCAAACCACACACGAAATAAACTATTGAAGTGATCATCACATAATTCCCTGAAATGTCCTGACACGCCATGTGCTCATTTCCAACCTCGTACCTCCTCATGACCTCGGCTCTATTTATGGAAAATATGATCTGATCTGATCTGACTGAGTCACGGCAGTGGCAATCTAGCAGTTAGTAGTGTCAGTTATTTCCAAAACACAGGGGACCGGGGCTGCCAGCTTTCACTTCAATCTGATAATTGGCCTGCCCCAAAGATCTGCAATTACAGCACATCATAATTAATAGCCTGCTTTCCGGAAATGATTCAACTTTTGTCCTTACAGAGGTTTTTACGTGGTCCACAATTAAGGCTGCCACCTGACGAAATGCAAACATTACAACAGACAGAGAGGATTGGTCATCACGGGTCAGTGCAATTTCAATACTCATCACAGGTGACGGGGAATATCGTAGAGGCTGTCCCGTGGAGTTAGGCTGGCTGTCATAACATTGGACCTGTTTGCCATCATGTATGACACTGATGTTACACAGCAGCTCCACGAGGGTGGCAAACCCACATCGTCAACCGAACTCTGTGGTACCAGCAGGTTTCTGAGGCTTTTGATGACACTGCGAACAGTGACTGCGCATATTGTCGTTAAAAAAATAAAGGCTGTCAGAACACCAATAAAACCCAACAACATGAAGGTTGTACTTGTTTTGAGATTGAACTTACTGCTCTTTGTTCTCACTCTATTTTTCCAATCTCCTAGGCCTTGTTAAAAGTTTGCTGAACAGAGGTCATGTGTAATGATGGTGAAATGCAGAATGCATTATGTATCTGAAACACAATGTCTTTACAGAAGGTAAAAAATGTCAGGTAGCCTCACACAATTGCAGCTACATTACTGAGGCTTATTGCCAGGGTTTTGATAGCTGACATGCCATACCTTTTGTAAATATGCACTATTTTCATTATCGTTGCAGTTGTTTTGTCTAAAGTAATGCGCTTCTCTCTTATTACATGCTACCAGAGCCCAACGTGATGTCTGGGTATCGCTTGTTTGTCTCACCAAGTGAGTCAAAACATCTGCAAGTACTCAGCCTGCAATGGTCTAAAACAGAGAAATCTTGCTTTGTACAAATCTGCACATGGCAAGCACGGTATGGTCACTCAAATATTGTGATTATGTCAAAGAAAGCATGGTTAACAGTTAAGGTTTGCCAAAGATCTTAGTGACTTACTTTAGTTACTTAATAAAATGGTGAACATTAATTGCAGCTCTGTGACTGGACACAAACTCTGGCCTCTGGCAGGAAAGTTGTGCTGCACGCTAAAGAAAAGGTACAATCCTTCCTGCACTGGCACTGAATATTGGTACCGTGCATGAATTACAAGCTGTCGAATCAACCAATGTACGTAAAAACCGTGGAACACTGGGCTGAATCATTTACTTAAGACTAATCACACGAACTGAGTTTTTAATTTGACCATTGCTTTATGGGAATAACCATTATAACCTCAAGTTAGAAGCAGGGCATTATGATTAATTAATTTGTTGCCTCAACTGAGCTGCACTTATTATTCTATGAAGCATTTTCATTTTCAGAGATTAAATTAACCTCCAACTCGTGCAAAACTTGACAGCGGTATAGAGACTTAGTCGTGATGTAAAGCACATATACTGTAACATAGATACAGTAATTAAAATGGTGAGTCAGTTTACAAACACAATTTATAGTGTGAGAGAATCTATGAGGACTGGGAACTGAAATTTGGACACAGCTCATGTCTCATGTGACATCTGGTGGAACAGTCGAGGACAGTAGCATGAATCACATTGCAGAAGCTGTTTATGCAATGCAGGGAAGATGAAGCACATATGCAAAGTGGAAAATTGGCCCTAGACATTAGGTGGCCAACCAGTTACGTAGCTGTATTCTGCCCTACAGCCTAGTGGTATCATGACTGTGGTAAACCTCTCTCACAATTCTGCCCACAAACACCAGCAGCACAAGCAGATATGCTGCAAACTACTATACGGCACAAAATAAAACAAAAGGCACATCGTTCGGTTTAATTCTGAGCAGGCTGTTATTGAACAGGCGATTTCTACTTAATGCATCAATCAATCACACATTAGCATTAGTCAAGGACATGCTCACACCCTCTCTCATCCCCTTGCAAGAAAATAGGCTGCAGCTGCTTAAGTGGCCCAATCACACAGAGGTGAACGCAAGTGGGCGGAGTCACCTCCATCCACCGCCACTGTCTATAACATTGGACATTTATGCTTTGTCATTCTGAGAAGTCAAGTCATTCAACGTGAGTGATAAACATGAGGATGAGCAACGGTGTTCCAAATGAGGTGAGTTTGATAAGTGCATGTGTGTGTTCATCTGGTTGAGCGATGGGTGTTCAGCACATTAATTTATTCAATGACTCACTTGTTCTCCTCAGATTATATGAGCCTCCATTCTCGGCATCAACACGATGAATTATCTGGGACTCGTTTCATAAAGGTCTGTGAATAGAAACCTAGTTTCCTGAAGGAGGGGTACTGAAAGCACAACTCGTCCCATTGTGGGTTGAGAGCTCTTTTCTCAACAGGTGCAACATCTACCTGAACCTCAGCTTTTTGACTATGAGATCAACAGCTTGTCATCAGTTGCATTGCCATTCTAGCTCAGGACTGAGACCCTCAACACATAATCTGCGTTATGAGCTGTGCTCACAGCACGGTAGGGAGCCGAGCACAGTGCAGAGGCAATTTGAAGTGAAGGTTTATGTCACTATGTGCACAAGTTTGCGGGAAAGAATCAGGATATTTGAAACAATGAGTCCAGCAAACACCAGGAACCAACAGATCAAGAATAGGATGGGTGGAATAAACTTTCCTCCTTAACATCCATCACAGTTTGCTTTCTGGTTATGTTGCAGCCAGCGGGGTCATCTCAGTGAGTTCACCTGCTAACAACTAACTAGGGACAAAGCTGCGATTGATCAAGCTGTGAGAGCAGCAGTGAGACTTAAAATCTGAGTAGCATCCAAAGACACACTGCAGAAAAGGTTCAGCATCTCCGTGCTCTCCACAAACAAAAAAGACAATATTTTCTACCTGCACAAAGCATTTCTGGCTCAGAGACTAACAAAAGAGATGAACTCCAGACCTATAGAGAGGACCTCCGCCAGAGGTCTGAGAGCGGAAACAATACATCTATCAAAAGCAATTTCATCAAATTATCACTTCAGTACTTAAATCAAGCAAATTTGCCAAATTGGTTGTCCTTGCGGCCATGCCCTCTCAAGCACTGCTGCATTGGGTGTGCAAAGCGCATAGACACCATTAGTTGGCGCTGTAGTCAAGTTTATTGCTGGGTGCAGATAATCTTTAAAGCAAAGAGGTTTGAGCTGCCAGGTGTTGTTTGTGCTCATTCCACAAAACACACTGACAGATCTTGGACTCTGTCTAAAAGCATATTGGTGTCGAAGATTTACTCTGCGGCTGCAGTAATTGGGCTTCACCTCGTACCTCCATGAGACTTCCATCACATCCAGACACCATCTGGATGTGATGGCCCTGAGTGTGGAACATGCTGTCCTGTCAGCAAACACAGGTGCGACCTCCATCTCTTGCAAGCACCCATTGATGTTATTTTATGTCCCCAAGTGAATAGTTTTCTCTTTTCTTCAATTCAGGCAACTTAATATAACTACAACTCTGGTTGGCCTAGAATCAAGTTTAGGGAATGTATAATATCACCTTCCCAGGTGATGTTCAGAGGCCAAAAGGTGTTGGTATAGACTTCACAGTAGAGCTATGATGTGCTTCTGTTCTACAATGAATAAGTGTTACTTTCCTCAACAGACTGAAAGGGCACAAACTACTTTCTTCTCTTAAGCACAGAGAAACCCTAACATCACTTAATCTAAAGATTTAAGGCCTAATTAAAGCACTACATGCAGGCTGAATCAAGTGAGCGTTCCGTTGCTTAACTGAATTATTTTGAAATACTTTAAAAACAGCCACATCCAGCATACAATCTGTGTAAACAATCGATTTCTTCCACTTGCTTTATCAGCCTGGACAGTTTCTGAGCGCTGTACAAGCTTCATCCAGACTCTCCGGCTTGTCTCTTCAATGCTGGCCGCGGTCCATCCGGCCCAGATCAGCCATTCCATCGGATTATCATTGACAGGAAGTCTGGACCTGCTGAGAGAGGCACTTTCCCTCCTGATTCTCGATCTGACATTGGGACGGACAACAAACAACTCTTTTCCACGGGGAGCGCAGTGCTCCATAATCCATACTGACCTTCCCTGGCTGCAATTCAGCTTTATTTTTAGTCAGGCTGAAGAGGAGGAACCTAACTGTGTGTTGTTGATGCAGAGAACATTGCAACAATTCTCCCAGCAGCGCTCCACCTTACTATCGCTTTTATTTTGATGAACAGCAGCAGATTACTGATTTTGTTCCTGGAAGCATAAACCTGAGCTCTCCTTATGGCTCAAAATCACCCCACACCCCCTGGAGTAATTCCCCACAGTGCACGGATTTCCTTACACACATAGTGAGCGTGGACAAAATAACATAAATAACATGAATGCTTATGAAAAACTTCCTACCCTGCCACAAAGGTAAGCCCTGTCATGTTGCATGGCAATTAGCAATATTCCTACTATATTCCTGTTGCTAAGTCATGCCTATTTACTCTGGTTTGCTCTGTCAGTGACTCAGTTTTGATGCATAAAATATTCTGTTTTTTGCATCAATTCTGAAAGACAGTACTCCCCCTAAGCTGTTTACATGGCTAACGAATGCAGCTGTGCACACTCCAATTAATGAGCACAGCCTCCCTTCATTGGTTCGACCACCTCATTGGAAAGGTCGGCATTGCAATACCTCTGCATTTCCTGAAACTTGTCTTTGATAATGTTTAAAAGTAGGTGTATTTCTCCTTCCCACCACATACGTGGGCTTTACTTGCGAGCATGAATATGTTCCCCGTTGACCATGAACAGACAAGAGGCAGTGTTGCAAGCTGCAGTTAAAACCTCTATTGAGACACATATTATGAATGCTTACATGTCCAAAGAACGCTCCCAAAACCTGAATAACATCAGCATGTCCCACATGTCTTCATCAGCAAATGCTACACTCAGCCTAATTTGGAATAACCAAATGGAATATCCTGCTAACATGACCTGCATTGTCATATTTGGAGTGTATAGTGAATGAAGTCAATGAGCCACACTGTTGAACTGGGTGACATTCTTGCGGTACTACAAACATGGACTCTAGTTAACAATGACTCAGCCCCACATTCATCTTCCTGCCACCTTAAACACTCACTAGTCACAAATATGCATTCATCTGCGGCCCCAACAAAAGTCCTATTTACTCCTGTTGGAGTACCATTTGCGAAAATCTACAGTGCCCATCTGTTTAGCCGGACTTTTTAAAAAAATGAAACAATATATTTGTGACCCATTTTTAAAGATTTATGTCTTTGGCAGAGGAACAAATGAGGTTGGGGTTTGAGAGCTGCAGAAAGGGGAGAGAAGTCAGAAAGTGTTGAGAGAAATGTTACATTGCTTTTGCAGTTTGGGAACAAATTTGGTTTCTTTGTTCTGTTTGGTGTTACATATCAGCATGTGGAAATGCAATTGATTAACAGCTTTCAGACGAAATAACCAGGTTGTAATGTGAATAAAGTGTGAAACTGGTGAAGGAAAAGTCAAGGTACTAGAGTGCAAGATGCAAAAGATGTGTCAATCTAACATGGCCGTGAAGCAGTCCTGGTCATTGATTTGTGACACTGTCCACATTGGCATAATATAACCAGAGATAAGGGGAATAAATAAAGGGTATAACAACTACAGAACAACAACCAATCTCTTTGGTCTCACAGTATATATTATCACACTGCCCAACCCTAAATTCAGCTGTGTAATAACATCATGTATAAAGTGATACGACTTCTCCATCATTCACTTATTAGTATGTTTGCCACTCTAAGCATGGATGTACCCGTCTTGGCCACAAACATTATTCTCCCTGAATGAACACCATTCAAATAACCAGACACTCAGCTCAATCTCCTCGATTGTGGACACATTAATCTTCAAAGTGATTCTAATCTGTTGAAACAAAATAGATATCCATTATAGCAAGTCCCCCTGTCCCAAAGAATGACAAGACATCAGTTTGTCTTTGTTCGCGTCCCTGCTCAGTCTCCTCGGTTCACTTTATGGTGACAACATGCCTTAAAAAAGTGTGCTGTGTTAATGGATATGGTGTGTTTTACTTTTTAAAAAAAATTATTTCATTTTTACAAAGACTCCTCCGCTATTTGCATACTTTGGTTGAGCATCAGGGATTGTCTAGAGACCAGAGTGCCTGGGGCAAATTAAGTGAAACTTGGTACCAAAGATAATTTGGTGATTAATATTTTGGAATGTTAATATCAGAATAAGTAGGTAAGGAGAAAAAAGGGCGACTTTGCCTAAACAGAATGACTCTATTGCTGCCGCAGTGTGTGTTCGCACGCACAGCGTTGACGTGTGTGTTGCGTGTGTGTCCCTGTGTGGTTCGTGGCTGTGTGCTTTCAAGCAGCTGCAGTGCTTTCAAGTCTCAGAGAGTAGAAAGTACAGAACCAAGAAATGGAGAACAGGGGGAGTAAATGTTAAAATTACCATATTGATGGATGTTACAAAATAGGGGCCTCATCTTTTTCATCTGAATTTCAATGATGCATAATCATAATGGTCATTTGCTTTGCCTATTTGCATAGTTCCCAGAATTATTCAATTTTTAGGTCATTTTACCAACAAAGAGAAATGAAGACAGAAACTATGTTTTTGTGCGGGTCATGATTACGTGTCAAAAACTACCACTTGCCGCAGTACACCTGAGCAGTGAACACACTGGAAGAATTTCTTTAAATGGTAACCACATGTGACAACAATCAGAATCAGACGTTTAATGGCTGACTTCTGCAGGTCATGAGCACGGCTGAGCACACTGCTGAGATTTCTGTCAAAGTAATCGCCTCAAATACGCACGTTACGTTTTATGTCAGAAAACTCACGCCACCACAAACTGCAAGGTTCCAGCTCTCCACCTTCACCTGCCCTTTTTTCACCGAACGCCGCAGACGCTCCACAATCTTGAAAATCAAACATCGTGGCCAAATTGTGACTATAATTGGGTTTTAAATGTGTTTCTGGTTTGACAGCAACATACTGTTTCGACAATGGCTCTGAATTCTAATGCAAACCAATTAAAATTGCTTTCATGCGTGCAATAGTGGTGTTTTGTGGTTACTAACTATTGTAGTTTCATGTGGTCTGGTTGATATTTTGAGAAGTAGACAATAGTATACCTGGAGTCCAATAGATTGTCTACCAGGTATGGAGATGTGACACTCTAATAGCACCTGGTAGCTGTGAGACAGCAACGATACACTAATACGCTAAAATTCTAATAACCACAATACTCTCCTTAAGTGGTGGGGTAAAGTGCAAGGGCCGAAAAGTGCAGAAAAAGAAGAAAAGCCAGTGAAGAATAATGAATTTTCAGCCCAATATCAGTTTTTGAGGGGTAACAAATTGGATTTGCATCAGTCAATATTCTTTTTTAAAATAAAACGATCTATTTTGATTAAATTGGATAGTAAATCATTGTAACTAAGTTGACCCCTGTGACGTTTTATCGTGGAAAAAGCCTCCAGAGTCTTCAGCCATGCTAGCAGCAACATGAGGCTATTTTAGGCACAGTGCTATGAGCTAAATGCTAATTTAACATGCTAGCAATGGCAATGCTAAAATGCTGATGTTCAGCCAGTAATGTTCACCATGCGTTGCTTGTTAATTTAGTGTGTTATCATGCCAACATTTGCTCATTAGCACCATACAGTATATATACAAGTGCTGAGGCCTGTCTTCAGTTTTGCAGGTATTTGGTCAAGGGAAAGTGTTAGGCAAATAAAAAACGTTGGTGATGGTGCTGGATGAAAAGTTGTCGAGACATTTCACATAAAACCAAAAACCAAAGCATACCAAAAGAAAAATCAGGCCATCACCAAAGTCATTAGGCTTAATGTCCTGGGCATAATAAATGCATGTACCTCATTTAATGGTAATCCATTCAGTCTGAAAAGTGGTGGACTGGCCAACCAACATACCAGCATTGCCATCCGGAAAGTCAAGGCACGAACATGGCTAAAAATACACTTGCCAGTGTCCTCAGGCGGAGAAATTCTATAAAGGTGATTGTAAACATTTGAATATATTGTATCTATGATGTGTTAATATCTACAGATAACACTGGCAGGCCAATTGTTTGGCCAAGCTGTGGAGAGCTCTGGATTTCTGACTGAAAATGTAATGCCAGCAGAATTGTCTGCAGTCAACATTGCTTGTTTCAAGATGTCAAATACAAATCAGACCTCTTGACACAAACAGCTTGACACAGAGATACACATACTGTGAAACTCATGCAGTCGTCTTTGTATTTCTGATTCAGTTCCCATGATGTGGTCACCTGTGAATATGATTCAGTTCTGTCAGTGTCAGTGATTTTGCCACATTGCTTCTTTGTTCTAATTAAAAGACCCAGTGTTGCTGAGGCAGTGTTTAACCTGGCTGCCTTTGATGTTTTCCACAAAACAGTGCTATAGATACACTCATCTTTGTGTTTGCATAAACTGTCCATGGATAGGCTGCTGCAGGTTCCTTGCTAAGGTCTCCATAGCAACACCTTGTCATGTGTGTTTAAGTCAGTCGGTGTAGCAGTAGTGTCACAGGGAAATACAGCCTCAGTACCCATCACAAAGTGACAGTGCAATTTACTTTACTACCTAATCCTGTTTTCCCCCTCAAAGAGCACCAACACCTGCATTACAAAAAGGAAACTGAGAAAGTATTCTCAGTAACTCGAGAAGCTTTTTGTGTCAGAACTGATATTTTGGTTTACGGCTGTAAGTTTAAGCCTATATAGAGCCAGATGTGCTATATGCAATGTCTTCCTCATCAGCCATTTCTCCAAAATCACAATGTATTTGCAGTTTGCCTTTGGCTGCGCTGGAGCCCGTTTTGAAATTCATAACAACAACTCATGTCACAGGAATAGATGAGATTGTTGTCATGGTCTTATATCATGGCAGAGACAGCTCACCCAAACACGGCAAAGTGAATCTACATAATCTATCAATATGCTGTACAGCATTGGGCCTTCAAGAAGACTCAGGAGATCAATACTTCTCTGCAGGTATTGACAGGACTTTAAATGGTGGCTTAACACAATGTGCAAACTCTAGAAACATTTTTCACAGTTCCCCCATTATCCTGTTGCACATTTGTTTCAAAGACACAGCCTATTCATCCTGGAGACTGAGGCTCTCTGCAGAGGACTGGGGGCATAAATGGAGTGAGTTTTAAAGGGGAAGTTAATCTAAATCTGTTCATCATGTCAGGTTGTGATATAAACTGCTTCCCTGAGCGGTTGTAATCATACATGCATCATCAAGAATTTGCCAAATCGCCATAATGGACTGTGACATGTGTCTGAAGGATCTAAATGAGGTTGATGCAATAGCTGTGTAGCTTATTGGACACTGGCTGCATAGATAATCTTGTGACAACAACAATAACAACAACAGTCAGGCTAGCAGGATGCTAGTGTGAATGTAAACTGGTAGGAAGAGCTTGATTAAAAACTATCCAAGATCATTTAATGGATAAATCAAATGTATCACTACTTGGATATTATTTTTTGCATGTATGGTTATTGTTTCTATTCGTTATAACGATCAACAATTACAGCGGTCATGCAAGATACAAAGATTTTGGTTTTGCAAACCTCCAGCATGACATCAGATTTCAGTCAAAATGCCAGCAAACTATTTTTGAAAAGAAAAACACAACAAAAATCAAGGGTTTTTAGTGATGCTAGTAGCTTGGCTTGAAAGGTGCTCTTGGTCCCCAAATGATGAATGAAGGACTCCCATGATCCTCTGAGTGCCACCATGAGGTTGATTTGTGGTTTTGAGTCGACTAAGTCAGCAGCTGTTAGACAGATTGAAGTTTGGTACACACATTCATGTCCCACTTGGGATCAATTGTAATAACTTTGGAGAGCCCTTCAGTTTCCAAGTAGCGCCACCATCAGGTAAAAATTTTAATTTGTCCAGTACTTTGCTTTAGGTCTAAATAACCCCAAAAGCATTGACTAATGAATAGTTTGTATGAACTAGCCTAACTAAGATGGTGAAAGTGGTTAACATTATAGCTTCTTAACATCAGCATGTTAGCATTGTCATTATGAGCGTTAGCATGCTAATTTAGCATTCAAGCAAAAGCTCCTCGACAACCTCTTTTTTAGTATCTAAGACTAATTATGGCTTTGGAACAAACCTACTCTAGTATTTTCCCTGCAATCATTCAGACTTAGTGCTACATCTTTACAGCTTTAATCACTTAATCACTTTAATTTTTAACTCCTAATAAAGTAGTTGACATCTTCTGGCTCAACTGTTTGGCTTCTTCACAGCTATCTCATCTTTTTGTTTTGGTAATGTACAACTCAAGTTCTCAAAACTGACAGGAATGATGGTTAAAATTAATAAAATTTTAAAAAAGTGTCAAGACAAAACGTGTAATAAACAGACTTAGTTTAAAGATACCGTAAAGCCGCTCTTCTCAAACATGTGCACATTATCCTTCAGCTCTGTTTTGGAAGGTCATTGTCATCTCGTTATGGGCTTAGTGGCATTATAATCGCACAACACAAGCTGCTTTTTTCACTGTCCAGGCTTAAAAATGGGCTCTGTCAGACCATTCTTCTGCAGTGTTACAGAAAAACATGTGTTGAACTGTCTGGATAATAAAAGCTCACATAATATCAAAACCAAGAGGGTTCAAACTCATTTTACACCAGCAACCCACTAAAATCTTGTGAAAAAAAAAAAAAAGAAAGAAGATTTATCATGAATTACTTAAGGATTCTGCCCATGTCAGACCCCTATAACAAAGTGCCATATTGGCAGCTAAAAATCCCACATTGCCAAGTCTTCTCCAGCATTCTGATTTCCCTTCTGTGGGTGAAAGTAGACAACATCTGAGGATTTCCAGAGATTACTCAGTCATCAAGGCTGTACAGTCAATGTGTGAGGAAACTAATGCTTTAATGGTGAGCTCTAATAGACAGGCTGTTTTGCAGAACCCTGATGAACTTTGTGTGCTCGATGATGCTCAAGTAGATTTCACTTGGTTTGTTCAAAGAGTCACATTTCAGTATCTTAATACAATATATTATCTTTCTGAAGCAGAGCCCCTTCCTGACAAATTCAATTAAAAATATGAATAAAGCAGTTCACCTTCAGCTGCCTTTTCTCGTCAGTTGAAAGGGATTTATACCTTTACAATAAATGTACTGGAGCAGTGCCATGAAAAGATCTGACAGCTATTTCTTGTTTAATGTTTCCATTCAATAATTTGTTGAGATTTCTACCATCTAACAATGTTAAATGTTAATAATTGAAGTCATTCTCTTTCTCCGTCAACTGTCAAATTGTTGGTGAACAGCACAACACTGTGCTGCTGTACGCAATAATAAGAAACCGGTTGGTGTCTATGAGCAACAAGCATGTGACTTAAGAGCTTTTGCCAATGGACATAAATACTCAGGGGTGAGGGTCCTTCTGGGACAACACAAATCTCCCACATTCATTCCGATTATCGCCACTTAATTATTATTTATCTACTGTCAAGTGATGCAAATTAACATAATAGACAGCACCAACTGCTCCAAAACAGTGGAGTGCTGTGTTTGTTTACCCCAAAAGGTCTAATTATCTGAAGACGACTCAGCACTCAGCCGCCTTTCCCAGCCCAAACCTTGAACAATTAAACTAAAGGTTTTCAACACAGCTTTTTTGTTTTATTTTGACTTTTCGCTCTCTGTTATGTTGTGTGTCCCAGCATGCTGCAGACCCCGTGGAGCATGATGGGCAAATAAGAGAAAAAACATCTTAAGCCAACATGAAAGGGCGAGGAGTGAGGAGAAATGTCTCGATCTGGAAACGGCGTCTCACACGGTGAGAGCCTCAAGGTATTCCACTGCACTTGAAAAGACTGAAAACTGACGACTTCTCCCCTTTTGCTGCCTATGATGTGCATCTTGCGAGCTTCTAAGCGCAGGCAGTTTAGGAGAAGTCAACGAGAAGCCCAGTGGATCACTGTTGAACTAGTAACAGCAAAGGCTGTGCTGAAGTGCTGGGGGAATATGGGCTAAGTGGGCTGTGAAGGGCTGGAACACTTGGAAGTGGAAAGTAACAGGTTGATGCTGCTATTTACATATCTGGATGGTTCTAAATGTGTGAAAGACGGAGTCATTCAGAGTATCACAGTCAGTTTTATCAAACTGCATCGTTGATCACAGATTATGAGATTAAGCCTTGTCTCCATTTTTGACTTGTTTTATAGTCACAAACAGCTGGAAAACACTGAACCGCCTCTTTTTAATGCATATATATTAAGATGGCTTAACTATCTTAGAGAATATAAAGGCTTCTGGGACTAAAAGTCCAACTTCAATATTCACAAAGAATTAGCACACTAGTTCAGGACGGCAACCAAGCAAGATTTTATTCATCTGTAATTTACAATTAGTTTAGTCTCCAAAATATTAAGGAAGGTGACAAGGTGACATCTTCTTGTAATAAAGAAAATTATCACTCGACATTGCAGTTTGGAGCATTTTAATGCCTTCCTTCAATATTTAATTACTTTTTAAATTTACTCTTCCCACTCTCATTAACCTTTTTTCACAAGCCTCCAAAAAACAGACAGTACTGCACTCCACCTGCTCAACACCAAACAGCAACAACAGCTACAGAACATAGTGAGCATTTATCAATAAAATACTCACATTTGCCTCAGTAGTAGTTGGTGGAGGCCAAAACAGAGGTAAAAGGAGAGAAGATACAGTATTAGACTTACATTACATTACATTCATCAGGTGGCCAAAAACCAAAACTCCAAATGAACGCTGGTGTTGTTTCTTCCTGCTCAATGTGTAAATAAGCAACTGTTCTGTTCTAAATCTGACAATGCTTCCCCTTTGATAGATAAATCTGGACGTTATGCATCCGATGACCTGAATTGTGGTACAAAAGGTCAGTCAAAGGTGTCTTAAATCCCGCTTTACTGCTCACTAAACTGTAAACTGCCTTAGGTTTATTGTGTAGAGAACAGTGAACCAGGGAGTGATTTCAGACACATCCATAGTCATAACCTACGCCTGACCACTGTTTCATGACCATAGAAATAAGAAATGGAAATGCATCAATGTATCAACACACTACATGACGTACAAAAACAACTGAAAGTTTTGCAGTTTTACAAGGTTAAAAACAGATGTTTGGGGCTTCAATTACACTTGGACTATTTCAGCAATTGACACCCAAAGTCCAAAATCATTTACTGGCGAAAACAAGATGCCATTGGTGTTTGCAGTCTATATGAGTCCTGTGATCGACAGTAGCCCTCTTGCTTCAAACTGTGATTATGGTCCTACACAGGGGTAAAAGTGGGGCCCTTGATTCCCCCTGTGCTATAGTCATCAAAAAGTCTGGCCTTATTCTGCCATATCCATCTCCCACTTACTGGAAACCTCTTAATTGATGGATGAGGACGTTATGGGAAATGGCAGGAGTCGTTATGCCGGTGATTTTCCTTCAAAAGTATCTGCCACTTGGCTGGTGGAGGAAAGGATCTTTCTTGGACCCTGAACAGGCAGAGAAACACGTGGGCCGGTGACGCCCCGTCGGCAGGGGGCAAAAAGCAAAGAGTGGGTGATTGATAGAGATTTAAAATGGAAGAGGGACACCCGCCTTCTCTCTCATCACGCCCGTAGCCACAGTTTCTGTAATTTCCAGTGGCTGGAATCAGGATGAGTCTAATGAAAAAGGACTGCGCTCTTTTCTTCGCCTTCACAGGTTTTCTCCATCTCTGTGTGTCTCTGTCCTCCCTTGTTACTCGCACCCTACCGCTTTCTCTGCAGACGATTTCTCTATTGACAAAATGTACTAATGAAATGTCACCTCCGACAGCTGGCCAGGAGGATTGATGTGCCAGAACTTTTTTCACTTTATTTGAATTTTCCTTCCCTGCACTTTCTCTTCTTTACATTTTCTCCATCGATTTTTTTTCCTCCCATGCTTTTCACAACACTGGAAATTGAATTTTTGCCTATCTGTAACACAAATATCATGTGTCCTGTATACAAGCATGGGCTGTCATGCCATAATTGGCATCCCAGTGTCTAATTATTGCCAGTTTAAGAGATGCAACATGCCAGAAAATTAAGCTAATTACCTTTCTTCCACATGTTACCCCTGTAGTCAAGTATACATCAGTTCTGAGGCCACACCGTACGCATGAACTCACATTACATTAAAATTTGGAATCACCTGTAATATTGATGTTTCTCCTTTCCTTCAATAATTGCACTTCAAACATACAGTATATGAAAACAGCAAAACTCAGACACAAAAGGTATTATTTAAATTTGAAATAGTTTTGGCCCCAAAAGAAGAAGAATGAAATGATTAAAACATCTAATTAGCTGATGTCCCCACAGTACGGCATGACAGGGGAAAATACTGCTGTAACTATTTTTGCCCCAAATACTGTGTGACTCTGAATTTACTTCCCCATCTAGAAAGTGTGAGTGACCCTATTTCACAACAGGTGCAGTCGGTCTCTAAATATTATGGGAACCAATTTTTCCTTTGAGCCCTCTGCAGTCTGCTCCGTGGTTAGATTGAATGGGTTTAAACTGTGATTTGTCAGCTCATAACATGATGTCTGATATTCTGTGATCCAATTCCAGTCTTGCTAACCTCAGACAAACCCTCTAGTTGGATTTGAAATTTTTAAGGATAGCTTTGCTGGAGCAACACGTCTGTTAACTCCAGCTTGTTATAGGCATAATTGTGCACTTGGCGCTGAAACAAGAACCTGCTCCGATTCAAATGTGCAGAGATTTTGATGCTAAGCTTCCAGTTTCTTTCACCAATGACTGGTGATTCCAAACTACTAAACGGTACTGTCCATTCCTGAACAGTGATTTTCCATTTGTTGCCTCAAGCCATCATTGTCAGTACTTCTTACCACACTCAATGATGGAGATCTGTTATGATGTAAAGCGATGACCCTGGTCAGTGTTCTTGCTATGTACTGACACTAACTGCCAATAATAGACACAGGTCCATTTAAGGTCTAAAGAAAGGAAACCTTGGTGCGCAGTTCAGGTTGTTCACCGCTAATAATGAGGATAGTGAGCTTGAGGGCACTGTCAGTAAAGGAGAATGGAGCCCATCATCAGGTCTGGAGGCAGTTATGTACAGTAGGTTTCACCAGGCTAGAGCAAATCACAGAAGCGACATTCGTCGTCCATATCAAACACTGCTTAAACCGAGAATGAGCCATATTTGCCATGTCTCATTGCAAGACAGCATGTATTTGTTACGCTTTGTGTTTATTGTGCAAAGGCAGAGTGCAGAAAATGTAACACTCATCTCTGCTTCATGAACAGCATACTGTAATTAATGCTGTAGAGGGTTAAAAGCATTAAAATCCATCGGAAAAAAACACAATTGGATAGATGCATTGCTGTCATTTAAGCCTCATTAGTGATTTGGTAATCATTGTTGCTCTGCAGGGGTGCTAATATTGGGTGAAACTGTGTGTAACCCCCAAAGGAGCAACCCAGCTACCACCCTCCTGCTCATGTCTAAAAATTAAACTTTCTTTCCACACTAGACTGCCTAAACTCATGAAACAGGCACAAATAGAGGGGGGAGGTGGATCCATAATTCAAAACGCCTGCCTGTACAGTGAGCCCACCAGTCCCAGGAAATCCAGACACACCACTGCACAAGTCCACACTTCCTCTCAGTCCGCTCGGAGCACACAGCAAGAAAAGCAGTATGAGTGACACTTGAGAATTGCTTTGCATTGCATGCTGAGCTGTATCTCGGGGTGAAGATGCTAGTCGCAGCCTTTTATTTGTAAAAATTCAAACCGTATGAAGATTGAGGCGAGTGTAGGCTGGATTGGATTTGGTAATCACAGCATTTCCATTAACACGGCAACAATTATCTAACTAGATACAACAGAGGTCAAGCTTTTGTCACTGGATGTTTCGAGTTAGGGTTAGAAAATATTTATCTGGAGGTCTAAAAGGACTTGTGCAGTTCATTAAGTCTCAATTTGAACTGCAAATTGAGTCTGTTTTAAGATGTAAAATTGTGTTGCAATTTTAAGGGAATCAGCTAGGAGGCAAATTGGCATCCCTCTTAATTAATAATCCTCTATTGTGGTCCAGCATTCAGCATGATTCATTTATTAGGTTGGACCCTACATTTTCAATTATCAACACCCAGAAATAGCTCTCTGTTTTAATTAGAAATCACTGTTCAGCAGGGTCTGAACATGAAAACACAAACACACTGACCTGCTCCGCAGCATGTACTTTAACCTCCAAATTATATTTAAACTGCAAAAATTGGCACACGTCTGCTAAAATAATCAATGAAAACACACAAACAGCAGCCAAAACACTGCTCCCTACCAAATGGCTCTGATTGGTGAATCAACACTGAATCACACTGGACTGAAGACTGCCGCTGCTCTCCTCTGCAGGCGTCAAACCTTACCTCTCACCACACCCCAGTCATACGTCAAAGCAGGTGTTTTTCCCCTGACAGCTGATGGAAAGCACCAGCTTAAAAACCCCAGGCAGAGAGTGTCGGGGGAGGCACTGACGCCTCAGGTTTTTTTTCCTGCAGCCACTCAGAACAACAGGTGCATCTGTTGACAATAGGGTCCGATGCTTTCTATCCGCCCAGGGCTTAAATGTTGCTATCTGTATTCTGTCACTTTTATTTAGCCTTGAGGGGAAGACAAGAACTGCCAAATAATGTTAAATCAGTGACTTATCCCTTTAATTTGCCCTCTCTATGCAGCCGCAGTGTGATTCCCTATAGCTCAAAACTGAATTATGTCCAAATCTATTTTTTTAGAGTAGGATTTGTCCTTATGCTCAAGGCTCCGTCTCACTTTATTTCTCGCTGCCGGCTGTCCAGTAGGTATGCTGGGATCCTGAAAATGCTGGAGTACATGAATGAATAAATGTAGAAATAAAGGAACGATTTAATCGTGCTCTGAAAGTGACACAGCCCTGGCTTTATTAGATTTCAGTAGCTGTTTGACCTTTCCGCCTCATTTCTTCAAATGTTCCAGAATTATTCCAGTTTTTCTAAATAGATACTGTATGTTTTCACACATCTTATTTTAGCAGTTTGAAAACAGGCGATTTCTCTACACAACTTAGATTTACATGGAGAGGTGACTCCATTCAGCGGAGGTGTGAAGCGCTGAGAGCTGGCAGTCATCTTGCTGTCAGATGAAAATGATGTTGTCTGACTGGATTGAGATATTTACAGAGCACCTTACTGCGAGCCAGCGTGATGTGGTGAAGACACCGGAGCACCGTCAGCTGCCTCCGTGACCTTTCAGAAATGAGCGCATTTACAAAATGGACAAAATCATGACCAAACATATTCAATTGAACAGAAATAGAGATGTGTAATTGGGCTAAATCCTGTGCCCCAGTAATATGTGTGAGGATCTGTCTATTTTACATCCTTATTTTGTGTGCACCTGTTGAGCCAAGTAAACAAATTTTGTAGTACCACTTAAGTACAGGTACACAAGTAGTACTTTGTGCAAGCTTAAGGTTCACTTAAGCTTGTTGTTTTTGGGACACCCTCATCAATGAAAGTGTGAAAAACACAAATTCAGATGGCCAAAAGTCTTCCAAAAAATAATGAAAAAACATATGACCACAGGATTTTTCAGCACCTTAATTCAAAAACTCATAAAACTGATCATGAGGAAAATGCTTCATACAACTGTTTTCAGCTGTACTGCTGGTAGAGAAGATCTGGTTAGGCTGGGGGTCAAAAACGACTTTAAGTTAAAGAAAATCTGCTTCATCTCAGTTAAAAGATGCCAACAATTACTGTCAGTGGGAAACAGGATGTGAAAAGTGGTCTCTGGTGTCAAACTGACCCAACAAAGTGTGCACACTTCCTCCTCGAGTTTTGCTGCTCTGTAACAGCTGTAGCTGCTCCTTCATGGATCTGAACAAACAACAGACGCCGTCAAGGTTCTTGAAGGAAAGTCTGCAGTCATAATTGTTACAAGTTGACATTAATCCTTCATATAGTCACCGATATGGAAAGTACTAATTAACCTGCCTCACACCTTTCCTGAAGTCACGCTTATTTACATGTACAGACAGTCTGTGCAGCATATGGCACCTTCTATGCTTGGAGGCTTCATTCCCTCTTCCAGGATGGACAGACGTACAACAGGTGCCATATAGGAAGTGTATTAGGTAAATATCAAAGGTATAATCTGTAATATGTCCACATTACAATGTTGAGGGGCAAGGCTGTGGTACCTTTGGTTGTCTGTCAATGGCTTCTTTGGCCTCTCTAGTTGCTATAACTTGCAGGAAAACACAGGAAAAACCAGACGATACCTCAGAGAGCGAGGAGGGAAGTCGGCGAACCACTTAGCTCGCCACTCTGTTGTTCGCCATAGCTGAACAATGAAGACAGCAGCTCCATTGATCCCACGCTACTTCATCATTAAAGCCAGAGATTGGCTTTTGCTATTGTTTTGACTTCAAGGCCTCTTGAGGCAAAGATCACACGCTGTGCATTTGAGTTAAACAATGCATGCATGCAACACGTAACAAAATATTCAGAAGCAGCAGGTTTAGCTTACGCTTCGGTTAATGATCCACAGTCAACAAACGTGAGCTCGAGCGCTTCCTGCTTCAGTGAGGCAGTGAAACAGGGGACATCAACTTGCGTCACTGCTTAGGAAACAAAGGAGGAAACATTTTCCTGCTGTCGTCTTTGACTGTTTCATTTGCTGCTACCTCCCCCCTTAATTTATGTTATTTGCATTTAGTGCCAGGTACTACATGATAATAATGACGTTTTTATTGCTAAGTCTCTTTGGCTCTCTCAAAGCGGAGATCACAGGCACGTCCTAAGGCTACAGAAGGATGACTCTGTAGTGAGACACCGCACAGCAGACATCACATTAAAACACAGACACCTCCAAGGATGTTATTTGCTTGATTTGTTTCTTAGATGGAAACATACAAAAGGAGTGGAGCAATAGGAGGAAAAAAAAAAAAAAGCGGAATACAATAAAAAGAATCCTCTTTGCTGGGATTTGATTTCCGGAGGGAAAGAGGTGTGCGCGAGGTGCCCCTGAGTGACTTTTTGACAGCTGTTTGTTTTTGAAGAAGCACTGTGGTAATTTATTTATTTCTCTGACAGATTGTGGATATGCAAAGCGTCTTTGCTCTCTTTGCTCTCCGTACCGAAAATTCCTTGAGCCCTCTTTGTTATTCATTGTTTGAACAACACCAAGACGTGGTGTGCAATGTTAACAAACACTTCTCCTCTTAAACGCAGCTCCGAAAGAAGAAATCTGCTTCAGGTAATACGAGCACACTCCCCCTTCCCCCTTCAGTACAATATCATGAAAGATAATAAATTAGTTGATGTGACCAATGCACACCACGCCCACCTTCATAATGCTGCTTAAAAATTAACCGCTTCAGTTGACTCTCGGGCTTCAAAGCCAATTTGCCATGGTAATTGAAGGAGATGAAACTGTGAGCACAATGGACTTGAGGCAGCATGCTGATTAGAACTGATGACTGCATTCAGTGTCTGTACATTTCTTGTGCAGTGAAACGACTGCAGAGCTTCGCCGGATGCGAAGATGAAGAGTGAAAGTTTTTTTTTTTTTTTTTTTTTAAGGTTGTTTTAATCCTGTTTTAATAGCATGGTGATTCATGGTGATTTTCTATAGAAGCTCAAGAGGACTTCTAATTTGGTGCAGCTTCAATGGAAATGGTCCGACATCACTGTTTTATTGTTATCACGTAAGCTAATACAGCTAATGGTGGTCTTCAAGTTACAGTAACTCTGTGATATTAAGCAGTACTGCAACTCCTGCTGCTCTATAATCATCTCAATATTTAAGTCCTCTCCAAGTTACACCCTCAATCTGTCAACTAGCTCAACACAAGCAAAATTCTTGAAAGTGCATGTTACAAGCTTGCACCAGCTGATAAAGCTGGGAAAGCTTTGTGGGTTAAAAAACAAAAAATACTTGACTTTATGAATTATATTCACTGTGATTCTCCCCTCGACAGCCTTTATCTGCCAAAGGCTTTATCAATACAGCCGTGACTTTTATTAATTTCAGAGCTCCAGTGAGGCATTGATCAGAGCCTCTACCATTCTTATGATCTCATTTCAGGCTGTAATGTGAAACTAAAGAGTCAATAAAGACGTCTTATTTAATCCCCATATTCAGCCGGTTCAGTGGTTCGAGGAACTGGAAATGTGCATCTCTGCGATACGCATCTTCGGTTTCATTTGAGAGCTGGTTATAGCTGCTACCACGGGCTGTGCTGCAGTGGGATGTTTGCTTAGTTTTAAATGACAAGTCCCTCCGGATTGCACTATTTTTTGTCTTGCGTTACATTACATCGTCTCCATGTCCTTGGCATATACATGTCAGAGCTTTCGGCTCATGTTTCATTGACATTTTGCATTTCTTAACACAGTAAACACCCTAAAACACTAAAAAAAGTATATAGGTCCCTATAGGTAGTAATAGGTAGTAATAGGTCCCACCACACATACAGATGATAATGGTGGATAGTGTTATTTTGCATTAAGATGTATAGCCGTTATCAAAAGGTCTTGTCATAAAAATATATGTTGGAAGATTACACTAAATCAAGCTTTTAGGTCCAACATCATTCATCAAAGCAGCTGAAGTCTGTTTTTGTTTGTTTTGTTGTTGTTTGCTGGAAAGAAAAAACTCTGAAAACCTCCCCAGCGCCACAACAGATGGCTATAAACTTTAATTTCCTGGCCAAAAGTACATTTTATACAGCTTTTCCATGTCACTGTGTACTTTTGTCTTTTCTACAAAGACAAAGATTAAAGAAAAGGGGAAAATGCACAAAGGAGCAGATAAAAGCGATATGCTCCATAATATTAACTATAGGGGGAAGCACTGATACCAAAACACTCCTTTGCCTATTCTTTGTTATCAACACAACACCAGTATCATATCGGAAAACAAACCTCTTGGAGAGAATTCTGGAGGAACACCGTTATGTGCGATAACACTGTAGCGAGGTGCCCTTTACTTGCAGATAGGCCTTATAATGAGGTAAAAAGGGGGGAAAACATCGGATTAATAATACATGGGTCATTTGTAAATCAATGGAGGGGCATCAGGCCAGTGAATAGGCTTGAGGATTTATTCTGATTACAGAATGGCAATAAAGGGCCATTTACAACCTGAATGGGACAGCTAGTAATTAAGAAGCCTGCCTTAAAACAAAGGGAGAAGGAGTTCGGTGGGAGTACGCCGTTAACTCCAGGGGGAACCACTGCTTGTTAATGGGCATGCCGTATTTCACCTGCAGTTGGTGGACAAGACCACGAAAGCCAGTCCTCCAGGAGAATGTGCAGTAGCCATCCATCTTATTATAATATTTGGACCGCACTGCAGTATAATACCATTGGCCTGCAATGGATTTGCTGCATTGTGAGGTGTAAGGCAGGGGAAATTAAATGACTGGAGTCAAAGGGGACAGCGAAGTTGTGTGTGATAAACCAGCATGGTTAAAAATTTACACCTCGTACACCAAATTAATCCAGGCTTGTTGTCAAATCGCAGCCATTTTCATACCAATCATGACTCCTTCCTCGAGTTACTCTAATTAACTTCCACTTTATTGTACCAGATTGCAAATACACCAACATATCGACTACATTAGTGTCAATCTGATTTTATCCCCTTGACAGCATGATGGATTAAGTGCTCGTGGCTGCAGTCAGCCACCTCTTTAATTGGTTTGTCTAAATGTTTTATGAAATCAAGATAAAATTCAATCAATCCCCCAAAACTGCTGATTCATCTTAAAACGGCGGCAGACATTTTGATTTATATCAGTAGCCAGGGGAGCTGCAAAGGTGATATGTGCACGAGTAGCAACAGCTCAAGGTTAAACAGCGCTCGCAGTGTGGTTTTATGACGGGAGGGGGGGAAATGCCAACGCCCACACACGGAGGAGAAGCCTGTGGGCTTTATTGCAGGACATACTGCTGCTACAAACGCACAAGGAGCTTCACAGATGAGATATGATGGCTGAGGCATTGAGAACACAGAATGTACAGTGTGATCAATCCCTGCGCTGAATTGACTGTGCTCGCCAGATGAAGCATTTCGCGATCCATTCATTCATTTCACCATCACACTTTCAATGGAAATCAATGGTCATTAAGCTCAACCAACAGAGGTTTGTTTTCTTTATTTTTCTGCTTGGTTTGGCAACTCTTTATGCAATGTTGTCCTCACAATTGATCATGTTGTAAATCATCTTACGTGTCAAACTTCTGACAATCATCCGTAAAGTAATAAATAGGACGTGTTGGCCTGCGACAACAGCATATTTTCATTGTTGATTTCAAGTCTGTGCATTACTTTCTGGATGAATCCTTTGGTTTAAGGAATGTTTATGCTCAAGTTATTCAATATGCTTCCAAAACCCAAAGACATTCAGTTTAATGTATGGTGTACAAAAATGACTATGGCTGATGGCTAAGAGTCTACAACTGTGCTGGCAGCTCTGTGAGCCTGTACGTAGGAACAGCGGTACTTTTCATGCTAACATGCTCACAATGACGATGCTAACATGCCGATGTTAAGCAGGTGTAATTGCGTGTTAGCATGCTTACATTTCCTACTGTAATTACCACTCAACACAAAGTCATGCTGAGGCCGATGTGAATGTTAAAAATCTTGCATGTATTTGGTCACAAACTAAAGTGCTGAAGCATTTAAAAATTTTGTCTAGATGGTAGCACTAAAAAAGGAAAGTCAGCAAATCAAAAAAAGGCAAAAATCCTAAGCTCGAGGAGGGACGGCAAGAAAAGTCCGGGATCACCAACATCAGCAGGATCCAACCTCAAGGGACCACAAATGACTGTCCAGAATTTCATGGTAATCCATCAGGACATTTGGACATGTTGTGACTTTACCTGAGCTCACCAAGTTCTGCCTACAACCTGAGCCGTCTGACTACACAACCGAACCACTGCTCTACGTCAGAAGCTCTGCACAGTCACTGCACATCCGACCCATTCCCCTCAGCGCACAGTGGGTGAAGTCTGGTCAGGTTAACAAAAGGTTCAAAGCTCAGGAAAGACAGGAAATAAGAGGCCAGGCTGAGTGTCTTTCTGGTCTTTTGTTGATAAATTGAATGTTGCTGGATGGTCATTGAGAAAATGTGAAGTCTGGTATTTGAATCATATGCATTGACTCAAATGCCAAAAGAAGCAAAATAAATACATTTTAAAAAAAATCTTTTTTCCATATGGAAAAAAAGTGGTGAACCGCCTGATCAACATTGTCATCCCCCCAAAAAATAATTAAATAAATAAATAAACGATTAATCACTAACATTGTTGCAGATAAATATTCTGTCGACCGACTAATCAATTAGTCGACCAATCACTTCATCTCTAATTACGTTTCATCCTTCACTGGAGAAAGTGACAGAACACGCCTCCACTTTGAGGATATACACAGAGAAATGTTCTGTTTTATCATGATGTGATTCTGAGTGTGAAAGCCTAATTATGCTTTAATGGGTTTTGTAATTGCAGATAAAATGCTTATTTTGAATGAGGATTGATGTTTCTATGCAAATGAGATTGATTTCTAATTAAAAGCTAATTGAGCATTAATCAGGAAATCGTCTTGTATTGGAAGCAACGAGAAATAACCATTGAGTTTTTCTTATATCTGCACATTTCGCAGGTGGGGCTGTAATAAGAGTCCGCTTGCTCGCTGCAGCTGTGATTCACCGTATCCTTGCATAGATATTTTTCTAACAGTGTGACATATGCTATCTGGGATGTCAGCTGAAATGAGAGGACGGCTGAAATGCAAAGCCATTTCCTGCTTGTTCCATTGTGGAGCTCAGCCATGTTGCTTGCCTATTGTATGCCTTCTTCCAAGTTATCTGTCAGGTCTTGCAAGCACCCTATTATTTTCTGCCATTTGACTGTCCCCTCTGCCACAGTGCAACACTTCTGTCGTGCCATGTGATCAATCTGATTCTTTTGACATCCGGCGAACAGTATCTAGTGATCTGTAATGGTGGTAATGTTTCCTGTCAGAGAATGGTCCCAGGAAATAGGGTGTGGGAGAGACAGACAGAGCTAAAGTGAGAATAAGAGACTGAGTGAGAGGAAGAGGAGATAAGAGAGAAAGGCAGACAACCTTTATGGGAAATATCACAGTCCAGTCTTTATCCAAAGTCAGAAGCACAGCAGAGTTTTATTGTTGTGCTTCCTCTGCCCTCCTCTTATATCTGCAGCCTCATGCCATTTTTTGTCTACGCCTGTGAGTAAGACAGAAAGCCAATCACACCACCTAGATGTGTATGTGCAGACCGCAACAAAGCAGCATTATTTGAGAAGCTGTTAGTCCAAAATGGCTTATTTCTATTGATTCTTTGAAAACTTGGAACTCGGAGACGGAAGAAGCTAAAGGAAAGGCATTATAATTCCACTGCTGCTACTTACATTGTCTTTCAAGGAGACACCATGGCCGGCTATTACTCTGTACACGGCATCCCTGTCACTCCAAACTGACAAATCTGTAAAGTGCCTCCTTAGCCTGTTGCTCTTTTCGATGTCACAGAGAAAGGTCGGCTTTCAATAAAGCCTCTGTCGTTTCCAGTTTCCAGAAATCCAATGTCAAGTTTGACAGCAAGGACAGATGTTCAAAAAGTGCCCTGCATGTGACTTAGCCAGAAATGTAAAGGTAAAAAAATACAGACACATTATGATTGATGTCCATTTCTACAGGGTATTTATTGATTTACTATTCCCTAAACTGCTTGCATACTAACATGCCATTATTGTGTTTATTTGTAAATTTTGTATTTTCACAAACGGGTGTTTAATAATTGGTTTCATGTCTGTCAAACATTTCTGTGGTAAATGTAGGAAGCTTGCCGTAATTAGTTTTGCTTGCATTTGAAATTCTGCATTCAGAGCATTCAACACTTGTCATTAAGACAAAACTGGAGGACAAATAAATCCACAGCAAGCAAGCAAATGTGAAAAAAGCCAAAACTTTCCTGATAATGGCAAACTATGTCGGAGCAAGATATGAAACCTCCTGGTGTGTTTGCTAGCCACTTACTGCATCTCACTAGCTGCTATAATGATGTTTTGTGTTGTGCTATAGGAAAAATCTGCAGGACAATAAACCACAAGGTGATTTTTTTTTTTCTGCTGGAAGCAAACAATCTGAATTTACATTCTTAAAGATGCACTGATCAACATATTAATATCATGCTAACTCAAGCTAGCCCAAGTTATTTAGCATCTTTGAGCTAACTGTTTTGGTTTGACATCCCAACACTCACTTTCAGTTCAGACGCACTGCTCTAATTAGCATGGTTTCTAGCCATAGCAGGCAGGTATTTTCAACAAAAAAGATCCATTAGCGCTGAACAGTAGATAGGCAAACTTACTGAACAAGATAGTGAGCATAGCAGAGCACTAGACAGGTAAAAAGCCAGATATTTCCTTCATCAGCTCAACAGAAATGACTAAAAATGGATGACAAATTAATCTTTTGAATGTTGAATAAATTCCTTCAACAGCTGGAAATGGAAGGTTCTGGCAAAATCACTCATAGAAGAGTAAACTGGATTTGTTAGGGACTATTTTCAGACGTGGATTAACACACAATTTCTACTGTAGTGGTTATTTCAGGGGGCAAAGGTGGTTAGGTGGTGCTCCGTGGGTCTATACTGTACGTTGTTGCCTTCTCATAGTCTCATTGTGAGACCAGACTTACGACGTGAAAGTATCATTAAACTTGCTGAGCACCCTGGAAATGATGTGCAGTCCTCTATGCAGAGGGAATAGCAAGTTTATCATTTTGTTTACCAGAGCGCAGAAAAAGATGCAGCCACCTCGCCCATCAAGCCCATAAGAATTCAATTTGATGAAAGTCTTCAATCTAAAAAGAAAAGAGATTAACATTGCAGCGAGCGAGGAGTAGTATTCTGGACTGCATTCAATTTTGTGGAAGCAAATAATGAAGCTGCAGGTAATCAGAACAGACCTGGAAATGGCTTGTTTTATCATAGCAGGTTAAACCCTCCATCAGCCATTACCCTACTGGTGTGAGTTTATATCCAGAGTCACTCAAATATGGGAAATCTACTCAAAGTACACATTCATAACACTACAGCAACAGTAACCCAACTTTAAAGAAATCTTAAATGTTTTCCAAAGTTTGCTGCACGTCAACAGATTCTCCCCCTCTCTCTCCTTTCCACAATGACAGACCTTAAACATTATATCCAAATTGGATCTGGGAGATGCAAGCGTACTCTGCATCTGCTCTGAGAGACATATACACTGAGGCGGATGATCGTTCGAGGAGGCACTGAAAATTGTGCTGTCATGGTAGAAAATGCTGAGAGATTAATATGGGTGCATTTCGCTGCCATCATCTCGCTTTCATTATCAAGTAACAAGCGCTGGAGGAGAAAAAAAAAAAAGATGCCGCTCCACCGCTCAACCTGAGATGTGAGTGTGACATTATGTTGACAATTCAGTGTGTGGGTACTGTTCAGACAGACACAGGCATATCAATGCAAGCCATTACTGTCTATAGTAGATTGGCTTAGCTTTGTGCTGAGGTGTAATTGCGCAGCTGTCTGGCATTAGTCCTCCCAAACAAATTGGCTTGTGTAGGACTACCTTCCAAATCTACCAGTGAGGATACTGCATGATGCACACTGTGTGCACACAAAACCTCCTTTTGGTTTGCGTCTAGCCTTTAGCGATGATTATCAATGCCTTAACTTCCAAATATTTATAATTACATACTATTATTATGTTGTATTATTACAGTATTTTATGCTCTTCAGACAAAAAGGTGAGAATCTGCCTTGTCAACTTACCAGGAGTGACAAGGTGAAGCTGTATGGCCGACGCTCCAGGAAGTCTATCAATATGCAAGATGTTGGCTCTACATCCTAATATGAGTTTAGGTCTTTTATGTGCTAAAATGTGACAGTGTTAATCTATTGCTGATCATGCCTCTGTCATGGGATCTCCTTGGGAATTCTCACTTCGTGGCCAGTTACATGCTCATGAATGTCATTTCAGACATCCGGCATAAGGCCCAGGGTTATACGATACAGAGGGGGATAGCGGGTTCTCCCATTAAGTGATACTGCAGTGCTCTTACTGTATGATCTGCTGGGAATCTGCGTCTTAGCTAATGCAAGCTAATAAGGGTGTTAAAAAGCTCTTGCAACGACACAAAGAAAGCGCTGGAAGCACTTCATGCATTAATGCATGTGTTGTTTGCATTGTGACACGCTCTTTCCTAGCAGCACAGCTTAAAGTTGATCCATCTGAAAGTCTATCCAACATTGGTTCAGAGCAAGATATTAAAGCGCCTATGAGCCAGACATCAATGAAATTTGGTATGGATATTCAAGGGCCCTAGAGGACGAATTAGAATAATTTTGGTGACACAAAATTTCTATTCTAAGTTACGGCGCTTAAAGGAACAGTGTGAAGGATTCATGGGGATCTACTGGAAGACTTTAAATATAGTAATATTCATAGGTGTGTTTTCACAATTGTTGTGTTTTTGTTACCTCAGGACGAGCTCTTTATATCTAAAGAGGGTGCAGAGTCCACCAGGATGCACCACCAAGTAGCTACAGTAGCCCAGAAGTGACAAACTAAACACCAAAGGGGAGGGTGAGATGAAGGATGTACAGTTTGAAATCCAGACCTTTAAGATTTTCATGAAAACAAACCCCATTTTTGATGACATCTCTGGTCTGAATTTAGTCATTCAATGTATTTACATTCAGTTATTATCTCTGTAATGACTCCAAAACACTGCACATAACACTCTCTATACATTAGTTTTAATTGTTAAGCCACTTTGCCCTGACTGGATTCAGATTACCTTCACACACACACACAAGGGATTCACACTAAAATTATTTAGCATGTAATTGAATGTAATTTTTTTTTTCCCAGTGATAACAGCCTCACTGTTTACTGTTCATTCTTTTTCCACCGTGTCAGAGCTGTATTAAGTTACTAATAATGAAAATGGTACATCCCACCGCCACGGATTTACATGAAAAAGAGTTGCTGCCACTTCAGGAGGAATTTCTTTCTATTTAATTTGCTGTGTGATATTCATAGTCCCCTGTAGGATGAATCACTGAACCTCCTCCTCCTACACCGAATGCATCATACACACAGCAGCCAAGGTAAAGCAGCTGGGATGAACCGGTCAGGGGAGTAAATGTGGTAAAATTACTGGGGAGCTGATGGGTGATGACACCAGAAAACAGAGCAGTGGCATATTCTGACAAGCTGACTTTTAGGGACACCACAGCTGTCTTTACAGAGCCACTATCAGGCCAAACATACTGTCTAGTATGACTCTGTGAATAGTAGAATAATCAGCATTTTGTTTGCTATGTCCAGTACTGACAGCCTGTAATGTCTACTCATGCTACTTTGGTGTTTCTGTTCTTAAGTTAAGTTTTCTGTGTAATATCATCTTGACTCGTGGTAAAAATAAAGGAAAGGTTGCATTTTGTGGCTGAATTTATCTGCAGTCAGCACAAGTGTGCTTATTAAAAAACTGTTAACCGGGGGGGGGAAAAAAATGATCAAATGGATTTCTATGACAACTTCAAGTCAGCAGTATTTTAACAAATCAAAACATGATTAATCTCCTCCATAAAGTCTGAGGAATGGAGCCTCCGTTTTTATGAATGGACCTTCAAACTCCTCAAGAGATGATTAATCAATGTCTGCTGAAGACAGAAAAAAACTTTCATTTTCTTTTCAAGGGAAACGTGTGACTTTTGCCAGCTTTGATTCTAATGAGTTCCCCTGTTGAATTTCAGATTGCAATTAAGGTTTCCTTTTATTTTCTCCTGCCTTTGTATTCCCCATGATTACTTGACACACATATTGTCAAATGTAATTGTGAATTACAATAGAAACTGCACCAGTCTGACCTCACATTTTAAAGGAAATACAGAGAGGAAACGCTGCCTGAATGAACTGTGTGATGCATTAACAACAAATAATTAAAGCAGATTAGGTGTTTTGTAATTATGCTCACTTTCAAAATCCAGTTAACCATTTTCATTTGCAGGAGACTTTATTCCTTAGTCTGTCTACATATTTGAAGTTTTCTTAAAGCATGAATTTTGGGCAATTATTTCCAGCGTTTTTTCCAGTGATCATAAAGTAAAAACATGTATCGTATTTCATCACAAAATATCCTCGATGGCTGTGAGTTCTCAGTCAAGCTCGTACCCACTGGACTGGACAGTTTCAGACCGCTTAGCGGAGCGTCGTGAAATGTAAATTCGGAATTTTACTTTCAAAGCAGCTTCGAGCATTAAGGAATAGAAAACTGGTGCTATGAAAGTTTTATTCCAACCTGCTGACGGTAATCCCTTTCTCATCGCTCCTTTGAACGCTTTCCGTGCAGTTAAAAGAGGAACAATCGATAATGAACTGAATCTGGCCACATCAGAGCCCCCATCTGGGACATGAATGCTCTCTCCCCCCATAAATCCATAACATCACGGTGAAACGCAGTGACAGAACTCATGAGAGGATATGCTCTCAGTGCACGGAGCTTCTTTTTTCACAAACTGAAAACAATGCAGCACTCTCAACCATTTAGGGAATCCATTGGTATCCATCCACTGAGCCCACCATTATTCCTCCATCAATGTCATTCAGAGGTGTCATCTCAATGTGGAACTGTCTCGGGATGATGGCTGAAATCTAACTGTTTTTTAATGTCACCTCATTTTTCCTCGACTCACATGCCGCCATGTGAATTAAGTTAATAACATTAAAACTCCAAAAGCACGTTCTCATTTGGACTGTTAATCATTGTTCCTCTGTGGATTTCCTTATTGTTGAATTTGATCACGTGCGCCCTGTCCCCTCACCTGTTTCCTACAGGGTTATATTGTCCCTCAGTTAATTGAGTAATTAAATATTTTTATAACCGTGCTGTGCGGGTGGGGACAGCCATATAAATACTGTAATAACATGGCAGACTTTCTGCTTTGAAGGTCAAGCGTGTCGCACAGACTTCTGTCTGCCCCTTAAATATTTCATCACTTCAAAATGAAAAATAGTACATCCAATTCAAACATAGCTGCAAGTCATTCAGAGAGGCTTTAAGATGCAGTGTTTACAATATGAGCAGGCTGAAATTTTTTATCATGTTTAGATCATTGTGTTTCTTTGTTCTCCTCTATAATCCTCAAAGCAGAGATGTGAATCATCATTAATGCCTCAAATGAACAGGATCACGTTAAGGTTACAGGTTGTGCTTTGCATCAGGCTGCTTTATAGCAAAACAGAGAAGAAGGTATTAAAGGTATGGAACTATGATTATATTCTGGGGTTGGGCAATGGCATTTCAATAAAATAGCTGACAATAGGTGCAAGAATATTTCCTTCCTTGATGTTTTGTGTGCTTATTTTGTTTGTTTACTCGCCGCCCTCACAGAGCTGAAACGACAGGGGGTTGGTGTTGGGGTGACGATACAGTCGCAGACGTACGCGCGCGCACACACACACACACAGACAGAGACACAGACACACGCACGCACGCACGCACGCACGCACGCACGCACACACACACACACACACACACACACACACACACACACACACACCTGCGTAAATATATCAGCAGTTTCCATTTGTCAGACTGACGTCAGCCAGCTTGAGCATTTTCACATCAATGAATCCTATTCATATTCATATCATTTTTGGGGATGAAGAAATTTACTGTTTGGTCTATAAAATGTCAGAAAATAGTGAAAAATATGTTTTCCATGTACCAAAGATGATATCTCCAAACAGTCTAAAACCTAAACCTATTCAGCTTACTATTACAGAGGTCCGAAGGCACAGCCACAATGGAGCGGACAGATCTTATTCATTTTCTGTGGAGAACAGGAGATCTGGCGCGTAGTGCATGATGGATACAGCACAGCGAACAGTCGCTGTATCTGAATTTGCATAATCACGACTCGTCCCCCTCCTCACTCAAAAATCAGATCAAACTAGGCAGTGCTGACAGAATGTGATACTCAATGTGCACAATGGGTATCTGTACCAAATTTCATGGCAATTTATCCAATAGTTGTCAAGATATTTAACTAAAAGCCAGAACTGCCAACCAGCTGATGGTGCTGGACAAGTCAACAAGGAAGTCATCACTACAAGTCAGCCGGTTTCGTCCTCTGACATCCGGTAGTTGTTGAGATATTTCAGTCTATCCCAAAGTGGTGGGCCGACTAACCAACACACCCACAGGCTGATGGTGCCATCCCCTTTCAGTCGTTGTGTAGCAGAGCTAACAAAACTCTCTGTCACAGCAAACATCTAACGGCAAACAGTGTCTGTGACATTAGAGAGTCATTAAGACAGAAAACATGCTGCCCCTCTCCCTTCCTGCTGCAAGAAATGCCCCCTTGATTCAATAAGCAATAAACAAATGAATTAAGAGACAATTAAATCCTAGGCCCAATGTCAGACGGCGATCCCTCCATCAACCCCAGCGCGCAGCTGCTCACGAGCACTCTAAGGTTAACCTGGGCTAACATTGACACTGATCAGGCTGCAGCCTCCCTCGTCACAGGGTGCCAGGCCCCTGCTGTCCAATCTCCACCACCACGCTCACCTCAGCGCCGTTCGATCATCCACAGAGTAAAGACCCCAATGTTAAACATTAATTATTCCAAAGGCCGGGACTCATTTGCCTAATCAGCAGTTATGGGACTCGGGGGCGCAGCTGCCTGAGTGGCAAATGCCAATATCCACTCTGTCGGTATGGGGCAAAGGGAGGGGAGAGTATGGATCAACAAGCCAATACGGAAGAACTGATCCATCATTTTGTCAGCCATTGTCCAGAGGGTGAACCATGTGCTTTGCCAATGAGAAGCTGCAGCAGCTGTGTTGGGGAGGGTCAACAAGCTATGCCTCCCTGATGAATGCATGACCATGCTAACAACTGCCACTTACAGCTTTTAATTACATCAGAGGAGAAGGCAGAGGAGACTGAGACGCATGCTGCTCTTAGCATCAGTGTTACCACTGTACAAAACGCTGTTGTGTCACTAATGGTGCTCTACCAGTAGTGTGAATTTTAATCATTTGTTTGAAAAGGCAAAATGAAGCAAAGGCCGCATGTTGGCATCATCATATCATAATACTCTTAAAACCCCGCTATCAAAGCAGTCCAGACTTGTCTGAATGACTGTTATTAAAGACACTGGACCAAAGGGTCTCTGAACTCATCTTCAAACAGATTGTGTACATGTTGAACCCTGTTGAATCAAAGTGGCAAAGAAAAACACAAAGTGGCCATATTTCAATGGTGCATAAATTATAACCCTCTTTCCTAAAAATGCACTCAATTCCATTCCAGCTTCCCACGCTATACAAGCATAGCCTTTACAGAGAGCTTTTAACCGATTGCATTATTTAAAAAGCCACCCCAACGCACAAAAGCAATTTGGTAGAATAGCAGCCGTAAAATATAGCTTTCAGTATTCAGTCGTGGGCACAAATGGTTTGTCTTTCATCACCGCTTTTTCCTGTGACTGCTTCTGTCCTCTTGTCAGACATGGCATCCACCGCCCCCCCCACCCCATTGCAAAGAGCATCATAAGTGTTACTGCCACACTCCAATACAATTGATCTCACATCAGGTACACTTGAACCCTCCAACCTTACCCAATTTACAGAGCATTTTCTAGGGCGCTATTTGAATTCTCTCATTTGGTTTTAGGCGATGCCTTCACAGAGAGCAGTACATGCACCACCCACAACACTGCAGAGTCCAAACTCTCAAAAAGGTCAATGACAAGAATGTGTTGTGTTGGACTGGAAGGACTATTCCCATTTCACCAAGAGAGAAAATTCAGCGGGCTCTATTTCATCTGGTTGAAGAATGGAGAAAAGGAGGGGAACTACGCAACTAATTAAAATGCTGAAATGGTGTAACCTTCAGAGTTTCTATGTTTAAGCATGGCTTCTTGCGCCGCCAGAAAGTGGCAAATTAAATCAGGTCTGAGCAGTGACACGCCGTGAGAGACAAGTTCAATATGTATGATTTATCTACTTAGACAAATGAAATCACTGTCAGCTTATTCTTGCGAAAAGGTTTCAATGTCTCCTCCTTGGGAACAAATGCAATTTGTATCAAATTTGATTTTGTCAAAACTTTTTTTTCCCTCTCCCTCCAGTGGCTCAAGAGAGTGGCTTTAAAGAGAGAAGTTTGTTTTTGTATGTTTTATGCATGTCTGCCATTGTCTCAGTTCAGTAAAAGAGCACCATCCAACTCTGTGTTGTTGTCCTTATTGAGTAAGGAGTCTTTTCTCTTAAGTAAAGATCTGTTTCATGAAAATTGAAATGTAAAATTATCACCAGCGTTCACAATGAAGCGTACTTAATTCAGTTAATTCTTTCTGATGATAATATTTATATTGCTCATTCAAAGCTATGCGCAAGGTTTCA
Organism: Chaetodon trifascialis; assembly: GCF_039877785.1. Lineage (NCBI taxonomy): Eukaryota > Metazoa > Chordata > Actinopteri > Chaetodontiformes > Chaetodontidae > Chaetodon > Chaetodon trifascialis. The sequence continues at coordinate 9,510,484 of NC_092078.1, forward strand.
TTTTTACTGTGCGAAACAGAAAATTACATTTCTTTCTCCATGTCAGAATATGAATAAATTAGAGATTTCATGTTACTTTTTTGAGACTCTCCCACAAAGAAAAAAGGCAGTTACAAAGTGAGTGCAAAGGAGGGAGTAGTTTGATGTTGTAAAGCCAAAAAGTCGACAGTGGAGGGAAAGTGTGTGGATGGGTGGGTCAACAAAAAATGGGACTTTTGAAGCGAGAGACCACTGTTTGCTTCCCATTTTCCTACAGCCAGTCAATTTCAGTTTCTTTTACCCATGACTATGATTGTTACTCAAGGGCTGAATTATGCTGGAAAAGAAGTAGCCACATCCAAAGGCATAGGGGTTAATAGTGGTTCTGAAACAGCCTCACTCCAAGGCAACCATCATAGAGAGGAAGGAGATGCGATATTGTTTAAAGATACATTTAATGGACACATTTCAGACATTCATATAAGCTCAAACCTGCATTCCTTCTCACCTCTGGACAGCTGACCAATCGCTGCATGGAATGGGTGTGAATACCACGTTAAGGGTTTGGTCAAGCTACAGAAATTGTCAGACATGGCCTCCCCCCAATGTCAACATAAGAAGGGATTGTGGGCCAAGGGTTCCAAGGTTACATGGTGCCTTAACTTTGCAAAGTGAATGCACATTATGTAATCTATGTAATTCAAGGTCCAATGATGTGGTGAAGTAGCATGGGTTCATGGGTTCATGGGTTCATGGGTTCATTGCCGATGAAAATCTACTGTGACTAAAGCAGAAATGTATGTACATCCATCCATCCATCCATCCATCCATCCATCCATCCATCCATCCATCTTCTATACCGACTATCCCTTTCGGGGTTGCGGGGGCTGGAGCCTATCCCAGCTGTCAACAGGTGAGAGTCGGGGTACACCCTGGACCGGTCACCAGTAGATCGCAGGGCAACATAAATACACAAACAACCATTCACACTCACACTCACACCTAAGGGCAATTTAGAGTCACCGATTAACCTAATGAGCATGTTTTTGGTCTGTGGGAGGAAGCTTTAGAAAGGCCCCACCCGACCCGGGGATCGAATCGGCGACCTTCTCGCTGTGAGGCACACGCACTCCCTGCTGCACCACCGTGCTGCCCAGAAATGTACATGGACGAGGTAAATTATTAAACTTTCATTCACGTTCACCGACGCTCTTCCACGCTTTGATGTATCATGGAGTGTTTCCCATGTCATCACTGACAGGTGACTAAATGAAACACATTGTTACCTTGGATAAAGTTACGATTTCTCTGCATTTGAACATTGTTGGAAACAACAATTCCCAACTCAACAAAGTCTAATCGATTTTAATGCAAAATCAGAGCAGAACTGGGTTTCAGTTTTGCAAAAGCAATGTGTACTGATATTTGAAGGAGAAAATGCTCATATGTCTCAATCTGGAGGGCGATTTTCTTATTCCACACAAGAAATGCAAATTAAAAGTGGTGAAAATGAATCACGAGGTCAAAGAGAGTTTCCAAATACAGTGGTCTGGATCTTATCTTCCCAACAATGAATGAGAAACAGAAAAAATCAAAACTGACTGGAGAACACAACAATAACTAAAAGGAACTGAAGGTAAGAACTAACTAACTAAGCCCATCTGCTCATACAGATCATGTGATATGACTGAGAGCAGCACAGCTATGCCAACAAATGAGGGGGATGGTGAGTGTCGTCTGTGGTCGCTGATGCAGGACTCAAATATTTACCCATTACTGCAGAAAATCAGCCTACATCGTCGTTAATGGAACTGTAGCAATCAGATACCACAAATAAGAGCGCTTGGCAAACTTTGCTTTCTCATATCTCACCACGGGCGACAAACGTGTTTAGAAAGCGCTGACAGTGAATGTCTGAAGCAGCCAATGATGCAACTGTCAAATCCATTGGTTCCAACCAGCCTCTTTCAAGTGGGACATGTGAAAGCTTCTTGGCTGCAGTTGGCAATGTGAAGGACGATGCAGCTCCCACTGAAGCGAACACTCTTTGAAATGTGTAATCTCAGGATGATTTGTTGATATCTGCGCGCCGTCACCTATGGATGGAGTGCTCCACATTTTTCTCTGGCCTTTTTCTTTACATGTTCAATTATATAACCATTTCTCAAGTCGCATTGAAGACGCCTAAAAAGAAGTGCTAACAGATGTAATGGCTGGATTTAAGTGCATTTTCCATTTATCCTCAGCTCCACCAGCCTATTTAGGTCCCCTGGTGTCATCATTTCCTGAATAGCATCCTCAGCGGCCAACACCAGTCTGAATGATAACAATGAAAAATGTGCTTACTTTCATTCTGCAATCACCATCACCTCTGAATCCATAGTCATTTTCTCCAAAAAGGAGATCCACATTAGCTAAGTGAGTGATTTATGAACTTGTTCGCACAGCTTTAAATACAGAAAGCACAGAGGGGAAGTAGGATAATCCCCATTATATGATTTAATGGAACTTAAGTTATGTGTCCATGCACTTTTCAAAGAAATGAGACACTAAATAAAGGGAATTAGGTAAGAATACATATAAAACATACACAAACGCAAACAGAAGGAAATGCATTTTCAAGGTGAATAAGGATATTTTTATTGGAGCTACTGGCAAACACTTCAGTCTACTATAGTAGCAACTACAGTAACAACAGCACTTATATTCTTATCTAAATAAATTAACTAGTTGTTAAGGTAGTTTTTCACCATCAAGTCAATGCCTTTCTTTCAAGACAATTTTTATGGTAAGCACACGGCCTTGTGCATCAAGCTGGCTTTTTACATGAAGGAGAATAAGGCAGTAAGTAATTACTGATGAAGCACTAGAGAAATATTGAGAATATGGAGTGGGAGCAGACAGGTGCAGAGAACAGATACTATTGGCTGGGAAAACTGGCAGCGCAAGCAAAACACCAGACAAAGAAATGTCATATATACAAATGAAACATAAATACAACAGAGTAGCATCTGAGGCTCAGCAGTGAGGCTGAAAACCCAGGGACGGTCCTGTGGAAGACAGCGCCAGGAAAATGCAGCATCTACATCCACCACCTGTTCATACAGGGAGTGACAGACGTCCAAGCATCACGGCTTAAGTTTAGTCACAAAAGGTAAATTCCAAAGCAGCTGAGAAGAGCAACGAGTACGGTTGAAAAAGGAAGATACTGTAAAGCATTAAGTAGTATTAATTCATCTCATGACGAAGACAGGAAACAATAAATACCATTTCTAAGTAGCTGCGGCAGCTGAAGTGGGAAGTTATTCACCTCCATCTTATACTGTAGTTGCCTCCATTGTCTTACATCCAAGCCCATTTTGATCAACAACCTATAACCCAAATGAAAATGACACTAAATTACAAACTCAATGGCCATCAACCACAACATCCTCAGCTTAAATCCAGCTGGCGGACCCTCGTTGCATCTCTCCATTAGCTTAAAAATAGCTTATTATGATATGTCAATAGTTACAAGAATTTGCAGTATGTTAAAATGTTAATGTTACAAACTTAGTTCAAATATAGGTAACAACTCTTCAGCGAAGCTAATTTAAGGGATCCTTAACAAAAATGTTATATGCCTATGTAAAAAATAGAATATCAGGTTGCACATAATTTTCAGATTTTTGTGACACTTAAACATCAATATTGGTACAAGCCTCAAAAATCCACTATCGGTTGAGCTCTTGTAACCTTCTTGACAATTTGGACCAGATAGCATCACCTCACACCCTTATTTATTTATTTATTTATTGGTGTATCCCTAATGCATTCATTTGCATTGTCTTGCAAAATCAATGGAACACTTTAATTGTACATTGTATAAAGTGCTGTTCTAATGATCCAGCACATGGAGAGCTGTGATTTTAATTTGTTTAATTATGCTTATTTTAATGTACATTCAAAGAGCTCCAATGCGTTTCCACATCCTGATGCAGCAAGAATTGATGACGGCGCCTACAAACAACGCTGAGGCAAAAGGAAAAGCAGAAGTTCATTTTGTTTGCTGGGAATCCTGATTTGTCCTGAAACTATTTTTCTTTCACAGAGGATTGTAATTTTGGCTGTGGCGGAGTGATAACATGCGGATTCTGGGTTTACACCAGCTTCTTCAGTATGTCCAGTTTGTTGCTTTCTATTCTATTATGAGGAGGCCTGGGATAAGAGGTATGGAGTAGAGGGATATAGACTGCCAATCTAGCCGTCAGAGTCAGTAAGGTCCAGATCTCATCTGTAAGTACCAGCTGGCTGAAGGGGGGAGCCGGCACTACAGATAAGGAATAGTGTGACCTAAATCCCCCAAACAGAGCTTCCTGTGGCCTCAGGAAGAAGCGGCGCTCCAGTCAGTCTGCCCACACCCATTACTCCTTCCTTACTGTATCACTCTGCTGTAGCTTAATTTTTCATGAGGCATCCTGCCAGTAAACGCCTGATAAAAAGTGATGTAAACAAAATGCTTGGAGAAAGCTCCAGGTCTAATCACAATTAGGGATATAATTGCTTACTGGTGACTATTTTCAGAGTAGACAAGTAATGATTTCCAATGTGTCTTAAAAAGCTAAAAGGCAAAAGAAGCTGAACTGGGCATCAGTGTTGAGAGGAGCCTTTAAAGAAATGCCCTCAAGATATCACTTCTGCTCATTGCCAACAGCAAATGAATTTCAATTGAATATATTTACAGTGGAGGTTAAAAACTTTTATTTTGATATTTAATACTTTGTCACATTATATCATCTATGACGTTTGGTCTAGACATACAGCACATACTTTAGAAGAACAGCATTTATATACAGCATCCAACTTTTGGCACAGTTGTTTCCTTTTGCTCATGCACTCACAGAAATCAGAATTGTACAAAACTCAAAAGCTTTCACAACAAGCGAAAACAGAGGAGGGCAGTGATGCAGCAGCCGGTAGGGATGTCATGTTTTCAGGATGCCACAACAGCTTTGCACCCATGAAAACGTGATTGTGTTCAATGAGAACTTTTATCAAGAATTGACCCAGAGTCAGTGCTTTTGGAAAACCTTTGTTCCCTGAATGACATGGACACCTCAATCGGTGCCCTAACTGATTCAACTATCAGCTACACAAGTCCTGCAAACCTGCACAACAAAATATACAACCTCTTCTAAAATCATGAATCATCAATGGCCTCCAAAGCTGTCACATCTGATACTTTTAGAAATATTGTTCACATTATTCTGATCTACCACCTCCATGGAAAAGGTCTGGTTACGTTCAGGTCGGGGAAACATAATGGTTATACTTATGTTTTAAGTATAACCATTATCTTCCCCTGGTGGAAGATAGGATGTGAGCAGCAGTCACATGTAAGTCCTCCTTCCTAAGAGGTTTTGAAGCATGAGGACTTCCGCCTTTACTTCTGGCACACACTGACGTCACGGCCACATGGCGCCAATAAAACATAAAACTCGATTCTGCCCGTTCTTCTAATTCTGAGTTTGTAACTTAAAAAGCTTAAAGTTCTGAGTGACACTTGAATTGTGGAAGAAAAAAAAAGCTCCTCTTGAGTACTTTAATGTGCGCAGTTGTTTAATTAGAGATAATTAAAGTTACTTGACAACAATTAAAGAAGAAATTAGATCTGTAATGGGCAGGTAATGGATAATCTGCCTGTTGTGGCATCCTGAAAACTCCACTCAATGCTCAGTCCATAATTACGATTTACATTAGATTAATAATTGCGATAAACTTCCAGTGCATGCAAGGCTGAATGCATTGCCAGACGCTGAGGTAATACTTCATTATCAATTCATTACTCATCATTAAGCTTTGCAGTACCTCACTTAATACACTGTGTATGCCTTTAGGTAGTATTATGGGCAAATGTTGCACCAGTCCAACGTTCCTCTTGGGTTTTGCTCCTTGGATTCAGCAAACTGTGAAACACTTGGGGACTTGCAAACAAGTATGACATTTTCACCCGGAGGGACCACTTGCATTAAATATTAGCACTGACAGGTGTAGATTTCTCATGCCAACAAATCAACTTGGGAACCGCACTGCTCCATCCTTGGGAGCCAAGGCTGTAGCCAAGAAGTCCACCTTTGTCTTGTGTCACTAGATCAGGACCAATCAATACTGAACCAAGACCAGGGCCAGAAGGCATGCAGATCAGGCCAAACAACAGAAGACACAACAGAAATTTGAGAATCAGTTGAAAGGCAGTGCCCTCCATAATGTAAAAATATATGGCAGCACTTTAAGGTAGTAGGTAGTTGCTTATTAGCATGCATATTAGCAGCATACTGCCTTTTTATTCTAGGCAATTAATTGTTTTCCCTCCATAACCTCATAATGACCAATAAATAGCCAATATGCTACTAAAATGCATGCTAATAAGCACCTTGTTAAGGGTGAATATGTGTGATCATATTTGGAAGATTTTAGAAGATGAACAATGACACATAAATATTTTTAGTAACTCTACATCCTTCAACATTTAACTAATAAATCGACACACAGCACAAAATGGCCACATACATCATCCTATTATGTTCACTAAATGTTTCTACTGGATCTTTCCTCTCATTAGCTCGCATCTTTGTTTGATTGTTAAACTGTCACTTTCATGTTACTGCCCATCTTTAACCTACATACAGCTGTGCCAGAGGCATGGAAATGTTGTTGCCAATTCCTTGGTCGCCAACAGAGGTTGATGAAAGTTACAAATGACTCAATGCACACTGTTAATTGTTGATATTGCTGGGAAGAGGTGAGACAGGTAACAAGAGACAGATCTGTGAAGCTCTTCCAATGGGCAGGAGAAGGCTGAGACAATATCCCATACAGCTAATGCAAAAGTCAAAAGAGACCTACAACAGACCTCAACACCTCCATAACATTTCACTGCAAAATGCTCAAATGCCATTTTTACTCCATTCAAGTCAGTAGTCATTATATGATAGACATGATGTATCCTCTGTCCTCAAAAATAATATAATACAAGCATATGACCTGGGATGGGCTTCACTTTAACGTTAGCAATCAATACTTGTCAGTGTCATTGTGTTTAGATGGTGGATGTTTCATTTCGGGGCCGATAAATTATAAGTATGGAACTGTGTTCCAAACACGGTAGATGGATGTCGGAGATCTTGACAGCAGGCATCAACTCTTCTACAGGTTTCCTGACAGAACACCACGGCTGCCTCTAGGCAAACTACACACATGCAATCTTCACAGTCCACTGGCCAGAGGATAAGGCACTGAAGGAACATTTTTCCAAACAGTACCATAATACAGTGCCTTTGGATTCAAAGTCAGCCACAGTCTGGATTTAAAGTATATGTTATTTATGTCGCATGTTTTAAAAACAATTTTAGAGGAAATGTATGGTGCATTTTAGCAAGTATTAGTCAGTCAGTAGGTATTACAACAACAGGTATCTTATATTAGAACAGTGGAAAAATAAACAATTTATTGGCTCTTTCTTATAAAAGAAGGCAACTGAAATTTGGAGGCAGAGACAGACAGAAAGAGACAACGAGATCATGAGTGTTTTAAAAGTATTTTAAAGACACCTTTGATGTATGTAAATCGATGCCTCCTCACTCCTTTGTGTATCTGAAAGGACAGACAGGCAGTCTCTAGAAAGAGAGCTTGCATTGATATGAACTCCTACACTGCCCCCTGTTGGTGAGAGACAGGTGTGCACAATGAAGCGTAGATGAAAAGCCTGAACCTGCTCAACGCTTGCAGAAAATGGCTGGCTGTATGGATGAGGCTTATTATGTAAAAAGAAAACGGGGAAAGATTGTCAGAGTACATGTGCAGCTGTAAATGCTGCACCTCTACAATGCAAACACCATTATTCAGGCCTTTAACATGTCTGTGCACACAGTGTCTCACCTTTAAATCAAATATTGGATGTCAGGGCTCTCACTTAAAAGCAGCAAGATCAATTTGTGTGCTTACCACTTAGAGATTAACATAAATACTCACAGGGAAGTTGAAAATATAGGACCCTCTCAAAGACATTGTGTAACTACTGGCAAATCTGAAACTCTGAAACGTAAACCGTATCCTGAGAGGTTGGGGAATTTTCATTTTATGTGGTGTATTGTTGCTTACTGCCTGAGCAGAGTGGATAAATCAAACCAATGGCCTGGGAGCACTCCTGGTCAGCCGCAATGGGAGAGAGAGGAGGAGATGGTAGGAGTGAAAGCCCACACATTGGAAAATGAACTGCTGTCTTTCAAACCAAAATCCCACATGATGGGAAAGCAGCGAAGTGGCACTACACTGTGACAGCGCCTTGTTAGTGACTTTAGCTTAAGAACTACCACTGCATTTGGCTGCTTCTGAGAGGGAGGAGAGCTGGGAAAATGAATAAAAAGGGGAAAAAAAGCGGGTGGGGGAGCAGAAAGAGAAGTTATGGTCGAGGAGAGAAAAGAAGAGAAAGAGGAGAGAGAGAAGAGAGATATGGCCATGGATCACCGGTCCTCTCTAGTTCAAGGAAAGTTCATTGGAACTCTTGCTCAGATTCATGTCATCTGTTTAGCTGCTCATTGGTCCCTGGGGTACATCTCTCTGCCTTTACAGTCTGTTCAACTTGACAAAAGGGCAGGGGGCTTATCAAATCTCCAGCAGCCAGGAACAGGTTCTCAGCCAAGTTACATATTTCAAACGAAATTCACAATATCAATTATGGATCTCTCCCAGTATGGACAAAGCGGCCTCAGCTTCTCACTGGCAAATATAGGCATATGATGGTTTGGAGCTTCTGAAGGAAAAACAACCAGTAATTTGGCAGACAGTAATAGTAGTCTAATTACAAACAGCGCTTCTGTCACTGAGTAAGTGGGCATGCAGAATGATATGAAAAATTGCTCCTTCTGTCTTTGTCCAGATGACTGAAAAGCAATGGGAATAAAAAAGAGAGAGTCATGTGTAATTGCCACAACAAATGCCAAAGTGGCAAATGGCTGTTGTCAAATTGAGACAGTTTTGGACATGTAAACAGGGACATTAGGCAGAGGACAGCTCATGGACTGATCTCCCTTGTGGGAAAAGTATCTGAAAGCTGTATGTATCAATTAATAAGTTTCTTAGTCATTGAAAAATCATTACGAACTGAGCTAACACATGCAAGCCACTGCCTGTGAAGCCTTTCAAATTCCCTCTGTGTTTGAAAGATACCACACAGATAAATTTGCCTTCCCTTGCTCTGTTTGCTGCACGGCTGACAAACTCCACCCATTCCTCCCACCTCTCTCTTCTCACCACCTTCCTGCTGCTCCTTGAAACAAAGTGCACGCTCAACCTCAGAGTCAAGGTCATAATGACTTCAAAAGACAACAACCACAAGAAAACTGAAATTATTGTCAGTCATACGTGCTGTGTAATAGCATACGGCCTTCTCGGTTGGTGCAGCTCACCTTTATCCATTAATCCTCAGTGCTTTGCCCTAGTTTGTCTTCTGAGTGGGCATAAGTTTCACTTCAGGAGAGGGCGGAGAATGACTTAGCCGTGAGTGCAGATTGTTTTCTAGTCTCTATAGCACATATCACTCCACCTCTGTGATGCAGTCTCAAAAACAAACATGTGTTGTGAGCTTCACAAAATTGGTATGGAGGATCTGGCATCTTAAAATCACTTGTAAGTCATAAATCAGCGCGAGGAGCACAAAACCTGCAGCTGGATGCTTTAAAAAGTTTGCAAAACTTTCCGTTCACTCCCAAATGGCATCACGACATGAGACTTCTAAGCCAACGTGTTGAGGTAATCCATCAGTCTAAATCAGAGGCCATTTGATCATCGGCGTATATCAACATAAACTTTCACATTTTGAGTGAGGATTAAGGCTTTTTTTTATATTAAACACAGTGAGAGCTGAGTTGGAAATCAGAGTTTTCTCATGCTCTGATTTTCATGTTTTCATCTTCAAAATGAAACAAAAACTCTCTGTGGTGTCATTAAGACCTGGCTTCTGTCAGTCACAGCACAGCCGAGCCCACACACAGACCCACTTTCACTCTTCTGGCTGTAGTTCATAAAATTAGCAAGAAAAACTAGATTTCACAAATAGCATGAGCTAGTTATGATTTTCTACCGGGAGTGCCTCTACCTATTTCACTTAGAAAAAATAAAATAATTAAATAAAAAATCAAGACCAGCAGACCAGAGCAAATACAACACCACACCAATTGAAAAAAATAGTGATGTAAAGCAGAAAACGAAGGCAGGAAATAAGCCGGCACTCCAATCACACTGAAATATTCCTTTATGGGAATTTCTGGAGCGCAGAGCGTGGCGCAGATTTCCACCTCCTTCATCACTCAAAGAACGGGAGGTTCTGCTTCCTGAGGGATGCTTCAGCTTCCCACTGCACACAGTTCAACACTTGTACGACATTACAAGGAAGAATGAAGCTGCTCTGAAGGCAAAGCGTGGCCTTATTCCTTGCTAGGTAAATAATATCAAACTGCATATTGCCTCGTGTTTCCATTACTTTTTCCCCCACCTGCTGTATCTCAATATCTCATTATGATATCCACATGTATACAACCCGGGGCCGTGTAAAACTACAAAGACAAATGGAGCTGCTATGTTAGTCCTGTATTGAAAAGCTCATAGCGTAACGGTTGAAGACAGATTACATTTCATTTCTATCATGTCTGTAGCATGGCGTTGGGAAGCCTCAAGTGTCTCAGGACGTTCAATATCATGCAGATCCACACACACACGAAATGCAAACAGCCTTCAAATATACCTCCTGCTTGAGTCAAATGAAAAATGAAAGCTGTTAAAATTAGCCTCCGCGTTCGTTTTTGTTATTCTGCATAAACCATGCTTCAATGTGATTAAAATAAAACCAACTGTAGAAAAGACTGGGATAATAAACCAAGAGGTTGTGTGCATGTATCATAATGCTTCATTTAGGCACTAATTCAAATTGAAAAACAATATAGGCTCGTAACGGTGACATGATTTGCTCATGCTTGTTTTCAGCGACGGCTTCGCTTCGAGCTGAGAACCTCTTAATTCAAGGAGCCGGGGCACTTTGCGTATTTCAAACAAAAACAACATTATATTGTTCGCAGCACCTAAATCCAAAGCAAGCGGACTGAAATGCTTTCCTTTCTAAGACAACAATTTATCAAATGCTGCTTTCAGAGGGCAGCAAGAGAAAATAGTATCTAATTTGTCCATCACTTCTGTTGTCATACTTAACAGGAAATCAGTTCTGCAAAGTTGAGGTTATTTGTGTGTTTTATCGAGGCAGTTGGAGTTAAAAGAATGTAATTTCTGCTCTTGAATGATGCCGTTCCCATCACTCAGGAATGACTGAAAGGTTAAGAGCTATCACTTTGAGCTACAGTTGATTAAGTCACTGTACAACTACAGTGTTGTAACATGATAAATGACTCTCTTAATGTCTTGGCAACAAATCCTGGATGTTCATCAAAAGCTAATCATTTCTACACTTAACCATTTCTAATCTGAATGTGAGAGTTCTTGGCCTCGTAAATCGTAGTTTGACAAAGTCTTGCTGGTACACGTTCCACACTTAGGTCAAATGATGAAGAGTAAACAGTGAATATGACTGTCAACAGTGCTGTCATGTTGCAAGGAGGGGGTCTCCAAGACCAAAAGAACAAAAGTGTAAGAAACAGATGACAGTGTGTTTGTCTTCTCTAATGTAAGCTAAGCTCGTTAGCGTGTCCGGCTAACTAGCAGCAGTAAGTTCCTACGGTAGTAACAGCCTCACTTCAGGGGCCAAGGAGAATATCATTAACTGAATATGTTTGTGGGATTGCAGGGTTTGTGAAATTGTTCAAAAAGCTCTGTTCACAGAAACAGCCTTGTTTCCACTGCATAGTATGGTTCAGACCAACTGGACTTGACACACCTTTGGCACCAAGTACTTCTCGATTTCCACTGTAGATAGTTCCCCCTCAATGTCGTCAACAATGTACATTAAGTGGAAACAATCAGTACAGCACCAAAACCAAACCAACAGCCTTTCAACCACTCGGCAGACCTCCTTCGCAAACTCCCCAGCTTGCTTCCTATTCTGTTTGGGTTGCCACCACGCCTCTCTTTATTGCACAATTCATGGCAGCCCATAAAGGCCATTACGGAGCAGTTTAAAGTGACAAAGCATGTGATGTGAACAAGAAGCGGGGAGGCCATTATCACTGTCTAGGGCCAAGCTGTGGTGCCAAGTCCAGCTGCTACCCGCAGCCTCCCGGCAGTGCCCCCATGGTGACTGAGCATCCGCAGAGTAACACTTGGGTCTCACAGCTGTCCTGGAATATCGCTGAACGTCATCAGCATTTAATGAGGTGACAGTGCATTGTATCAAAAGCTAGCAGGGGGTCCACTGCTGCCTTCCACTCTCCACTCATTAAAACCCTTTTAATGGGCTCTGAGGAGGACAAACCTCCTCTAACTGGCTTAACGCTTGTTCAGGTTGTCAAGGAAAATTATTCTTGTTTAAGGACAAACTTGCCATTCAGCACTGAAATATTGATTTGAGTAAAGTTTGAGGGAGTTGCTGGCTGGCACTAGTGTGATGGCACAGTGTCTGTGGAGCCGATGGCTTTCAGAGGCTCAAAGAAAGAAGACAGAATACAGACTTGACTTTAAATTTAGCTACTTAGGTGAAAGGTAGTACTAGAGGTGGTTGGAAAGAGTGTTCTTATAATTGCCTATTGACACTCCATCATTACTCTGCACAGTTGTGACAAAGTACAGCATGTAGGCAAGTTTAAACAAAAAACTAAAGGTCAAAATGATCCCTGACAATCATTTTGGAGAATGGATGACATTTACAGGCAGGGCTTTGCTGGCAACCCGATGGCATTTTCTTACAATAACAGCCTAACATGGTTGGTAAACAGATCCGATCAATCGAAGTGTAGAATATCTTGAAAGAACATCCCCCAACAACAGCTTTTCATGCTCGTGTTCATTATATGCCTTGCACTTAGCTTGCTCACGCTTCAAAATCAAGCCTTGAGCCAGTCAGGATGAATATATTCTCCATTCAATGTCACAGCTCATGGAAATCAAACAGGCACAGGCATTACAGCCCTGGATGCAGAGCTGGGTTTTTTTTTTGTTGTTTGTTTGCTTTTTCAAGAACAACTAATTACATCATTAAGCGCATTAAAACGACTCTGCATCTCAGAAAAGGGCAAACGACTTCAATAGTATGAAATGCAATCTGTTTGTCATAGCAACGTGGCAATAGGAGATGGAAGCTCTTTGAAAATTAAAGACAGGGCCAAGTGATACGTTAATTAGTAAGACAGTAATTGTGTATTTACTCAGTTAATGAGTGCAGATGCTTAAAAGTAGATAATAGGCCAAAATGTCCTCAAGGTACTGTGATTAACATAAAACAAGCTTTCTTTTTCCAGTCAGGCATGGTCACAGTCCTCATCGAGGTTTATGACACAACCACAAGTCTCAATGGTGGCCTGGTGTTCAACATTATAACAAGAAAGTATAAGTCTAATGATGCAGAGGCACAGAAACCTGCAGCAATACCCTATAGAGCAACATTTTACAAGCGGATCCCTGTTTTGTTTGTATCATGCGCCGCACACAACGGCGGAATTTATGACTCAATAGTGGCGAAATATTTGCTAACTGAGGAGTATCGTGTGAGATTCATGCTAAGCTAACTGTAACGGTGAACTGAAATCTGTCTGTCCGGGCAAAAGAATTTCCCTTTTATTAGTTCCAGGAGGGTAACAACAAGCGGGACGTGGGCAGAGGGGAGTTTAAATGTTGTTCAAATGTATTTATATATGTAACATATTTATTGGTCTTCACTGGGTCTGTATGTGGGTGTGTAAGTAGTTATTAAGGCTGTGTATATTTTTTGTGGTTTATGTAAATATTTGGAGTATATTTATGTGTGTGGATATCTGTGCAGGCCAATTATTTGAGCAGACAGCCTTATATAAGGAGGCGGTGTGTGTGTGTGTGTGTGTGTGTGTGTGTGTGTGTGTGTGTGTGTGTGTGTGTGTGTGTGTGTGTGTGTGTGTGTGTGTGTGTGGTGGGCAGAACTGGTCTACCTGGTGCTGTAAAACAAAGGCTTCATGCAGAAACCACTGGTGGTCCTGATCAACTGCCTCTGACCAGTCAGGTAGGCTGAAAACAGTGAACAGATCTGTTTTATGCTATTACTATGCTGTAGATGAATTCTATTTTTGGAAACAGGCCAAATAAAGCGAGGACCTGCCGACTGTTGTGCCCGTGTTAAAGATGTCAGCTGACCTCTGGACACCTCTTACAGGTAATGCTGAGAAGGCAAAGACTTTGACGGGATTCACGCTGCCATTACAATTTCTGTCACTCTGAAATAAAAACGTTCAGGAGGATGACCTCCACACTGGTGATCCCGGTGACAGCGAAGGACACTTCAAGCGCTGCTAAAGAAAAAAAAAGAAAGTAATACGTGGATGGTTTTTCCACTGCCTTCCAGACTCTGCAGTGGGGACTGACATTCAGACAGCCTTGCCTAAAAGTCTGGAAACAAAGTTTAGGGATGTGTTGTTGTTTTTTTTTTCTTGAACAAATGCACATTTATCATGTGTTGTGCTCAGTGAAATTGAGAGACAAACCTGAAATCCCTGAATGATTTTCGCACAGAGGCACTTTCTGTGATGTGAAGGGGAAGCTATAACTCTTCAAAACAGCAGTTATCCCTGGCAATCTATAAACATACATCATCCGGTAACAACACATTCATCACAGAACGGCAAGAAAAGAGCTGAGGAAGGGAAGGTTTGCGTAATACCTCTGATTAAATCTCGGGAAAGCAGCACAAAAGTTACATTCTCAAGCAAAATCATTTGTTCTTGGCAAATTAGTGTGGGCAAGTGCCATTATTCTCGCATGAACTCTTTGGCTTTGGGAAAGAAATTCATCTTTTCAGAAATGGGAGAGAGCAAATCACTGTGAAGTTATTCAATCACTACCTAGCGATTCAAGTAAAATTACCTTTTTGCTTTGTATGCAACTACTGAGCTTCAGTGTGGATGGCATTTAGAACAATGATAGCGGCTGTCAAAAAGACGTCGTCCTGGTTCACAGCACCCAGGGACAGAAGAAATGAGAGACTTACTGGACTCACTGTAACTGCACAATTTCACTTTAAAGCTTCATTTACCCCTGAGATGAAGAACCTATTGCTCCCCTTTACAAGGGCGAAATTCCACTGCCAAAGACCCTTCCTTTAAACTTGTCAAACTTCCACCAGCAACACCTCAACGTGTTTAACTGACCCTTTCTTGCAAAACTGCTACTGAATGCTGCTGCAATATGAATAAATAAGCAAACATACGCTCATCTTGTGCCCCCTCACAAAGCGTACAGTTCTGAACTCAATTTCACACTCCACTGCCTTCTCAGACAATTTAGACAGGCTGATGCCAACAGCAGAAAGTGAAGAGACAATGCATTTATTTATCGACTTTTTGGCAGAAGGGAGGATTTGTCAGACTGTGTGTGTGCGTGTCGGAGGAGCCAGTGTATTTCTGTGTGTATGTGTGCATGAGCCCATGCACCTATATATGACAGAGACACATTGGAGGGAAGCTGGAGAAATGTGATTCAGCCCCGAAGAGACACAGAAAGAGCGCGCGAGAGAGGAAGCAGGAAGCAACAGGCATATCCAGGGGAATTGTTTTCTTAGTCACTCATCCGGTGTTTGTCCCAGCGCTCCCGCAATGTGTCTGTGGAGGACATGAAACGCTCCACGTCCACCGAGAGACAAACTCCACCGTGAGAATGCTGACAAACAAAAATGACTCGGGATGGAGTTTAATGCAAGTAGGCCAGTAGTCACAACAACTCAACGCAAATAGTGTACAAAAAAATGCATGTTCCTTATATGTTTTATGCATTATGTACACTGTAGTCAGCACATTAGTCCAGCTCTCTGTGCACACTGAGAGTCACTTCTATTTGCATATGCTTCTATAGAAATGAATGGAGGACAAATGAATGAAATTTTGCTCTTTGTTGAACGAGCGCTTCACCGATTTCACGCACAAATCTGTCACCAGCAGCACCTCTAAAAACAGTTCAGGGAGTGCTGGTTGCATTTTGGGAAATGTAGGATCCAGTGTTTTGACTTAGACCAGAAGTCTGCAATGCTAAACTGCTGGAGTAGAATCACTCCACAGTGTGGAAAAACTTGTATTAAAACAGAAAAGGAAGCTGGTAAGAGAAGCGAATAATGCTTTCTGTTCTGTTTAAAAGTCATGAGACCATTACTTGACTGCATCTTTTTTTTTTTTTTGCCTCGTCCTGTCGGTCTCTTTATGTGCAGGTTCTAGAAAAAGCGGCGCAGGCTCCTCTTAAAACCGATCTTTAAGTCTTTATTTCGGATCAGTTGCACACACTTTGCAAAGTGACGTCAAGGACAAAACCTTTAAGCTGGCAGGGAGAAAATGGAGTGCCTTGCCAAAAAAGAATTTCTGCATGGAAATTATTCAAAGCACCGCCGTGTGTAAAATATCCAAGCATTCCTCAAGTAGAGCTGGAGGTTCAGGTTCACTGAGCAGTTCCTTATCACAAAGACTTTGGGTAATTGACTCAGACATATCAAATAAACTTTCTACAAAATTCACAAGTAAGCAGGTATGACATTCTAATGGGCTTCTTCATTAAGTCTTTCGGCAGGGGGTAATGTGTTTGAAATTAATGTGACATTTTCGACTCCAAAGAGTTTCAGTCTTCAGTTATTTCTCTGTGCCTAATACTCACTGGGGATGTAATTTATGCACAGTTGTGATCTAATACAAAGCTGTGTTTTCTAAGCTGCTGGAATCCGACATCTAACACCGAACAGCACGCACATGTGCGCGCATATCGGCGCTGGGAAAAGAGCAACAGAGTGCCGGTGGGGTATAAACAGGTATCTGATTCGAGCAGAGGTTTCTCGCCGCAAGAGGAGTCAGCGGGTCAAATAGTCTTCAGACACCGGCTGCGACTTCCTAAGACCACTGTGTGAGCAATGTGCATTGATATTATTAATTTCTATGAGGATTTCCAGCCGTTTTCTACAAGATATACAGCAGCTGCAGTGAAGACGCTTTCTTCAGTGGGTCAGGCTGGATGTAAAAAAAGGTCACAGAGGCAGAAGCTTTCACAATTATAATACTGTACTGTAGTTTCGAATAGTGATGCTCCAGAGGCTTCTATATAGGGCACTTCAAGCTCTAAAAGAGCACTATTAATAAATCTGACAGTATAAGCTGTCAAAAAAATAGAAAAATATCAGAGGTTTGACCAGCGCTGCTGTGTCTCTGTGCGCTCTTTATTCCTGAAGAATTACTGTTACTGTGCGTCAAAGTGTGATCCATGAAATTACAAAAATAACGAATATAAAACATACGGTAAAATGGTAACTAAGGAAACTGGTTTAAAAAAAAAGCCAGCAAAAGACGATGAAGATCATCTCCTTTCCCTGTAATATGAAGGGGTTAGTCTTCCCCAGTTGAGTTTTATCCAACACTCGGCGCTATTATCATCATTTCCCACTAAGCACAAGCTCCCCAGATACTCCCCAGAGAGCGGCATTGAGCTGTACGAGCGCCTTCGCCATGTTACCATGGAAACATTCCCATGGCATAGCCCATTACAGAAACAGACACTTACACATCATTTCGGAAAAGCTTTCGGGGAGAAGATTTCAACCCCGGTGTGAATGAAAACTCCACAATTGCCTTTTGCTCAAACTTTAAATCTGAATCTTGCATTGCCTGCCTGTGCAGGGATATGTCAGGCGCTTTGTCGGAGCGCTCTTTTAAAGCTGTCCAGCTTGCAAAAAAAAACAAAGAAAACTCACCAAGGCACCCCCAAAATGTCAAAAACAAATTACACAGAGCTCTTCTTATAATACAGAATAAGAACACATCGTATAATAAAATGCGCTCCTGTAATTATCTCTAAACTGCTGACTCATTTCATCAAGAGTAAATTGAAAATAACAAACAACCCCAGAGCAGCCTCTCGCCTCAGCATCTGTGTCCTCCAATGCCTCAATGAGGACCTTGATGAGGTTAAGTACGAGAGTAGCCCCTGCCGATTGTTTCACATATTCAGCTGTGGGGAGCCATTATTCTAGAGGCCTGCTTGGCTTTGATTAAGTCACGTTTTATTACACCGTCTCTGCACCCGCGTAATGAGTCTGGCGTGAGGACGATAAAGCTTTGATAAAACATCCAACGTGGCTGTTACGACTTCTCAGCTATCTGAAATAAATTTAAAAAGGCTTTGGTGAATGCTGAGTCTAACTCTCACTGGCAGGATGTTGTTTGTTTACCTCGGGGGAGCAGAGAGAACTGAGATAGGGCGGGCAGCTCTCCGGCCCCGACTGCAAACACCGGCCCTGCTCGGATCAGACGTGTGCTGCATCGCAGCTCGCGTGTCTTCAGCCACGGTCATCGCTCACATCAGGACACTGATTGCTCTATTATGACATATCATTACTTCTGTGACTAATGAGTCACCTAGGAATAGGTTGAGGTGAGGTTATCAATACTGAGGCGCGCTATAATAGGCGGACCTTTGCCGTGAATGCAGGATGACTCATGATGGATCTTTAGCTTTTAGGATGTTGATTTTTGAAGTGACTCATCACTTCCATATGACCTTTAATTGCGCAAAGTGATAGTCAATTCATCTTTGCAGGAAAAATGGCGTAAAGGCTCAGTTGTGAAGTCTTAAGGGGGCTGCATTGCCTGCTGCTGATTAGTTTGGGTTGGACCAGATGAAAGCTGAATGGCAAGCGAATGTTGATTAATGTTAGACTCGCCGAAAACTCACCTTGATTAATTCCACAGACGTCGTTATTAGTGTTGAACTGCTTTAGCCTCTGACAAACAAATAGTTCATTTCCTGAGCGCATAACCACGCGCGCAACACAAATTCATTTGACAATGACATTTCTGCTCATCAGCATTGCATCGAACGGTTGTGTTCTCATTTGTAATAAATACATACGCCAGCATTGGTTTCCGCTGAATTATTTGCAGAGGGCATCCTCAAACGAATGACAATGTGCAAACTTACCGCTCCGGGCGGCCCGCGCAGGTCCCGAGGAGCTGGAGCCGGTCCAGAAGCTTCAGGCACGAGGACACGGAGATGAACAGCCACCTCTTCTCCTCCCAGCATGCCGACTCCATTTACCAGCAGGCCCAGTAACACCTGTTCCTGCTGAGGTACGTATCAGGAATGACATTTTAACATCTGTTCCCAAATCCCCCATTGAATCTGTGCTCACTTTCAACTTTCATCACTGGGATGACGACCTCACTTTCAAACACAAAACTTGAAAGTCTCCTAAATTATGAGAAGAAAATCGCCATGAGTATCTATAGAAACTCAAGTCACACTGAACAGAGGTGGAGGAAGTATTCAGATCCTTCACTGTCGTGCACACTGTAAAAATACTCCATTACAAGTAAAAGTCACGCATTGAAAATTACGGTAAAAGTATGTAAGAATATTCAGGGAAATGCAGTCACTTCCATGTGACTTTCATACTATTACATGTTATATCATGAGATTATTACTACTCATGCATTTACATAAAAGCTTTTAATTACATTTTGTATTTTAACTTTACTATAGTGATTGCTGAGTTTGAGCTCATTTTGAACTATTTTGTACAGACTGACTACTTTCATTATGGATACACCTGCTGGTTATCTTCTCAATCAATCGATTGAATAGTTTGCTTTCAGAAAATAGTGATAAATACTGTCACAGTTAGCCAGAGTCCAAGTGACACCTTTGTAACGCCTGTTTTGTCCAACCAACTGTTAACTAGAACCAGGAAGTGTTCATACATATTGCATGCAAACAATCTGAAGATGTAAAGTAACTGAAGCTGTCTGATGGTGCAAAGTGGCATCCTCAGATTTGGACTTAAGGTCAATACTTAAGTATAGTTATATCCCATCGCTGTGGAGGATCTTTCACTGCCATGTGAGACAGGAGCCTTAGATTGGACCAGTTTGCAGGGAAATGTGGACAGCTGACTAACTGTCATTTATACTAACCTATGACTATTTGTCGCTCCTACTACATCATCCCACAAACTTTCCATTTTTAACCTTGCATACAACTGCTCCTTCAACAGAACATCCTCCCCACATAAAGGTATTTTCAGGACAGGAGAGAAAGTGCGTTTGCTGAGAGTAAAGAACAATATGAACAGAGAATTACTGTTTGTATGCGGTACAATCAAGAAACACGGATCTTTTGGTGCTCCGGTTTGAAATGGTATGCAAAGAAGGAAAGGAGATTGTTCGATGCACTACCTTAACAATATAGAAAATGTGTTGATTTTATTTTTGGTATATTTTGTTTCATAAAGACAGAAAATCATTTATAAATATGGATGATGTGACTATTCACAAATGAAATATAAGTTAGCTACTTAGGTGGAGAAAGTCTGGCAAATGAAGAAAAATCCCTTGAAGAGGATAAACTTGCAGCATTTTTCTTTCTTCTGCTACTCTGTGTACGGTTTATTTAATTATTTATGTTGTGTAGAAGCATGTAGAGGTACGCATGAAGAGCTGATGCTTTTCTTTTGGTCTTGTATGTGTTGCCAGAAGAAGTCTCCTTCTACTTTTTGATGTTTAATATACAGTGTAATCCAACCACAGGCTGATAGAGGACGCTTGAAGACGTGTCCACACAGGCTGTTGTTAGCTTTCATGTCGAAACCAGACAACTTAAAGTAAGCTCCTCCTTTCTTTAGATTAGATTAAATTCAACTTTACGGTCATCGTCAGAATGCAACACAGAGACAACCGAATGCAGTCACTGTGGTTTCTTAGTAATATACATTTAAGAGATATAATTTGTTCTGAGAAACACTATTGTGACACATGTCTCAGAGCAATCGAAGCTAACTGCTCAAAGCTAATTGTAAGGTTAATCACAAAGATGTCAAAGAATTACGTCCTGGCCGCCCTTTCCCCGCTTTTAAGAGCTAGCTTTTCACCATGGAAAACTAAAATTTTTCAATTTTCTTTCTCAACTCGGGCAAATTTCCGATCACAGATGAGGAACTTTGTGGTGGACCCTTCAAAGAATTTGAGGACATGCTGCGGATGCAATAAACAGAAGATACTCAAGTATGCAGCCACAGCTGGTGACTGTAGAGATGAGAACAATTCACTGTGATAAATATGGAAAGCCATAAAGCTAATACCCTTAACTCCGAGATGAAACAGGTACAGTTTTGAGCTTTGCGGCACCAGTAAAACCATTTTTTCTGACTGTTTTCACATCAAAACGTCTCCCAATAAAAGCAAGGGAAGTAAAGCAGACGCTGGCTGCTTAACCGGCTGTCAAGAAGTCCAACTGAAATAGCACTGCATTCATATGATGTGATGAAGAAGAGTATGGATGTTGGGACTTGAAGTGGCGGCGTGGGGGCTCAGTTTATTGGTCGTATGACTCATGCCTATTGTATAATATTTTGAGCAACTTCGACAGAGCTTCATGTCTGACTTATTATCTCCCATAACTTTGGAGCTTATAGGAATCTGAAGGTTGTGGAGTTCTACCAGGAATCATAAAAGTTATCAGCTATCGATCAAAAGCGATAAACAACACTTGCCCTGCTTGTTATTGTGAACCATAAAAATAAGGCGTAATTGAGGCTGGTGTCACCCAGCAGAAGCCAAAAAAGACACGCAAAGCCTGTGCTCAAAGCTGTTGGTGTCAGACTCGAAATGAAAAGAGTTCGGATTAATTCTGAATTTCGTATCTAAACTGCGGCTTCACCCCAGAGAGCCGAATGCCGCAATGTAGTTAAAACACACGACAAGGACATTAAACTGAGGAAGGGAACGTAAAGCCCTGATGGAAAGACAGACAGAAACTCACCAAGCAATATACTCCTCTCTTGACATTCCTTTTGACAATTACTTATGTAATACAATTGCTTGCCAGCTGATGGTGGGAAGCAATTTGACAGTTTTATCACAAGTTTGACAAAAGTAATTTACTCAGCTCAGTCCTTCTGTGCTTGTGTGGGAAATAAATCATCCAAATAAAAAGAAATAAAGGGCACCCCACCAGGATATGACAGTTCAATGTCTTCCAACCCCAGCACAAATGGTCTAGTCTTCACCTAGCATCATAAAAGTGTGAGCTACCAGGGCTGCGAGCTGTGATCCATCATCTGTCTGGGGGACACTTCGGTGGTCCATTGGTGTTCATAGGACAGCTGGGACTATAACCATGCAGCTGTTTAAAGCTTGGCTTCGCAGAAAGTGTGATTAGTTTAAAAAAAAACTGGATTTAGAACGGCTTTAAAGTTTATTTTTCACATTTAAAAACCTGCCTGTGTATTCAGTGCCACAGTAAGTATCTGTGTTCCACTGCAGCGCGCTGAGGCTCCATAATGTCTATTCTAGTGTTAGTTGTTTTAGGATTTTGACCAAAGACACATTTTACTTAAAGTAACCCCCCCAAAGATGTGATGATGGGAAGTCTAAAGTTGTGCATGTCTGAAAACTGTTTGTGTAGTTCTGTTTAGATAGTTGTTTTAATTGCCTTGCTTCTTGCTGCTGAGTCAAGCTTAAATCACTCTTATGGCTCATATGGCATCACTCTTAACTACTGTATATATACATACATGGTTAAGTATATTTTTCATGTTCTTTCATATAAACTTAAATGGTTATTACTTCTGTCCTTTCAGATTTATTGTAACTGGATGTTATGACAATGCATTTTCAAAAGTAATGTGTATTTTATGTGACACGAAAGCTCTTTTTGGAGTTATTATAGTCAAATTAGCCTCTGCGTTTTGCATTATTGATGTGGAGAAAGAAATATAATCTGATGCATACATAATTATCTCGGGCACTATCACCGTCAATTCTAAAAGGAGAGTCTGATCTTTGCATACTGTTGTAGATTAGGGTTGCAGTCTGCATACTCATTTCAGTGGGGATCAGTCATGTTTACTGATTGAAGATTAACCATAGATCACATGAACATTTAAAAGCCACACAATGTTAGAGATTTACACAAAGCCTGCTCCATTAGTCCAAAAATAAATTCACTTCAGGCCATCCACTAAAATATTTCTGTGAGAAAGCACCGATACCCCAAGGATTGAGCTTGTTGATCATGTTGCAGTTGCTGTCACGGTGGGTTATCTTAGATGTAATATTGTGATATTTTATTCGATTATGCTGATTTGATTGTGCGAGGTCATCCATCCGCCTGATGTCTCCGATATCCTTCAAAAACATTTTTGCTTTATTGGCTTGCTGGTCTACACAGTAGAATTTCAATGGTTGCTTGATGGTATTAATGCACCATTTAAATGCAGACCCCGAGGTTGGGTTGGGGGGGGGGGGGGTGAAACCCATGCGGAGAGAGCATGCATGGAATCTGAAAGTCAGATGTCAGAGGAGTCAGTGGAAGGAGGGAGACTTTCTCAAAATGCAGATGCTACACTGGAGCGGAATATCAAATGTTCAACTCTCTTTCGGGGGTTTTGTAGTGTGGCTAAAAGAAATTAAAAAAAAAAAAAAAAAACTCAAAATCACCCACTTCACATCTTTCAACAAGGGTTCAGGTGAGCTGATGCCACTTTGAGAAAAAAGTTTACCGTTAACGCACATGCATGAAGTGAGTAATGAGCAGATGTGCGAAGCGCACCTGAGACGAAACCAACAAGTGTCATTCTTCTCGACTGAGGGGAACAGAAGGATCCACAGTGAGCCGCCATTCAAGTTACGCACAACATCAGGTCAACCTCTTTGTTTATAGACCATCAACACGTTTGGCATGCGCTCGAGTGCCTACATTTCTAAGATGTCAGTCACAATTATTGCCAGTGCAACAGCAATTAGCACGAAAACAGAATTGGACATTTAATCAAAACAAACTGCATTTAACACGAAACATCTCTTTTTCTGCTTTGTTAAGAGAAACGCTGTCTGAAACTTGAAGAAAATGAAATGTGTCCGCTGAGTCATTGCTTGGGGAAATCAATTCATTTAGTCATACAGAGGTGCTAAGTTATTTATTGCCTGTCAGCATGAGCTGTTAGTTCAATTTAATTTCTTGCTGCAGAAAGAACAGAGACGCTACAGAGGAAATTTGAAGAGAATTACTTTATTTATGCAAACAGGATGCGTGCTTTAAAAAAAACGACATCAACATTTTTCAATAAGTTTGTGTTTTTTTAATCCCTCCTGTGTTTCCCTGTGGTACCACAGTAGCATCTACAGTTTCAGAACGGACTGACAGCTTATCTTTCACACAACAAACCTCTGCTACTTTTACAATTTTCAGTGGCTGAAAAGAGCAAATCTTAAGAGAAATGCCCCTGAAAGTGAAAATACTGCAAAACAAAGTACAAAAAATTTGATGAAAATGTGTTTTAAAAAAGTAAATATCAAAACACAAACAGCAGAAATGTGCACCAAAAGAAACTTTAAGGAGAGAGGTGGTAGGTCTAGTTTTGACAGCTGCAAAGACAATGAAGATTTCCTATCTGGGTTCAGGCCCGTAAAGCTCACTGCACACAAAAAAACAAAACTGTGGGATTAATAAAAATCAGAAAGTACTTGGACTGTAACACAATGTCGAGCTGAGCCTGACAAGCTGAGTGACAACATCCATTTATCATCCACATGAATTTTACTTCCCCTCAGCTGTACGTACACATACAGCTGAGCTAACATCATCGAGCAAAGCACAGCAGGTAGCAAGGCTACAGCTAGCATGTCATTCTAAACCTGAATGTTTTGCATGGAACTGCTAACATGTAGCACTTTTGTATGTCAAGCCCAAAGCATCATGAAGCTTGAAGTACAGCTGAGCTAACATCGGGATGCTACAGTTGGCTCTGTTTCTAGAGTTAGCAAGTTTGGGCTGACCTGGTCAACATTTCTTTTCGGATTTGTGCAATTTTAGAGGGAAAGGAGCACCATATTTTGGAAGCCCAAGAGATCTGAGCTCTCAGATAACTTCTACCAAGGTCTCTGACCTTAATCAGCTTGTTGTGGCTCTGGCTTGTTCACCGCCATCATTAAGAAAAGGCAGCTGATGCAAATTTCCAAGCTTTCTAAGTGCTGCGACTCCTCAAAGCTCAACAATCAGCAGCCATGAGCTCCTCTAAGCAGCTGTCTAGCACTCTGAAATTTAAAATAACTGATGCCCACAAAGCAGGAGAAGGCTAAAAAAAAAAGAAAGAGATAGTAAAGCATTTTCAGGTAGTTTCCTCAGTTTACAAAGTAATTAAGAAATGTCAGTGAACAGTACTGGACTTTGCACAAAGTCTTTCCACTCAACATTTTAGGGATGCCATCTAAAAGCCTCGATTTCGCCTCGAAAGTGCAGATAACTGCCATTTCTTGACATTTTAAGTATTTGTCACAATGTAAAATGCACCTGTCATTTTCCACATCCAACTAAGCAGCAGCATGTAGTGTAAACATTCTTCCAGAATATCTATTATATGTTAAAGTTTCCATTAAAAGCAGAGGGATTACATTACACGTTTTCTCTGTTTCTTCCTAAGTAGAACCAAGAATATTTTACAGTTTTAAGAGACTGTTCCAGAGAAAAAGCTAAGATAAACTGCCCTTAAATCATTTTTGAGAGCAGCCGTGTAATGACCATCACTAACCAACGACACTGAGGAAATGGCTCACTATTTAACAGATGAACCAGAGAACACGAGAACTTTTTGCACAGCCTTGTTTTTGACTTTCATAATAGCGCCATTCATGGAAGCATCGTTCCTCAAAATCTCAACGTGGTTCATAAGGCTCATTGGAAAATCACAAAGAGCTCCCTCAACAAAATAGTATCATCTCGCCTCCATCAATCCATTTCTCGGCCTACTCATTTTGCTTAAAAAGCCATTTATCCGCTCACACCAAATCATAATTGGCATTCTAATAGCAGTAAAATGACACCAATAAATACTCACCAATCACAGTCACCACGAGCACTTTACAATTGTTGCCTCCTTTTTACTAAAGTGGACATTTTCCTCTTCAAATCATCAATGAGTACAAAGATACCTGCACATGAATGCATACAGAATGGCGCACTGAACACTCCCCACCCTCATATCTTCCATGA